>NC_051849.1:202114160-202430859 GCF_905115235.1 Hermetia illucens
AAAGAACGCGGGCACGCGCACAGACTTATCACGAACCCCGTCGAGCGGAGAAGCGACTTCACAGACGGAAAAAGGAAGCCTCGGAGAACCAACAAGTCTGTGAACTAGAAAAGTACAGGGAGCAACCGCACCAGGCGCGGAATTTTTACTAACAAGTCAGCAGGATGAAACCTTATACACCTCGATGCTCATCCTGCCGAGACAAAGAGGGAAATCTGATTTCCGACAGAATGGGCATATTAGAGCGATGGGTTGAGTACTTTGATGAGCTACTGAACAACCAGAACATCGGCGAGTTGGAGGTCCCGCCAACTGAAGACGACGGACAAATACTGCCACCACCGAGTTTAGGAGAAACAGTCCGTGCAATTCATCGGCTAAAAAATCATAAGTCGCCAGGAGCCGATGGAATTACAGTCGAATTGGTTAAATATGGAGGCGACCAGTTACACCAAGTGGTTCATCAACTTGTGCTCAAGGTATGGGACAGCGAATCAATGTCTGACGATTGGCAACGAGGCATAATCTGTCTCATACATAAAAAGGGAGATATCACACAGTGCAGCAATTATAGAGGTATCACGTTGCTGAGTACCATCTATAAGATATTCTCCACTATCTTGCTAGGCCGGATAGCCCCATACGCCCAGAACATCATTGGCCCATACCAAAGAGGCTTCACTCCAGGCAAATCAGCAACAGATCAGATTTTCTCTCTGCGGCAAGCGATGGAAAAACTGCTGGAATATGGACAACAGTTGCACCATCTGTTCATCGACTTTAAAGCCGCCTATGATAGCATAGCCAGGGTAAAACTGTACACGGCCATGGGAGAATTCGGTATCCCGACGAAATTAATAAGACTGACTAGGCTGACCCTAACCAATGTGCGAGGCCAGATAAAAGCAGCAGGATCACTCTCAAGACCATTCGACATCAACAACGGTCTACGACAAGGGGATGCGCTATCATGCGTCCTCTTTAACCTGGCCCTCGAGAAAGTGATCCGTGATGCTGAGGTGAATGCAAGAGGTACGATCCTCTTCAAGTCCACCCAACTACTGGCCTATGCTGACGATATCCACATCATGGGAAGAACCACCCGAGATGTACAAACTGCCTTCATCCAGATCGAGCAGGCGGCGCGAGATCTTGGGCTGCACATCAATGAAGGCAAGACAAAATATATGGTGGCAACGTCAGCACCGAAAACGAATCAACCAACAACATCAAACCGCACTGGTCAAACAAGAAGAATAAGGATAAGAGAATACAACTTTGAGACCGTTGACAATTTCTCCTATCTAGGGTCGAAAATCACAACCGATAACAACTACGATGATGAAATCCGCGCACGGTTGTTGTCAGCCAACAGAGCCTATTTCAGCTTACAAAGACTGTTCCGCTCGAAACGTCTCACCATAGGGTCAAAGCTCTTACTGTACAAGACAATGATCTTGCCAGTCCTCATGTATTCCTCGGAAACTTGGGTACTTAGCAAGAAAAATTGCGAACTCTTGGCCGCGTTCGAGGGAAGAATCCTTCGAAGAATTTTTGGTCCCCTACATGAGGATGGACGATTCCGTGGCCTACACAATGACGAAATCTATGAGCGATACGATGACCTTCCGATTGTGGATTAAATCCGGCTCAATAGGTTACGGTGGGCGGGTCACTTAATCCGTATGGATGAGGATGATCCCACCCGGAAAGTCTATAAGGGCAACATCTATGGTAGGAAAAGAAGACGAGGCAGACCCTGCCTAAGATGGAGCGATGGCGTGGGCCAGGACGCCAGACAGCTTTTAGGGGTATCGAATTGGTGGACCTCGGCGCAAAACCGGGATGTCTGGAGTTCCTTATTAAGGCAGGCTTAGACCGGATACCGGTTGTTGCGCCGTTGATGATGATGAATAGGTACCTGCTGCGATGGGGTCACCTTCGAAATTTTCGACAACTCTGCATTCGTTCTGCATTAGGAAACTGGGTTCAATTCACACATGGCCGTCCTGAAAGTTTTGGACTATTACCTTAATAAAACGATGGACGATGCTTCGGTCTGATGAACTTCAGGCAGTTTTCTATTTTGAACCCTTTTACTAGCACTCTACTACTAGTTTTATAAACGTCGCCCCATCCCCCTTTACATGCATGAGGATTCTTCCTTAATAATAATAATAATAATCGATGGGACAACACGCCATATTGAATCAGGGCCTTGAAGTGTGTTAGAGCACTTCATTTAAGACCGTAACGGTGGTCAGTATTACGCTCGCCCGATATTATTACCCCTTATTTAACTCAGGTGCTCATTCACAGTTGAGTCGACTGGTATCCGATACAAACTCCAATGCCACCAGTGAGCTTCGAGCCGTGATCTTCCGTATGACAGCCTTGTGCTCTAACCACTCAGCTATCCAGACACTCTTCTATTCTTCTTTAATCGAACATTTAACAATGATATTTACGATTGCAACCGTTTCTAAGAATAACGTTGACATACAAACAAGTAGACCTGCGGGGAACTGTCAAATCTCCTATCGAGCGTGTCCCATCCACCGGTGGACAAAGACAGCTGAGGAAAATACAGGAGCATAAACCAATATGGGTGAAGAAAAAGGAAAATTCATTAGTTCAAACCAAAAGGACGGAATACTCACAAAGAAAGAAGGAAGGGAGCCAATGATTCTTTTGAACCCTAGGACGACATTCAAAATCCACGAGCGCCAGAGAAAAAAGGACAGCGATGCAAAGTAAAAGTGACACGGAAAATGAAAATATATCCCGGGTAGATTACCATCCCTCAAAAAAGCAAGATGGACATTTATGACGGTGCTAGGAGGAGGGACATTTACGAAGTCGAACAAAAATTATTCGGACCACCTGGTTTGCCAAAAACCAGGGACTGGGATGGTGCGCTCGCCCGAGATTATTACACTGATTTGACTCAGGTACTCATTCACAGCTGCGTCAACTGGTATCCGGCGTCAAATCACGATACAACTTCCACTGCCACCAACGATATTTGAAACACGACCTTCCGTATAACAGTCTTGTGCTCCAACCACTCAGCTATCCAGAAGCGACAACTTTGCCCAGTGTATAGGAAAGCTTTAGACGTAATCAAGAGAAGATGTTGGTACAAATCAAGCTAAGCCATTGCGAAGACCATCTATGAGAAAGGAGTCGGAACGGCTATAATCAGCGAGCCTTATCGAGTCTTATGTCATGGGAATATGGCAATATTGGTGAGTGCGAATCCTTAATTCAAGAAATGATGTCGTCAGAGTAAAAATAGGGGACATTTATGTACACAGTTGCAATGTGCGAAAACGGGCAACGCTGGCACAATACGAGGAAACGATTGGTGTGAAGAAAAACGTCAACTCCCCAAAATACCAAAGACCGCGCTTTGCACGAGGTCTTCGCGAAGTTAAACTTAGAAAGTGGACCTACTTTCCGAGAGACCGATTACGTCACCTGATAGTCAATTTTACATATCCACACTATATCCATAGCTGTGGTCGCAATTTTCCTCCAGATCGAAGATGGTCATGCGGGAGTATCAATTCTCCTGGAAGCTGAGGGTTATTCCGTGCGGGCGTTTGAAGTGAATGTTTTCATAGAGATAGAGGCGATAATCTTGACAGGGCAGATTCAGAAAGGTTAATGCAAATAACTAAAGCAAATTGACATAAAAGCAGAAATAAAGCGAATGCTGATTATACAGCGTTGCTCTCCCAGATTAATTAGCTGAGTACAATAGTCCGGGAGATGGAGGCGAAATTCTATAGCAAAAATTCACCCAGGAACTAGCACCCAGGGCTAAACATGTTTTGACATATAAATCGTTTAGCGGGTCAACCTAAATCCAGAAGCTATGCAATCACCAAGAAAGTGATGCTTAAAAAACGAAAGTCCTTGCGGAATCCATAGAGCAGCAGATCAGCGCACCTCCTCCTTGAAACAACTCGACTATAACTTTGATTGTTGAATCAACAGTCCAAGGTTTCATTATCGTACCCTTTTGATTCCGATTTAAACATGGAATACAACACGCCCTTAGCTAACCCCACGATATGGTCAGGTCCTAGCAATGGCATGTGCATTAGACTTAGAAAGGGCCTTCGACTTCATATGGAGAAATGGACTTATCTGTAAATTAATAGAAAAGAAGTTTCCCATCCCGATGATCAGACATCACTTCTTTGCCAGCGGAGGAAATGAAATTTCAGATATATTGCTAGTAGCCTCGGGCATAGCACAAGGATACGTTTGTGGTCTAACCTGATATAGCATTTTTACGGTTGACGTCCGGACCCCTGACATCGGCGCGGCGAATCAGCCGAAAACTGAAAGGTTGGCCATCCAAGTATGAAAGGTATGTCAGGATATTTGGATGCAGAATAGTTCCATTTGTACATGGGTCTGTTCTTTGATAATGTCCAGCTATTCACTTCAATGTAGTACTGACAGTTTAGGGTGCATTAATTTTTTACGAAAAAGGTGATTTTGGACTATTAATCAGGTAATAATAGTATTAAGTAATAATAGTAAAACCTAAACCAAACTATCGTCTTTCACCCCTCTTTAACGTGTAGAGCAATGCCATAAACTGCATATGTGGGGTATAGACAGATAGAAAGATAGACAGTGAACCTACTTCAATAAGGGTTATGTTTTCCACAAACCCTTAAAAATCCTACTGGCTGTATATTCTAATACGTGGAAGTTGTTACTCTAGGTAAAATAAAGAAAATAGGGCAATTTCCACCAGGAGATAGAAAATCAAGTAACCATTACTATTGTATTATAAGATATTCAATAGTATGAGGATTTTATTCCCGGAAATATAGAAATAAACACATGGACACCTAACAATATCCTTCATAATAAATCAAAATCCCTTAAACTTCTCAGTAATGAATCTGAATTGAAATTTAATGGCATTAAAAGAGAAAGGTCTTTAATAAAACTCAGACAAATTACTCGTATCAAGAAAATGCTCGGAGCTACTTTCTACAGACAGATGTGCTCACAAATGTATGATAGCATGTAAGATACGTAACCAGATAGGTGTATATCTGTCTGTCCTGTACATACGTTTGCATGCAATAAGGATCCTCTTCGTCTGAATTGTATCCAACAACGTTAGACACGTATTATGTAAAAAAAACTCGACGTTTCAAGTGGTTCTCTGACACATCTCGTGTTTAGATTTCTTACCCCAGAGAGAATCATCCACTTGGCAATATCAACAAACATCCTATGCTACTCTGCAAGTGTAAAATTATCTACACTAAGCTCTGCCTCCCTTATCGTCCCTTATCGTCTCAATCATTCCACCGCGTCTACTCAGCATCCACCGCAAGATACCAGATGAACATATAAAACTATTTTATTTGCCTACATTGCAGTAGCATCTCGACGTTATCCTTGTGATATCTGTATCATGAGGTTTATGAAAACATTGTGCACTTGATTACTGCAAAGTCAACGTTCATTTGCATCATTAAGCCTCTGCTCGAATGGAAAGAAATTTCACGGAAAATAACAAAACAAATTAAAAGATGAAAAAAGCAACCAAAGTGGAATATGATGCTGGGAGCGTTAAGGACGAAATTAGATAGCTTTCTGTGTGTGATGAAAATGGCTCTATTTCGGAGATAGTATCTATAGTAGTACCTGGTTAGGTGTGCTCTATCTTCCTTGAACTTTCATACACCCTCATATCGCATTTCGTAGCGCTCAGTACTGGGGTGAAATTGCCGGCGGTATTTTGCAATATTTACGTTTATTTTTGCATATAAAAAGGAGGGAGCTGCCGAAGGTGAAAGTCCTCAGACACACAGACTATTATTTGTTCATGTTACCTCCAGGTGAATTTTCTTTTCTTTCTTGTAGAGAATCTGTAATTAGTTGACTGGTTGCAAAAAATATCGATCAAGACCCACTTCTTTTTCTTTTATTTTCTTGCGTGTGGGATACTTCAAGGAAGTCTTAGCGGATTTATCTTAAAAGGAATTACTTTCTTTTTTTTTCCTTTGATAAGAAGTTCATTCGTGAGCAATCATATTAATGAACATCCATAATACTAACAAGTAGATGGGTTGAACCGGGGATTTAATGCCGCCCTGCCTTTGCAACAATATGTAGTCTGAAAAATTGACAAAAACAAAAGAACACTTTCAAACCACTTCTTAGGACTCTATTTTGGAGCATACTCAATTTGAGAACTCAACTTCCTTTCATATCTATGTCAAATCAACTACTTTTCAGGGAGTATATATATACAATGGTATTGTACATACTTTTCAAACAGTACGTGAATTTGCTCCCGGAGACAAAGAGATCAAGAGGTTGACACTCAATCAACTCACCCATGGAGCCGTCAAACGTAAGTCATTTTATTCAACAAGTTGAGAATGAAAGTCCTCACACATTTCAATGACTGCTGACTTCAGTATATTAGAAACCTAAGATCTCAGTCCTTGGTTCTGTTCAATTTGATTCCTTTTTAAGATTTATGGGCTGGCTAGAGTAAGCCTCGCTACAGAGGTTGACAAATCTTAACAAAACCGCTAGTTCTTCACTCGCGCAATATAGTCTTGTTGGGTCTCAAATGAAAGCTTTCGATTAGTGCTTTCCTAAACCAGCCCTAGTTTTGGCGTTTGTTGGGAGGGTGGAAAGAACGGGGGCTGGAAAGGACCCATTCTCAGAAACTACCCAACCGAAAAATCTGAAAAAAATCATGAAGCTACCTCTATACTGTATGTAGGCGTCAAAATACCTCCCATATGGATATCTATCTCACATACAGTTAATAATAGTATATTACAATGTTTTGGCGAAATTGACGTGATATTGCCCACCAATTGACTTAATGGTACCGACCATAGATGGTGATAATAGTGATTGTGGAGAAGTCAATTAAAACAATATCGTTTTAATACCAACATCCAGTGTCGAAAGCTTTCCTTCCGAATAATCCCGCTTGGGTATTCCCATATCTTAACAGCTATTTCTTCCTCACCAATTCAGACGTAGAGTAATTGAGCTCATGCTTCGCCACAGGTTTGACTGAAATAGCCCATTCGTCTCGAGCATAATGGGCCGGAAACCTACGGCTAATCTCTATATTTTCTTCGTCTTCGACCAGGAAAAAGAAGAAAAAGAACTTTGGCAAATGCGATTCCTATTCTCTTAGGGAAGTTCATAGAAACCGATTGTTACTCTGATCTTCCATAATTTCATGTCCTACAGAGAAATTTAGTGACCCCCGAACACATGGATTTGGAAGAGCGAACACATGATTTTGGAAAGGATAATTTCCAAACCAAGCTTGGATTTCTGGAGGCTGCACTTCCGTTTCCTCGCTGCCTTATTTGTACACCAATATTTCGCAAATCTGACCCAGATATTTTCCATTTCTTAATGTCTTTCTTTCCTAGTTTCTGAAGTGATCATTACAAGGATCAGCTTCATTCGCGACGGAAACATCACGAGAATAGAGAAGCGTGTACGGCGTTGAGTCGTGGAATACCTCGCTTGACAACAATAAAGGACACATCCTTCGAAAATACCGACGTTCTGATATATCTGCCAAACTCCAAACTCTCTTCTTCAGATGGCTTGTTTCAGGGCCATTTCCAATAACGTGGTAGGGACGTTTATCAATGATAATAGCTGACAGGATAATAGTTTGAACAATTTGCCGGGCTGCCCCTGTTTTTCACATATGTAGATTCGCATCCCCAGAAGAACGCATCCGTCAGTCAGATTTTGTTCTAACCTCCTCAATAACGTCCGGATTCAACGTCGTCTGTTGCTTGTTATTCCTCTAACGCTCGACTCTGATGCTTCAATTGCAGCCGATCTACCACGATCGCTCCTTTTAAATTGAGGAAATTATGGCTCTAAAGAGAAGAAGCCTAGAACTAGAACCATTCCGTGTTGTCAACGATAGATAAGGAATAAAAACCGAGATAGAATTAAAATATCTACGATAATGATTGCAAAAGTTGGACAAGAGAGCACATACGGTATAATCAGAGTTTCTGGTTTGACTTAAAATCGATGTACAGGAGATTTCGAGGCAGCTGAGGTTATTCATTGTCTACACTTTGATTTTAAACCCCGGGGTCAGTCATGACCAGGATTTTAGGAAAAAAAAAAATATTAGTATGGACGAAGAACGGACGCACTCCCCCATCCGCCAAAACTAACCACTCAATCCCATTTTGTTAAAATCCCTCCATTTGGAGCGCCTGAGAAAACTCTGGGTCCTGTAATTCACCCTTCTTCCACTTTCTTTTCAGCAGGCCTGGCCCCTGGATTTTTCTGTTCGGTTCTTTCTTTCCATTGCTAAAAAGGTCCTTGCTAAAAACAAATGCAATGATGGATGGACTGTTAGGGATGATTAATTGGTCGACCTAGGTTGGTTATTGCCAGTCGCGGCCGGTATCCTTCAAATTCGTCTCCATTTAGGCGCAGCTAAATCAAAGTGCAGAAGAACTGTTTAAGGAAAATATCAAGTTCGGGGCCACCTAATTGTCAACTGAACGTGGGACAACGCAAGTTAACTTAGTTCTTTCTCATTAAATCGTGTATTCCCGGTTGGACATATTCAGTTCCACGCATGCAGCAGAACTGTCAAATATTTTTTGGATTAAAATCACATTCTGGTAAAAGTCCAGATGCTCAGCATCAAAGATCTACTAGCTAGCGCAGTTACATACAAATACATGTTGATGGTCTTTTTTAGTACGCGCCGGGTTGAACGGTAATTCCTAGTTTTCCCAAAACGAGGTGTAGCCTCTCCAACTCGAATTGGCAGCTTGGCTTTCCCCTGCGCTAATTACGTAACCTCTGCTCTTTAGTTTCGAAGTTATGCGTTTTATACTTGACTGTTAGTTTACTTCGTCACTGAAACGGAACCCCCTTCGCCTAATGATTAACGTTAACTGCGAGGGTTGTTTGTAAAATAAGGTTCACATGATTTCAAAAATGGATCATTCTTAGGATTGTATATCATTTTAAAGCTTACGACTTGTGTTATTTTTTTATACAATCATTGTTTCCATCCAGGCAATTTTGCGTGCGATGGTCCAACCTTTGTACACCCTAATCTTTTGAGCCACTTCCTCATCGACTTCATCGTCGATGTTTAAGTGCATTTCACGCAAGTCTTCCTTCAACTTTATAATAATAATCGTTGGCGTGACAATCCAATTAGATCAGGGCCTTGAAGTGTGTTAGAGAACTTTATTCAAGACCTTAACGGTTCCCTGCAGGATGACAGTGCCTTGTAAAAGGCAATGTGGTCAGCGTTGTGCTCGTCCGTGATTATAACCCTGATTTAACTCATTTGCAGCTGAGTTGACTGGTATCCGACGTCAAGCGATAATTCAAACGCCACTGCGGGTCATATCTCATGACCCATGACGTTGCGATACGACAGTTTTTTGGAATAGGTAATAATTACCTGGGGCTAGGTCAGGACTTTAAAGAGGTGAACCGAAATTTGTTACCATTTCCCCTGTCTAAGCAGAGACATGAAGTTGAGGATATCATGGAGACCCCTCACATCTCTAGACAGACCTCCCTTCCGGTTGCTTGGAATCAGCAATTTCACTTTTCTTAGTGTGTCACATCTGCCAGAAATAATTGTTGTTTCAGGAAGCATAAAGCCATTTACAGCGTTAAATAATGGCTGCCGTAACTTTGCCAATAGATCGAGTTTATTTACGCCATTCGATGGATTGTTTCTTTGTTTTAAGGGTTAATTGATACGCCCACGTTTTGTCACCCATAACGATGAAGTCCAACAATTCCGTTTATAGTTCCCACCTTGATGACGGTTGATGAAGCTCATTATATCAGCTGATCGCACTATTCACTTCTTCACCGCGTACCCACGACAGACAGGTCGACCTGATGCCGAGAAAAATACCTTCTGGCAACTTCTCGATGGAAAGACCTGTAACGTGCCTGCTGACGATTATATCATAATTGCCGGCGACTTTAATGGTCATGTGGATGAAAAGGCAGAAGGTGACAGGTGTCATGGGGGAAAGGGGTTTGGAGCACGCAATGAGTGTGACGAGTACTTATGAGTACATGGTTCATCAAACGATTGTCTCATCTTTCTACATTTTATAGTGGGAACAGTAAAACGCAAATCGACTATATTCTCATAAGACGCCGACATTTTGCCACTGTCACTGATTGCAAAGCCGTTGCCTATGAGACCATCGCACCTCAACATCGGCCGTTGATTGCCGTCCTGCGAATTAGGTCACCGATAAAACAGAGTTAGGAACGTATTGGCCCGCGGCGGATTTCGTGAGAAGAAAGAAGAAATCATCTCACTTATGCGATTACCAACCATTACGAATGTGGAAGAAGCGTGGAACCAAATGAAAGAGACGATCCACAAAGCGGCCTCTGCAACCATCTAGGTTACCAAGCCAGATAAGCGGTACATCAACCGAGATACTTGGCTTTGGAATTACGATGTTGAAATGAAGGTTCGTGAATCGAAACGCCTCTACCACAAATTTGTCGGCGATAAAACACCAACCAATTGGCAAATTTATAAGAATCCCTGAATCCTGAATTTTTGACGACCGATCCCCATAAAACAAGCACAATCACTGTCAGCGGCAGTGATCTGCCCAGAACTTGGATGAAGTGGCGTTCCATAACTGGTGTTCTTTGTGATAGACGTGTCAACGAACGTCTCAAATCTAAAATTTACCGCAATTTCATCCGTACCGTCGCTCCCTATGGTTCTGTGTTGGCCGACTATAAAAGACAATGAATGGCGTCTTGCGGTAATGGAGACGAAGATTTTGCGTTGGACTAGTTGCGTGACGTTTTGGTCAGATCCGAAATGAGGATATCCGCGGTCGTTGTGGGATTGCATCGATCGTGGGAAAAATTGCGGGAGAGACGTCTTCGATGGTATGGTCACGCAATTCGTGCTAACCAGAATTCACTTGCCAGGATTGGTGTCAACATCGAAGTCCGATGGTACACAACCAAAAGGCAGGTCGAAACAACAGTGGCTGGATGCGCTGGATGGGGATTTAAAAGCCTCGAGATTGCACCCAGATCAAGCGTTCTATAGAGTCAAATGACGAAACCGATCACAACGATGGACCCCGCTTGTGAATGGGACAAAGGCAGAAGAAAAAGAAGAAGATTTAAAATCCTTGATTTAAATTTCTATTATGTTATAATGCGCGACATTTTTGGCAATAAACAGGTTTAATTTCCAAACTTTTTTCCGAACTTTATCAATGTTTTAAGCTTTCGCAATGCAGGTAATGCAAGATCCAGATACCTTTTCAAAATCTGTTTAGTTAGTTATTCTATGTCATAAAACATCACTCAAAAAGTAGAACAGCATTCACCAGCATTTATTGCTTCATCAATATTTCAACAGATGTTTTGATTTCCACTCACAACAAACAGCGATGCTAACTAGTCGAAATGTTTATAAACTTATTTGAGTGTACACAACTTAATTCCTGATGTTTTCAGTACAACACACAATATTGAAACAAGTGTTTCTTACGCGACTCACGAAAAAGGAACACATCAAAGGTATTCACATGACGCAAAGCGTCGAAGGTAAACATTCCGTAATTTATGATAATCTCCTTAAAAAATGCAAATCGAATCTGTGCACGACAATCTCTTTGCTACTTTCCCAATGACCTGGAAAGTGCCATGAGAGCTCAGAATAATCAATAAGGGAGCATGAGTCATGGGATTCCCATTTGAAATAGGAACGCTAATTTTTTTCTTTTGCGAATTGCTGACACCGCTTGACTCATATTTCTCCCGACTATGCAGCAATTTCCTGTTCAATCATTACCCACTCAACAGTTGCATGCTTTGAATCTCTGCTTTGATTCCAGCTTTATAGATACTTGCATTCTTCATAACTAGTTGGATTGGTGATGACAGTAGAATGCACATGATGCAGTGGCTTTTGAAAATTATTCGAAATTTTCATGGAAGTCTATGTCATTTTGCGAGAACTCAACATTCGCAGTCCACGTAATTCACCTAGTGCACTTGCTATTACACGAATCATTCATAAATTTCAAGTGATTTTACAGTTGAAGAAACTGAGTCAACCATGCGACAGGGAAACGCAAGAAATTGAAAGATATTAAAGTTCTAGTGGATACGAATAAGGTCCTGCTTTTGGAAATTTTATAGTTCATTATGCTCTGAAGAGGAGGAGATGTAATGGGGAAATCTATACAAAAATTCTTCTTGGATTCAAAAAAAGTCAATTTCGATCCAAAACCCTTAGGGTATCTAAGATAGTTAGTTGACTTACAATTCAATTAAATTTTCCAACTCCTGCTGAAAAAATACTACAAATGTCCTTATTCTGGGGAGTGACTTATTAATTAGTGTGGAGTTGGAGTAGATATTTTTGAATACGATTTGGGATTTAGGCAGGCCCAACTACGCCATCTACTTGATTTCGAACTAGACCAATTGGAAAGAAACTGGTGAGTTGCCTCTGTCCTAGACGAAAACGTAGTCGCGGAGTTTCCTTTTAATTTTCTGTGTATATGTTGTCTAAAAACAGATGTATGTGCACCCAAAAAAAAATGGACAAAGTTTCTCCCCAATTGGTCTCGTCTGTCTTCTAGGGGATGACATAATCAAAACTTCCTCAAATCCAAAGAAAAATGAGTTTAGCTTCCACAGAGTTGGAGCAGAACAGATAGAACAGGCAGACCAACAGAGCAAACAATATCCAGCAACTATTTCAGTCACGCTTCTTCCATGGCAGAGGTGAGGCAGCGTCTGATGAGTAGCCGTTGCCCTGGACGAACCCATAGTCGTCTGTGCCTTTTGAATTAGCTTAAAATAAAAACAAGTCGGAATACCGGAAGCTCGCGCTTCGGGTATAAAGGTTTTGTGTTCATCTTATGTAAGAGACGCACATTTCTCTGTCCGTATATAGCTACAAATCCAACATAATCCTTCATATTTTTCCAAACTACGAGACATACGTACATATTAGAGCCATAGATATCACGCTCACCCTAAACAAACAAACTGCCTATTACCTGCTGTACACATATATGCATGTATCTAAATTTATCGTACCCATATTTCCGATTTACGTCTTATATCTATCTGAATTAGGCACTAGCCGCAAAGTTCATTAGCACGCATATATTATATACCTACATATACACATGTCTGGTTGACAAATAACTAAAAAACTAAAACAAAATAATTGTCTGCGACCCAATTCATAAGAATTCATTTCGTTGTGGTATTGACGAATTGATATGTGATGATGACGTCATGCGGGTTGTAAAGTGCACGAAATTCACAAAAAATTGTAAAGTTTCACCCCCAATAACTTTGTTAATAATAGTTGGATTTTCTTCAAACTTGACCAAACTGTGCATTATATTCTTCGTTACACTCATGCCAAATTTTGTATTTCTGGGATGAACATAAGGGGGGGTGCCGGGTAAATTTCTAAAATGTGGAAATATACTATTATTAACTTTATTTGTGCAGATATCGGAACCGGATATATTTTGAGGCCTAGATTTCGTAGAGATGCACCACTGTGATTTTTTCCAGATTTTTCGGTTGGATAGGTTCTGAGAACGAGACCTGTTACACTTTTTGTGGGTCATATTTTCAACCCTTACTCCCCTATGTTTCATCTAATATCAAATATTGAACCAGATTCGAAAAGTACTAATTGAGACCTTTCATTTGATACCCTACTTGGCTACATTCTGTGAAAAAAAAATTTGCACCCTCCATTCACATGTACGGAGAGCCCCCCCTTAAACTTAACACAAGATGGCGCCACTTACTGCATGTAAAGGGATCACCAGATTACATACTCTCACCAATTTTCGTGACAATCGGTGTAGCCGTTTCCGAATAAATTGGGTGTGACAGACAGACAGACAGACAGACAGACAGACAGACAGACAGACAGACAGACAGACAGACAGACAGACAAGCTGGCCATCCAGCGAAGCAAGAGGAAATGCTTTAGGGAGCTCTGCTCAGAAGCGGACGTAAATCCGTGGGGGAGAGCTTATGGAATCGTGATGGGACGATTTAGAGGCCGTTCGTCTCCGCAGATCACGTGCCCCGCCCTCTTGTTGAAAATCATCCAGGGGTTATTCCCCCAGCAAGAGGAGAACACCGGCACATTCCAACCACCTCTGAATATGACGGCAATCCCGCCAGTCACCAGAGACGAGCTCCTGGAGATCTGCGGCAGAATAGGAGACAACAAAGCACCGGGTCTGGACGGAATACCGAATAAGGCCCTTAAGCTTGCCGTCAAATCCAGGCCGGACATGTTTGCTGGGTTGTTCGAAGCGTGCATGTCCGAGGGAATATTTCCAGCGGTATGGAAGCGGCAGAAGTTGGTGCTTCTGCCTAAGCCTGGTAAAGCACCAGGTGAACCATCCTCATACCGACCCATATGTCTTTTGGACACGGTGGGGAAAATGCTAGAGCGGGTAATCTATAATAGATTACTCCCAGTAGTTGAGAGCCAAGGCGGCCTTTCAGATCGGCAGTATGGATTCCGTAAAGCCAGATCAACCATTGATGCCATCAAATTGGTTACTGGCTTGGCCGAAGATGCAATCCACGGAAAGGGTAGTACCAGCAAATATTGCGTGGTAGTAACCCTGGACGTGAAAAATGCATTCAATTCGGCCAATTGGAATCTAATCCGGAAATCCCTAGCGAAGGTTGGTATTCCCGCCTACCTCGCCGCAATTGTCGATAGTTATTTAACTGAAAGGAGGCTCTGGTACGACACTGATGACGGACCGCAGGAGTACGTCGTTTCCGCGGGTGTCCCGCAGGGCTCCGTATTGGGCCCACTACTGTGGAACATCATGTACAACGATGTACTTAATCTTCCCCTTCCGGAGGAAGCCACAGTGGTGGGTTACGCTGACGACATTGCACTGGTTGTTGTCGCAAAGCATCTCGAAGATGCTGAGTTATACTCAAGCGAGGCAATCGGTGCTGTCAAATGCTGGTTGGAGAGCTCTGGTCTGACGCTTGCGGAGGAAAAAACGGAAGCGGTCCTCATCACGAAGCGCCGGAAGAGAAATTACGCCTGTGTTAGAGTCGGGAATCATATCATCACTTCCAAGCCGGCCATCAAATACTTGGGGGTGGTGATAGACAGGAAGCTCAGCTATAAGCAACACGTACAGTATGTTTGTGATAAATCATCCACTGCCAGTATGGCCCTGGCCAGGATGATGCCGAACGTGGGAGGGCCACGGCATACCTCTAGGTTGCTTATAGCCAGAGTGGTGACCTCAATCATGCTCTATGCGACCCCAGTTTGGAGCGAGGCGTTGCGGATGTCAGTTAACACTAGCAAACTGAATGCAGTCTACAGGAGGACAGCTCTGAGGGTATGCTCTGCCTTCAGGACTGTCTCAGATGATGCAGCATTCGTCATCTCTGGAATGATGCCCATTGACATCTTGGCAGATGAAATGGCGAATATATACCATGCGAAGCCAATCTCTCCCTTATTGCAGACGAAGAAAGCTGAGAGGGAGAGATCCATAAATAGATGGCAAGAGCGGTGGGAACGCTCGGGAAAGGGTCGGTGGACTCACAGGCTCATTCCTGCCATCAAGGAGTGGTTGGAGAGACGACACGGTGAGGTTAATTATAATCTCACCCAGTTTCTCACGGGACATGGAGGATATCTCCAATACCTTCACAGGTTTAAATTGGAGACCTCACCCGACTGTCCAAATTGCGATGGAGTCCCAGAGGACCCAGAGCATGTATTCTTCCACTGTCCGAGATTTGTGGAAGAAAGGAGGAACCTAGAGGAGACTCTAGGAGAGGTGCTGGTACCAGAAAATCTGGTACCGAAAATGCTAGCACATCAAGAGAATTGGGATGCGGTCAACTCCATGATCGCATCAATTCAAAATAAATTGCGAAAGGAAGAGGAAAGGAGAAAAACGCGGTCACGTGCGCCGCGTATAGAAGAAATGGGATTAAGCTAGAGTGAGCTGACTCCGCCCCGTGATGTAATACCTTATGGTGGTTCCGCGGGGCAGGGAGGGAGTCGGGGGTGGTTTTAGTGGGTAAAAATCCCACACGCTGGTGTGTCCAGACCAGTGTCTTTTGAAGATTTCCACCTCCTCAAAAAAAAAAAAAAAAAAAAAAAAAAAAAAAGACAGACAGACAGACAGACAGACAGACGGACAGACGGACAGACGGACAGACAGACACCGTCACCATTCTAATAAAGTTTTGTTTCACACAAAACCTTAAAAAAACAGGAACATGGCTTTGTGAAGTAGTTTTGTGTTGATGGAAGAGCGAAATGTTTCATTTCTGCGATATAATTTACCATTTGATATCACCATCAACCTTTTGGCACGCTGATCCTTAGAACTATTCGTTATAGATGCAATTTTCATTCCTGTAACCAACTTCTTTCAAATACCAATGATTTTTAACTTTCAATCATACTTGCTGGCATCTAAACATTTACAGAAATGGCAAATTTATTAAGATATTTTCTCTGGTAAGATTACCCAATATCAATGATGCGGGCCTTTAGAGCAATTGCATACCTGAAATGAAAGGAAAATATATATAATGATGCATCAGAACTGCAAATCTAGAGTAGGTTAACTGAGCTTATTAAATGAATAATAGATAAAATTCGTTCAAAAATGAAGTACCATAAAGTTAAGGAAATCTCACCTATCTAATCGAAACTTCTGGTTTACCGAGTTTTCCATATTTAATAACAGTGTCAACCACAACAGGATCTCATGTGAACCTCATACGAAATACCTCAGGTTATGAAACCGAACGCTGAAATCTAGCATCTTGCCGAGCACTATAGTGTCTGGAGGTATTACCCATTTCTACTAGCATCAATTGAACGTATTACATGGTTCTAAAGTTTCCTGTTAAACAATTTCTTAGAGATATCGCAGTTTGTTCGGTTCATCATCATCATCAACGGCGCAACAACCGGTATCCGGTCTAGGCCTGCCTTAATAAGGAACTCCCGGTTTAGCAAAACCAATCCGATATCCCTAAAAGCTGTCTGGTGTCCTGACCCACGCCATCGCGCCATCTTAGGCAGGGTCTGCCTCGTCTTCTTTTTCTACCGTAGATATTGCCCTTATTTACACCCTAGCCTATTAAGCCGGATTTTATCCACGACCGGACGGCCATGGTATCATTCATAGATTTTATCGTTATGAAGGCTACGGAATCGTCCATCCTCACGTAAGGGTCCAAAAAATCTTCAGAGGATTCTTCTCTCGAACGTGGTCAAGAGTTCGCAATTCTTGTTACTAAGAACCCCAGTCTCCGAGGAATACATGAGGACTGGCAAGATCATAGTCTTGTACAGTAAGAGCTTTGACCCTATGGTGAGACGTTTCGAGCGGAACACTTTTTGTAAGCTGAAATAGGTTGTGTTGGCTGACAACAACCGTGCGCGGATTTCCTCATCGTAACTGTTATCGGTTGTGATTTTCGACCCTAGATAGGAGAAATTGTCAACAGTCTCAAAGTTGTATTCTCCTATCCTTATTCTCCTCGTTTGACCAGTGCGGTTTGATGTTCTTGGTTGGTTGTTTTCCGGTGCGGACGTTGCCACCATATATTTTGTCTTGCCTTCATTGATGTGCAGCCTAAGATCTCGCGTCGCCTGCTCGATCTGGATGAAGGCAGTTTCTACGTCCGTTCAGTTGAAGCAAATCCTTATTTGCAGCAATTTATAGATAAAAATTGCTCTCCTAATATATGGTTGTCAACTACCGTTAAATCGGACCTAGTGCCTCAGGTCGCCTTCCGTGTTTGTCTTCAATCCAACTATCTTTCCCTCTTTTTCCAAATTCAGAGTCATTTAGCCAAGGCAGTCATCAGCCAGTCATTTATCCAAGGCTGATGACTTGAGATGACAAACAGATGACCTTATAGTCGAGGGGTTTGAAGAAAGATACATATCTAACCCCGCCGGGATGGTCAGGAACTGGAGGATGTCGGATGAGCCTGTCTGACGACAGGATAATCATATTCGACATTGAGGTTAACTCCGAAATAAAAAGAATAATAAGGTATCCCAGGAGAACACTTAAGCAATATGGCCCCCCTTCAAGGGGCGGTGACAGCGGAGGAGGAAATGGAACTAGAAACAGTGGTGGTAAACCTCAACACAGTCGTCATTGACGATTATGGGGCCACCTGTCCAGCTAAGACAGTTAAATCATCAAGGGATGCACCATGGTAGACCAGGAACTTGGCCAAAATGAGAACAGAGGCATGAATAGTCTTCCACCGGACAAAACAAACCAGGGACTGGCAGAGGTAGAAAAATGCACTGATTGCGTATAGCAACGCGATCAGGCAAGCGAAACGGAACAGCTTCAAGGAATTCTATGAAGGGATTGAACAGATCACAGAAGCAACACAGTCTGTACAAGGCTGTAGCGGGGCGGGGGAATATCCTCTGTCTGCTTGAAAAAGGAAGATGGGACATTCACCGAGAATGAGGAGGACAGGGTACGACTGCTCTCTCTCTCTCATTCCCTGCTGTCTTACTCCACGGTGGCAGGCGACAACATTCTGCTTGACACCCCAACAACGAATAAAAGGGAAAGAAAGGAGAACTGAAAGCTAGGAAAAGAGGTATGCTCAGAAGCTAGGCTTAGGTGGGCAGTGGTAACTTTTAAACTACTAAAATCTCCCGGAGTAGATGGCATTTTCCCAGCACTAATCCAGAGAGGAATGGGAATCATCTTAGAATCTCTTCTGAGGGTGGTAAGGAGGAGCATAACACTGGGATACAAACCAAGGGCATGAAGACGGGCAGAAGTGGCCTTTATTTCGAAAGGATCCTTTTCACCTTAAATCTTTCAGACCAATTTGCCTAACATCTTTCGTACTCAAAACGATGGAGAACGTCATATTAGAACTAACGTTCTAAAGCGTAATCCCATATATCACTGACAACATACTTACCGGGCAGGACGTCCAACCGAAACTGCTCTGTATCAGCTGACGGATGTGCTACGGGGTACCATAGAAACAAAAGAAATAGCACTGTGTCCTTTTTTGGATATTGAAGGAGCATTCAATAACAAATCGCACACAGAAATATAAGATGCCCTGAGCCGCAAGGGAGTGGGATGGGCAAAATACCAGAGAGTAGGCAAATAGAAGTATCGACAGGTACAAATTCTATTATCATGAACACTACTCAAGGTTGTACATAGGGCGGGGTACAATCGCCGCTTATGTGGAGTACGGTAGTGGACGAACTCCTGGACGTGCAATGGTAAGACCAATGATTACCTATGGAGTGGTAATCTGGGCAGAAAGAACCGAACTCAGTACACAAGCCAGGGAATTACATAAGCTCGCACGCAAACTGGAAGACCGTGGCTGGAACATACGAATTAAACCAGCAAATGATTACTTGGTACACTGACGGATCACTCACTGCAGATGGGGAGAGCGCCGGTATCACTGAATCAAGGAAAATATACTTAGAGCTAAAGGGTAGATGCTTAAACCTCACCGAAAAGAACCTCCGAATCATAGTGGGATTCTCACTGGTCACTATCGGCTAAAATATCATCTAAGGGAAGCTAGGGGTATCTACGGATACTACCTGCAGAATGTTCAGAATCAATATCAAACTTTTCAGCTCCTTACGTAAACTGGTTCAGGCCATATTTAATATCAGTGTCAATCACAACAGGATTTCATGGGAAACTTACACGAGCTTATGTCACGAAACAGAACGTTAACGCATAGCAACTGTGATTATGATATGATTCAAGTTTTTTATGAAATGATGAAGCACGTCAACCACGCTTATAATTCCCCAAAAGTTGACACTCCCTGGCAATTTTCAGATAATGGGTTCCATTAGAAAGTATAGCCAGCAATGGAAGTGTCACTGCCACTTTTGCCTCCTCACAACATGTCCACGCATATCTGGCAAGCATGGTGCGAAGTTCCTTTTTCCAAATTCCATTGTAAGTTTGGAAGGTTATAGGAGTACCTGCACTACGCCTGTAGTAAGGAGGCTGGACATGGTTGGCAAGCTGTACAGAGCATACTTTAGAGAGGAAGTTTTTTCTGTAGTATGGGCTGGCAAGAGAAGTCTGAAACTCCGAAAATTTTGAACTTTATGTTCCAAGAAACGTGTTGACAAAAGTTTAAGAAGGTCCTTCTTCAAAAGCAAACATTTCGAAGTTACTTATAGCACAGCGAAACCTTAAATCTGACAAATTGTTGTAGTCCTATAGTTATGAGGTGCTTCTTATCAATAGAGAATACCTATATATCATTTATGATAAAGGAATAGTTCAACAAAGCAACAACTTATGCTACCTCTTCCTAGGCGGCCATTGAGTCGTCACGGTCAGTATAAAGGAAACTTTTCCGAAACCAAACAGTTATTGAAAATTGAAGTTTGGGGAGGTTCTCTAGGATTGCCTATAACAATCAAAAGAATTTGAAACGTTCCCCTTTAGATGGAAAGGATCATAAGATTTGGAAGGAGGGAAAAATTTATACCTGCTTCCATCGATACTCGAATACCCGATACCTGACAATTAAGTCATTTGCAGAATTCCTGTAGCCAAATCAAATGTCCGGTATATCCTGTCCAGGAATTCTTCTTTTACCCAATATGTTTGTCTTACATAGCCTACATGTGAGATAGTCCTCCCATTCTATTTGCCACAGCTTTAGGATTAGCTGAAAATCCCTGCTATAGCAGAAAGGGTCAACTGTCGTAGGCCCTTGTCCTATTAGAGTTCGCTTTGATTTCATACGCGAAAAGGAGGAAAACATTGGAGGAACTATATTCATTTAAATAACGTAATCCTAAATTGCCTCATCAGAACCACGAGGAAATGGAAAACCGAAAAAAACATTAACTTATGTGGTTGTCAAAATCCTCCGTATATGGTCATAATGTGTTTTCGATAAAATGTTTAAGCTCCGTCAGCGACTTTCTAAAAAGTCTCTATTGTTCTTTGACATGTAACTTTAAGACGACTCACTAGTCGGCAAGCCTTAGAAATTGGGTTCCATTGTATTTCGTACCCCACAATGAAGCTTTGGCCCTTTCTCAATACGTAACTTATCCACTGTCATTTGCGCCATCTGATCAATACGTCTATGGGTATCTGGTCCAGCATTAAGGTAATCGCTTGAATTATGTTGAAAATTCATTGTTAGCAATATTGGAATAATCTTCCAGGATTCAAACCATTATAAATGTCAATCTTTTTGGAAAAAACAGGCGCTGAGATTGTTGAACTTTATAAAATCAGACATGACGACCCCGACAGTCGCCTTCATTATACACATTTCTTTGAAAAACTCGTCATCATCATCAACGGCGCAACAACCGGTATCCGGTCTAGGCCTGCCTTAATAAGGAACTCCAGACATCCCGGTTTTGCGCCAATTCGATATCTCTAAAAGCTGTCTGGCGTCCTGACTTACGTCATCGCTCCATCTTAGGCAGGGTCTGTCTCGTCTTCTTTTGCTACCATACATATTACTCTTATAGGCTTTCCGAGCGGGATCATCCTCATCCATACGGATTAAGTGACCCGCCCACCGTAACCTATTGAGCCGGATTTTATCCACAACCGGACGGTCATGGTATCGCTCATAGATTTCGTCATTGAAAAACTATTCGCGGAAAATGGCGATAAGCGAAAATGTATTTCGACCAATAAAAGATAGAACTATGGAATATATTCTAAGTAATCGTGAAATAGTGCAAACTATCTTAGATAAAACACGCCCTATCTGACACACTATAGTCAAAAATGAGCGAATATAATCCTCACAGGATTCAATTTAAAGCTTTCGATCCCATTTACTCCCCGCAGATAACAGAATTAAAGAGAAACCAATACCAATTATGCACGTCCCTTGTAATATTATAAGGAAAAGAAATTGATGGTTGAGATACAATGACATCTTTCATGTTGATTACTACTCCAGCAACTCCAGCAAATTAAGGATTACCGCCTGGATTTGGACTGATTGATGAGCAGCAGCTGCTTGGAGTTGAACTTCCGCTAAAATGGCTTCATGTTCCTGTTTTGCCCGGCTAAAGAGAAATAAGTGGACTTAAATCCACTGAGTTAGCTTTTAGTGAAATCTAATAAGGTGATTGGGGCAGTTTGTCTAAGTTGATCTCCGCTAATACTCAAGGAAGTTGCAGTCCTTTTCTGGTGTTTTACTTGTAGTTTGTACTGAAAGATGCTTTAATTTTGAAGTTGGAATGAGTTGAGAATGTTTCCTAGCTCCTTAATATTCTGGATTTAAAAATGCATCCTTTTTCTGGTTGTACCTAACTAAGTCCTTCCTCCAATCTATCCTTTTCGAATCGAATTCTTTCCAACCAAAGGCATCATGAAAATAAACAAACATTCCGGCATTTATACTAAAAATACCCTTGCCCAGACATCGTCTCGAATTATCCTTATACAAACCTAAAAATAGCTGGAAAATTTCACGTAATTTTCCTTGGTGTCAAATAATCAACATTTCCGTTTCACGAGGTTTTCCTCGAGTTATTTCTTACATCGCGTTCATAATCATCGTCATCGATAGGAAAGCAGAACTAAAAAGGATCAAGGGACAATTTATTCCTAGTCTTAACTGCGTTATAAGTTCCCAACTACTTTCAAGTGGGAAGGCCGGCGAAAAACGTTTATCAGACGATATTGGAAAAGCACGCAATCGACGCATTTTAACGGTTGAATGAACACTAAAAAGGATTTTTTTCTATTGTATTCAGGAGGTTGAGTCACTTTCTTAAACGCTTACTAGTCACCACTAGTCGCGTATATCCAAACATTTTCAAAGGAGGGTGGAACGTCCACTTAGCCCTATTGGTTTCCATTTAGGGACTTGGACTAAAAATGGAAATGTGATTCGGATTAGTTTCTGGGAATTCAGGCGACGAATATATTTACGGTGAATTACAGAAAAGGATATTCTCCCCTTTTGGATATAAACATCCTTTTGTGGGCAGCTTGTTTGCTGTCTGGCAATGGAGAGCTGTCGTCGTAAATCAAGTATCAATTAAAACATCCAGTGCATTTTAATATTTGTCAAAGGGGAGACAAATAATAGGATTAAAAGCTCTAGAGAGGTTTTCATAATCTGACCACAGATAACCATTCGCCATTAACCCATTTTCATACCAGACAACCAGGCCTTGCGATCCAGGAACTAAGCACCCAGGATACCTACTAATTAAATTCTAGCTTTCACCATCATTTCCGGGTACCAAGCCTTTCCAGTTCATGCGAATAGGGAGACTTAGGAAAGTGATATGTACGTATATAGGTCACATTTGAACACTATCCACCAGTGGTGTCCTAATCGCAGGATACATGCACAAAGTGATGGCGTGTAAATACCCAAGGCTATGTCTAGTACGTCCATTTGGTTGATTCATGAAGCTAACCTGCCACCCAAAGGACTGCCACACATAAATTTCGCGACGCAATTACACTTACACCCTCAACTTGAGTGCTTGGGAAGCCACCAGTTCACCCCTAGACAACATTTTCCAAAAGACAAACGTTCTATGTGGCACAGCGTGTTCGGACATCATTATCCGTGACCAATAAACAATATGCTTCTGGCTAGGGAATCAAGTTTACTATTTGGCACAACGACAAAGGTTTTTCGCGTTATACCTTCGGATCCATTTGGCACATTAAGACTTAAAAGGCTTCAGACAAACCCTGCAGGATTTCAACTATTCTAGAGGATGGCAGGAAGGACAGGAACATGTAACCGTGTCCCAAACTCCATTTTGGTAATTTGTTGTTTTGTGTGTGTATTTCACGTAGACTTTTCTGGTGGATTTTTACGGGAGGTGAGATATGAGTTGCCGTTTTGTGTTGAGATTTGGAGAGTACGGAATGTTGTAAATAAAAGTTAGTAACAAGCGAGCATTTATGGTTCTTATCAACCGAAGTAAGGGGCTTCTAAACGCTATGATGGAGGACAACGTTGAATGAATGAATGAATGACTGAAAGAGTCAGCAATCAACCAGTTTCTTCCAGAAATGAAGAACACAAAAGTGATAAAATCGGGATGGTCTTCCTCACTATATTTAAGACCCTAAAGAAATTCTGACAAGAACGTCCTTCCTCTGAAGGAATAGACCTAAAAGGGTTCAAAATTAAACCCAGCAATGACATCCCCTGTTAGGACTTTCCTAACTAAACAATGAATTTCAGTTTCTTCCTTTCCAACCAATAACTCTCCTCAACCTTCAGGTACTCCGAAATACGACCCATGAGGAAATATTTCATGTACCATCGTAGCAGGCACCCAATGGTGGTGGTTGTCCATACACATATTTCGCAAATTCCGGAGTATGGTTGGTATGCCAGAGTGCTAATGTGTCACACTAAATTGCAATATATGGTAAGTGCTGGAAATGGATATTCTCCCTTCGCATATGGCCAGCATCCCATTTTCAATTCCTACCGAACTACTCACATGTTTTAGTCCTGTTTATCGCTGGAGAGGTATTCATTGGTATTCGTATTCTCATCAGTTTTCCGACTAAGTAATTGTTACACGGGAAGGCGGCAGGCTACAAACAATAAGCTAATGCTGGAAATATCGTAACACAATGGGGATCACAAATAATCGTGTTAACACTTCTGTTGGTGCTGCTTTAATGTGCTAATAGCACTATTCGTTTAATGGAAAACATAGATTGCCTGTCAATAAATTATAGTTAGGTATTGTTGCTTACATATTTGGAAGTGAAATTATGGGAAAATGTGACTGATGTGCCTTGAGCGGAAAATGTGTGTGATAGCGGATTGTAAGCAAAAATTGGGGATGGATTTTGCCGATAGAAAAGTGATGATGCGGACAAAACATATCTGAATGTTTTCGTTTCGTTAATTTACCCACATAATAATAATAATAACAATGCTATCAAAGAGGACGATGTCTATTAATTATACTATGTCGGTCAATCCTAGAATGGATAGGAATGGTGAGATGTCTACCACTTCTAGGTGTTCCCCGCTTAGCACTTGGTATTCAATATTTTACCAAGTGCACTGACCTACTTTGCAAAAGTGAATTCTGATATTGGCTCACAATATGTATAAAAATCTGATTGTTCTCACCACAGAATCTGCAGATAGCACCTAGTTTGCCCTCCCCACAATAATCCCAACCCCTTCTTTGTGAGGTTTAAGCAATCCTGCCAGCACTTTGGTTTATGTCTTCCCATGAGCGGCCTGAATTGTCCCATCTATCGTAACCTCGTCCCTCCCTCGACCTCCAGTATTGAATCTTAGTTCATTCATGCATGTTTATGGGATCCCTAACGATTTTTTTCACTATTGGGGGCTTATCTCTGGAACAGAATTAATTTCGAAGACTAGGAAACTAAGACAAAACGCGGACATAATGGTTTCACGAATTTTTATCACCCAGGTTCGCCATCTTCTAACTATAGCTTCAATTAGCCAGTCGCGAAATTTGAGGTGCGTATCTAAAACCTGGAAATCCTGACACGTGAACCCAATATCAAGTTGAGTTGTTTCGTTCTAACGTTCTCTCGAAGCTGCCTTATGGGAGTATATGGAAACTGACTGCTATTGTTGCTACCTCGTTAACATCTGTATTCGCCTTATCGTGTATTCTACACTGACACGACCTTGAATAAGAAGTTTCATCGGCGTGCGGGGTGGGTATTTGTAGACTGTTGATTAGTAAGCAGAAGTGGCAGTGGATAGGTCACGGAAAAACCTGGGAGAGCTGAGACACACGTCCGCAAACTCGCATGTAAATAAGGTGTGGAAACATATGAAAACTCAAATAAAGGATGAAAAAAAAGAATGCCTAATTTACCAAACGCACGAAATTGAACATCTCACTTACAAGAATGCGGCTACCGAGCGAGGATAAATTCAGCTGTACTTGAATCCCGATTAGTAGGGTCCCTCTGCCTTGGATTCTCATTGCCTACTTATATCAAGACGGTCATTTTTTAGGTTTTGTGTAAAACAAAACCTTATTAAAATCGGTTTAATGCCTGTCTGTTTGTAAAATGTGGGAACTGTGAACAATTATGCATACAATGAGTTACATCGTAATGATAAGGCGTGTAATACGTTGAATTTAAGGGGGATGTAAATTTGTAAATTTTGTTTTCGCCAAATATAGTCATGAGGGATATCAAATGAAAGATCTCGGTTAGTACTTTCCGAAGCTGGTCTTAGTTTTGACATTTGTTGGAAAGGTGGGAAGTGCGGAGAGTCGAAAGTGATCATATCTTCCACGGACCTATTCTCAGAAACTACCCAACCAAAATATCTGAAAATCATGAGACTGTTGCATAAATAAAAAGTGGCCGGAGCTTATTTTTTATAAACAAAGAAAGTACCGTGCTCGGCGAGAACAGGTGATGACCTGAACCCCCTCGAAATGAATTCTTGGAGGATAAGAAGATCGACAAGCCGATGAGAAGCGACTTCACAAGCAGACCATGTGGATGGTAGCACAGATAGATATGCAGCACTGGCAAAGCGTGTCAGCTAATCGGTTGGCTTTCCTCCGAGAGAAGCGCAAATATATCTGCAGCAGGATATGAGCGATTAAAACGCGGTCAAACTAGAGCTGAATGGAGCGGAAAACGTACATATCTCCTTGGCTTACATGGCTTACGATCGACCATCACGGCAGCAAGGAATGCCAACCGATTGATAGACTACGATGCTAACGTGAGGCAACACCAACCTTCCATCTCCTGCGCTACAAGCACAAATATCCACAGTCCTGGCTGGACTATTACAAGAATATTCAAAGCACCAAAGAGTTTGTCACCAATATGATTTTTAACCAGGGAATATAGAATCTCATTCTTTCTTAAAAATACCGAAAGCTCCTGGACCGAATATTCTGATGGCATCCTAGAGTAGCTAGTTCACACGCACTACCCTGCCAGCGATTAGCAGTAGTTTGAAGCCCGCTTGGAGTCGCACTACCAGTCTTCTGAGATTATCGAAACGGTAATTACTGGGAATAGAGCCAGCTGAGCTATAAACAGTTTTTCCGCATATAAATCTTCGAGTCCGGAAGGAGTAGTGCCAGTCATTCTTCAGAAGCCGCAAGAAAGAATAGGTCCACGGCTTATAGGGAGCTGTATTTGATTTGGACGTGTACCACACTCTTTAATACCCGCGGGCGTGGTTTTTATATAGAAAGACTGTGGTCATTAGTTGAAAGGCTTTCGGCCAATCAGCCTCACCTCTTTCATTTTCAAGACTCTAAAGCGTGTCCCCGACATGCACTTAAGGACGATCATGGAGCGGTAGAGGCCAGAGGCCAGACAGCTTTTAGGGATATCGAATTGGTGGGCCTCGGTGCAAAACCGGGATGTCTGGAGTTCCTTATTAAGGCAGGCCTAGACCGAGAGGTGGTTATTTTCTAAGTTTCATCATGCCTCTGATTGTGAGAAGCTGTGAGCAGAGGGATGCCCTAGGATGATGCAATCTATCCGACTTGGGGTGAAACTAACCAAAATGGAACTGATGCTATTCACCATCAAACAAAGGTATCCGAATTCCCTCTTAAGTGGCTAAATGGAAAAAGATTGACTCTGTCCTCCATTTCAAGGTATTTTGAGTCTGGGTCCTAGGTTAAAATGGAGTTTGAACATAAAACTGAATGTTAAGAAGGCCTGCATAGTCTTTGACCCCCGCAAAAGGATGTAGACACTTGTGGGTCCTTCAAATACCATGTACAGTTCAATATATGGTAGCGCTGAGCAAGAAGCACAATAGAACCAAACTTCAACGAAACGCTTGTGTAGGTGCTACCGGGCCCTGCAATTCTGCTCACTAGATACCTTAAATGAATTCCGCCACCATCTCAAAGACATTGCTATTAGGCTACGTGATGAGCTAGATGAAGAACATTTGCATGCATTCCCTTCAGACTGGAGAGTCCTTGAATAGTCTGGGCGGCATCCTCAATGTCAATCTCTTCTGGGTTTCCTGTCATAGGAACATAGAGGAGAATTAACGGGCTGATGGACAGGCCAATATCAAACGCAAGTTTTAACAGCTTCTGACTTCAGATGTTACACTTGGTAAACCACTCTTTGAGGATCTCTTTACTTGCAGTGTGGGAAAACTGCTATCTTTCGTGAACGCTACGTGTTAGCTCTGAAGATATTAGCCTCCTGGATTCTATTCGCTTGGTGTTCCCGCGGCAGTCATGGTTTTAGGAATTCGTGATATCAAAAACACAAGTTGGGCTCCATTAAACGGCTACCGATACCTACCCACTAATCGCCTTAGGACCAGCCGCTTTGGAGGGGTATTTGATGCAACTGTTGGGTATGTGAGATAACAAGCCTAGCAAAGCAGCTCTTCATCTCATTTTTCTTTGAAGCTTTTTATATCGTCTTTTGTGCTTGGGATGCAATATTGAACAGCAGGCTATTGTATGGTTTAGTGGGCAACAGCGACGACTTACTGATTGTCCCATTGTTCCGCCGATGCGTAACGCTGTGCTTGCAACCAATAGGTGGTGCCGTATGGTGGCATGGAGGCAGACTGGCAACCTTCCTGCCGAACGAATCAAAATCAAATGGCGGAGGAGAACTTCCAGGCGACGGCACTGCGAAACACTATATTCGCATTCGGATGTAGTAGGCTAATTATGGCAATTAGACCCGAATCTGCACGGAACTCATCTGAAGTGGTTTCACCTCACCAAAATTATCTGGTACCACGGGCATTGCGTTAGCTCACAAAGTTCCTATATCTCAGGAGAATTCATAAGTCATGGGTTATCAGCCCGATTATTACCTGCTTGTCCCTAGTGGGAGTTTCATGAGGATTATGCTTTAGTCCCTTCAATCGTCGCTTGAAACTCGAGGGCAGTACTCCTTAGTTCGGTAGAAATTTATGTAGGTCTTGTATACACCACTATGAATGTCAGAGTCTGCCCCATTTGTCATGACTGATTGTGAAGTAGATCAAGAGTGATTTTATTCTGACTATCGCCCAATCCAATAAGTCATTAAAAATAACGCCCAATGTCGAAAACACCCTTTTTTGCAACCTAACTTCGTTTCGGAGTGTCGCATAGTGAAATACAGTTTCACAATTTTATTCTCCGCTAGGCTTGGGTTACGATCCTTTTCACCAAAAGTAAATGTTCCTAAACTCCATTGCAAATTCTTTCCTCGGTAACATAGCTTAAAAGCTTGTCGTTTCCTAAGTTCATCGAGGAGCATATCGTCTGGTAGATGATTGCCTTCTTGAAACCTTTGGCTATCCGGGCTTTGTAAATAAATACTGAAGGGTTTTGCCGGCTGTGCTTGTATTTCCCTACTTTTGTGTGAAACAGTAATCTCCCCGTTCAATTATTTGAAAAGTTTTATATTTCTTTCTTTTTTTTCTTCGGATGAGATGAAACTTTGGTGGGATATGGCAGTTGACCTAAGCTGTACCATTCCGTCCTCAATGTCTAACCTTGACTTTGTTCTCAGATTCTAAATAAGGATGGCTGAATTCTTGCGTTTTGCTTTCGTTTTGAGTTGTTATCTTGTACTCTGAGATTGAATAACTTGCCGTGGTCAGTCGGTAGAGCGTGATATACTCAATGCTGTTATCGTGGGCTTGGGTCCTAGAAAATAATTCTCCTTGATCTACTCCGACTAAATCAAATGGTCTTCTGACGATCTCCACACTTTCGTGGGAATATTTTGGTAAAATTCCTCCAATTTTCGTCCTTTTTACGCTATCAATTGTAACTCAAAAATATTGCAGATTTATTACAAGATAGAACAAACAACAAGGTCAATTTAATTTTGGCACAATCTAACTACCAGTTAAATGTTTCTTAACTAGAATCCACAAAGAAAGCCAATGACAAATTTCAAATGGTCCTAATGACAGTGGACTGTCTCCTAGTTCTCCATTCTGCATGCAATTAGCCGGGCTCCATTCTAATTTTGAACCGAATAAATTCGAACTTCACTTCGAATACTTCTGCAGTCTTCCCCGGCACTTTCGTGACATTTCGTTTAATGTGAATTCTATTCCTATCAAAAGTATATCCGAAGCTAACGCTTTTTCTTGGTAATTACCATCTTATCTTATTGTAGTGGGGCGGCTTAGTGGGGGATATTACCTAGAAAGCCAGGACCGAATAACTCTCCCCCAAAGTTGTATGCCAATTGGCCTGACGGGTGGGTTACGCTAGCAGTAAAGGGTCTCCGACTAAAGTTCCTCAGGAATCGTGCCACCTCCCCCCCCCCTTCTGACTACCGAGAGAATTGAAGCAGTAGTTTGCTGGAAACAAAGCGGAAACCTAAACTCTGTTGAAAAACCCGAAAATTTTATCATTTTCGGAATACAGAGACATGGGCAGAAAAAAGCTTTCTGCATCCCGAAGGCGAGGGATGCAAAATGAGCTAAGAAGGAATCTCAAAGGCGACCCATGCCTCGCCAAACCTGAATCGATAGCGGAATTCAAAAGCAGATAAGAGATGGCGCTGACTGAAGGTTCCAAACCTCCTTGCCACGGCCAAAGAACGTGAATATCCCGGGGGTAAGACCCGAAATCCCTGAAAAAGCCAACAGGGAAAAGCGAACGCCTAAGGAAGCGAGACGATGCAAAGGGCTATTTTATTTGAAGTGTAGAGGTATGAACTATCCACTGAGCCCCAGTTTGCAAGTAGGCTTGATAATAATCCGTGTAAATTAGTGTACCAAATACTCGCGGGGAGTTAGTCCATTCTGGGGATTGTCGCGGCCAGGGAGATGGTCAAAACCACTAAGGAGATAGTTTTCTTAGAATTACTAGAGCATAAGGATTTAAGGGACTGTTTTCTGTGGTATCCTAGAATTTATAGGTTAAGGAATGGGCCACCACATTCTGTCATAATATAGTAGGAATTAGTTTTTTTTTGCAAACAAAATATTAAATTTTATCCGTGATCTTAAGAACCGGCGAACGATATCAAAAGTATTCATGGTACTGGAAAAATTTATAAGTATTTTTATAGCATTTCCTACATGGTATCACTCGATGGAAACGTACCAGTTCACCCAGAACCTTTTTCCATAGCACTGATGCTCCAAACAACTAAATGACCATGGAAAGAGTTTATCTTGTAACAAATTTAGATCGACTGCACTTTAACAATGTAAATGGGCTGTCTTCTGCCCTAAATGCATATCATCTACCATAATTTACCCGGCCCACTTCTTGGCTATACTTTAAACAACCCAACTTTTGTTTTCGTCTAAATGTGTATCCATTGCTCCCGCACTTGATCGTTTCCTATATTAAGATATTTCCGTCTTATCATGTGTGCATCTGCTTAAATGCTTAAAACATCTCGAATGCTATGCACTAATCATAATGTCTAATGATGTCTGTATCTTGTTAATCTTTAGTACATATGTGAGTCCATTTGGCTATAGGTCAGACAATAGCTGCAACGGCATTTACTTGTCGAAGTACTGAATTTATGTAAACCCAGTAACGTTGTTGTCGCCGCTGTTCTTGTTGTTATCTAAATGTCTGCTTGTTTTGCATAATGCATAGATACATATCGGTACGCATAATGCATTCACGTCATGGTCAATTTATAGATACTTGAGTACAAGAGAGATGTGAATTGGATATTTCATTAAAAACTGTCACGTTCAATCCAATGTCTTATTCGAGAGAGACGCACATGAGATGTAGCAGAAATGGGCAGATTGTTGGCACTGATGAATCTCCGTTTTATTGTGGATATTATGGGCCAGACATGCAAAATGCATTCCTAATATTCAAAATCACTTGATCGTGTAAAAATGCATCATTTCTCGAATAAGCCAAACATTTATGTTAGGAAAATAGCTTGTGAAAGATAGAGACCTGAATCTCAAGAGCTTAATCACACAAAGAGTTAGTTGTCTTGTCTCCATAAAATTTTTTCGACTGCGAAACTTTAAATTGCATCCGTCCCGAAATATTTTAAAACCAAAACTGAGTCAACGGACATATGTGACCTGTCCCTTCTTTTATACAGCTTCCCTTAACCAATCAGCTATTTGTTATCTCCAAGCACAGTCAATCTCGGCCACTATCAAAGTTGATTGCCATCTAATTGTCCACAGAACCGACAATACATAGCAAGATAATAGTCAAAAGCTCCTCAAATTCTAAGATATAAATTTCAAATGGATAAAATAATTTACCTCAGATCAGGATGCGAACTCTTCATTTTTTAAAGAATAATGCTAACCTTTAATACTGTGTCAACAGTCTTATTTGATATTCAAAAATATGTCATTTACCTGAAAAGAAAGAAAAAAATCCATTTATTTTCTGAAAACACACTTAAATTTTCAATGAAAAAATAATTATTGAAAATAAAAAGTAGTCGGGAAACCGAGAGCTGGACGCTTCAAGTACGAAAGGTTTTGTGTATTTCTGAGTACGTAGCATATATTATGTGAAAGTATCCACTTTCGGGTGACATTGACATTCATAGTCTTGAATTTGCAAACAAGCAACAACTTTGACGTATTATAACTTTGTTAGTAATAGTGTGATTTCCACCAAATTTGGTAGGATCATGCTCTATATTATAGCCTACATCACTGCAATATCGTGGTGGGATGAACTTAAGGGCGGTTTCGCAGCCAATTATTAAAAATTATAGTACTATACTATCATCAGCTATTTGAACAGATATCGATATGGAAGGCATTTCGGAACCCAGGGACCATATAGTGGTAGCCTCCAGATTGTTCAGTTGGGTAGTTAGAATGGCTTTCTTAAAAAATGATCGATTTCAGACCCCCCGCACTCCCCCCCCCCCCCCTCCCACCTTTCCAACAAATGTCTTCAAAAAGCCCTAACGGAGACCTTTAATTTGATACCCCACATGACTATATTTGATGAAAAAAAAAAGGGAGACCCTCTTCCCCTTAAATTCGACGTAAAAGGATATAACTCACTGTATGCGTGAGCGGTCACAGTTCCCACCTTTCTACCGAATTTGGTGTCAATCGCTATAATCGTCTCCGAGAAAAATGTGTGTCACGGACAGACAGACAGTAAACCGATTTTAATAAGGTTTTGTGTTTAAGCACATGGGAACAAAACACGCATCCGTTGATAGCAATTAGCTGCTATCACTGTAATACTCTGTTACCTTTGGACAATAGAGTGCTACATTGTGGGAACGCTTCTCAGGCTAATGTCACACCTGTCCCCACCTTGGCACACTTGCAGGTACTTTCAAGGCTGTGATCGCGCAGTAGGCCCAGCTTATTGGCTCTCACAAATTATATGAAGATTCTTTCATAACTAAAATGGTGGATGTTTGCATACCATTCTTGCAACTAAAATGGTTGATTCTATTTCCGTCTTCTATCCAGGTCTCTTTTGAAAAGAAAGCTGGGCCTACTCTGTCAATGGAGACAGGAGCAACAAACAACGGGACTGTTAGAAAGCTACCTTTTGCATTGCATATTCAGGGACTACATAAAGGGAAGAGTCTTACTCTAAGAGATCCGGAAAGGAAAATAGAATAAATCATATCAGGGTCACTTGAGGAATCTATCTTTGCCCAGATTTCTGGGACGCTTTACATAATAATCCTCGATTTGATGTGGCTTGCGATTCGTGCTCAGATACAAGGATGTTCCAGCAAACCCCATGTCCATTAGAAATAGAGATTCTACTACTAAACAGCTGGATAACAGACTATGGATTCTCTCTAGTTCTGGAAAAAACCAAAGCGGCCATCTTGACCAAAGGGAGGATTCCAAAGTCTTGTCTATATAATTTGGTCAAACACAGTCCAAGCTCATAGTAAAATGGTCCGATATAAAGTGCAGTCCGGGATTCTTCATAAATCTGAAGTGTGAGCTGGTGCCCTTAGTGAGTAAATATATCGCGAGCATCTCCTGCAGGTTCAACTGCATGGAGCTCCCTGAAAATTGTCCGCTGACTACACTGTTTTATGGTGAGCAACATTGGTGACAACAAGAGAAATTAAGATCGGCTTGCACACGGCAAAACTGGGAAAATGAGGATCATAAGGAAGAATACGTATCCTCAGGGGCTTGGCAACAATCAAAGCAGAGCGACCGGATTAAGGACTGCAAAGAAAGTCGAAACACAGATGTTTTAAATCGAGATATGCTTCTCAATTTTTCAGATCTTCTAAGTCCAAAGTCAGAAGTCGAAGTTTTATATAAATAATGACCTCACATAATTAAACGAGCCCTAAACGAGGGGTCCGTGGACCAAAAAAAGAGGGAGTAAGTTGCTCCCCATTTGGTCCGGTCTAACATCAAGTGGATGCGGACTTAGGACCCCGCAATCCTCAAAAAAATATTCCTTTTACTATCCCTATTTGGATATAGTACCAGTGGCCAATTAAGGTGAATCAATGAACCATTCAGCCATGGACGGCCCAGACCCGTTTGAGGGAGGATGAGAGGAAAGTCACTATAGTCCTCAGCCGTGTAGGACGCTGGCGCCTCAGGGAGTAGGCGTGAGTCAACTCCAGCCAAACTAATGATATCTCCTGACTACCTTGAACCTTGAAGTTTGTAGAAAATATTTCCTGCTTTTCGTACATTTCGTACGATTTGTTTGGTAGCTACCTGCAGATCCCGAAATTAATAAAGCTTCGCGCACCACGAATCGGTTTGTGATTTGACTTGAATTGGAACATGCAAACCCTTCTCGACGATGATATTGAAATTCTTTAGAACGCGCGCTTGTTCAACTTCAACGAGAATTTCAGCGATACAGGCAAGGTTTTCTTGGATTAACTGAGGTAAGATGGTGGGATTCTAGGAAGTACTCCTGTTTCCATTCCACTGTCAAGCCTGCAAGAAGTGAGCTTGAATCCGGTATTCACTCCAGTTCGGTTTGTTGGTCACATTCCGAAGATGAGCCATAAGGTCTGCCTGTATGGCGGGAAATCTCAGGACGAGAAACATAATTTGCACCGTGACAAAGGGGAATTCAACGTTGCGCTTTCGGGAAAGCAGAATTTACGGCAAATAATTATACAACGACAATGATGGCGCAAAATGTCATGTGCAACAATTAAGGTCAAATCTCGGAGGAATCTCAGGCCCAAAATCGAGCCCAGAATTTTATCACTGACACTATGTCTTTTGTTGAGGTTCCCTTTGCTGCTATCACCGTAGAACGTGGAGAACTTCAACGGACCATGACACTGATGACATTTTCTCTCTCGCCGGGTTATGAAAATTGTCCAAATAGCTGCAGATTTGAAAAAAAGGAGGTGGAGGAGGATATTAGGATTGAAGATAAACACCAACAACAAGAAAATACCAATAAAACTATTTTGATTCTAACGGGTTGTCGCACTCTTTCTAGCTGAATCAACAGGCAGAATATCAAGAGTGTCGATCAATTTATCTATCTTGGTAGCGTTGCCCCTGTTGACGGTAGTACCGAGCTTTGTATTGCGCGATGCATCAAAAGCCCTAGATCCACTTTTGCTTTTCTAAAATCTGGAAATGAAAAAACTTCAACACCAAATTCAGGTTATTCTGCGCCAATGTTCTCTGTGCTGTTAAGGAAGGCAGCACATGGAAAGGGACCAACAGTGTTACTCAAAGGTCCCAAGCGCCCGTTATCAGCTGCCTCCCCTTGTTATCGCTATGCCCTGGGATGAGAATATCTTGAATAGCTCTGTGTCGGTATATGGACCAGTTACCGGTAAATATATGGATTAAAGGGCAGAATTGATCGTGGATAGGTCATACTTCGTACTTTCTATGAGTGGATCGCCCTAGAATCATATGTGAATAACTTTTCGGGTCTGGGGAGAGGTGAAGGCATAGCGATAACACCCAAAGCCTTTGCAGACGCCCCATACTACTAAAAGGGGAGTGTAAGAAAACGTTCCACAGCTGCCTGCAGTGTGCAACTCTGATTAATTGCAGGCAACTTCAAAGGAGCTGTCAGTGTCAGCCGATATGTTTTTTGATTCCGGAGCCTTTGTAAGCGTATAACTATCAAGGGGATATTGGTTTTCTTCGGTGTCGAAATCGCGGAAAATCGGAGATCGTGTCAAATTTCCTGACAAAATAACTTTCACGAACTACATAGGACCTCGCTCTTCCAGTGAATCGTCCTAATGCAATCCTAATGTTAAGAAGCATTGTGCCAAGATTTCATGATGTCAATTATCTGAACTCTGTCCTCGTCCTCTGTTCACTATCCTCTACCCTTTGCCCTCTGTTTTTTGTCCTCTGTATTGTGTCCTCTGTTTTTTGTCTTCTATATTCTGTCCTCAGTCCTTCCTCCTCCGTACTCGTTCCTCGGTATCCTCAGCACTGTCCTTTGTCTCCTTTGTCTTCTGTCCTCTGTTATCCTTCATTTTTCTTCTGAAAGCGATTTAACTGAGGACATTAATTGTTCTCGCTGCATCACACTTAACTTAAGACGGGCAAACTGCCAAACTAGCAGCCTTTAATGAAATAGCCGTGGTTTGAGGGGTAAGTTGCAGGATCTTTAGAACGGTAGTTTCCAATTTTGGAGACTGTTTTACCATCTATGACGCAAGCAATAGTACGATGTCGGAGCAGACTACATGAAAAAGAGCTTTTCCCACTTTTTGGTCAATGGACACCTTTTCTGGAATAAGTATCAAACTATTTAAGGAGATGAAGACAAGTTACGGCTGCGTCCAAGGCAAAGGAAATTCATCAGACCCTGTGTTACTATCCTCGGAATAGCGTGATCGAAGTGGTTTGCGAATTTTACAGGCTCCCCCTGAGATTAAAGTTTTTTGTTTCGTAAGTGAAGAATCTCAAGTCCGCATTTTCTTGATGTCGGACAAAATGGAGAGCAACTTCATCTGAATTTTGGTCCAGAGGTCCTCTTTTTAGGCTTAGCATCAAAGTAGGTCAAAAAAGGGGCAACAACGATCTACGAGGCCGAGGCGATTCATCAAACCCCGCCAGTTTTTCACAACTGCATGAATCTCTAGAGATGCAGGAAGCGTTAGGAGTTTTCTGGGTTCACGGGTCATGAAATTTCAAAATAGTGATTCAAATTAAAATTTAAGTACATCCACATTACTGTTCAAATTGGTGGCAGGACCAATTTTGGCAAATGCCTCTGTGGTAATATAGTTCGTTAAGTGGAAAGCCTGAATATCAATTCGTTTACCGATGCTCAGATTTTGTTCTTGATGGAATCCTCCGCACCAGCTAGTGAGTCACTGTAACTGGGTGTTCGGAATAAAGTAAAGCTGAACAGGAATGTCCAGAAATATAAGGGCACACTCGTAGTCAGGGTTTTTAGTAGACCACAGACATAAACTCTAAAGGGTTCAACCTAGATTAACCTACATCTGAAAAACTCTTAAATAGGAACGCCTTTCATCTGAGGCAAACTGGAGGAAACCAGGTGGACCAAAGTCCACAACTGGCAAGATTCTAGAAATGCCGCATAAGGAATCCATTTAAGAAATTCAGGCTGTATCCAACCGCTGCCAATCTTTTTTGTCTTACCAACAGGAGAAATGAGGAGTCACGCATGATTGCAATACACATTCGCGAAGCCCCCATCACAGGGCATAACGAACTCGCTACTAAATGGAATAGCTAGAGAATTCAGTGCAACTTCAAACAATGGTGAAACGTTTTAAGGTCTTTAGACTAAGTACAGCAACGGCAGGTTGGTCGCTGGGGTCGGTACCTGGATTGAAGGTCTTTATCAGACTCGGATAGTACGATCCCATGGACATTGACTAAGTAGAAGGTTATAATCCTGGACGAAGAGAGCAATTCCACCCTGAAAATCGACAATAAGAGCACGATGGAAAATCCCGAATTTCATAAGCCGGCTGAATATGAAAACAAAAGGGGAGACTATGTCAAACATCACTGCATGTCGAGTTGACGGACTATAGAAGCTACGACAGCTATCCTTTTGAAGAGAAATGTTGAAAATGTTAAAGGGACAAACATATAATCCCCAGACACCCCTAGCTCGACCCTCTTCGCCATTCGCACTCCCGAAAATCTACCAACGACTCTTTTCTCGAATCAAGGGTGGCACTCCCGAAGGACCTTTCAGCACTTGATTTTTCCATTAAAAGCAACCCCAACCGTACAATCAAACTCGCCCTAAAGTAAACTGTTTCAAAAAGAGAATATTTTATTTTCTGTACTCCATTTAATAACACAACACTCATTCCCTTCACATTATAAATAAGATATTCTGTATGACTGGTTCCAGATAGAGATCACACCAAAAATTCCAGCGAATACTCAGCATTTACTGGGTTTTTTTTTCGCCCCATGCAAATATTTTCTATGTACAATGAAGCCATTTAATTAGACCCCAAAGTCTGTATTAATATTTGGTTTCAGTTCATACTACAAATCCGTTTTCATTTCATCGTGGGAAAGTCAGAGCCACAAAGCCACGACAAAAGGTAATATTTGACAAGCACCTCATTAGATCCTATGTAACCGTAAATAATCTCATTTCGTCATAATTAAACAAAAACCTGCTTGCAAATATACCAACACTGGAAAGAATCTTTTTGCTGTATTGGTAACCGTTTCGCTATGTATCTGAATTTTCCATCTTGCTGGGAACTTGCAGCTATAGGGATGAAAATTTAGGCAGTTTTCCACTCGCTGTATGTGTATAGCCGGGAATGCTGGTGTATTCCTCGAATAGGCAGCGAATCCTTTGATGTAACAAAATTAGATCCCGCTGACCGGATGAAGGTAAAAGGAAGTAATTTGAATTTTTGCGCGCTCGATAAAATCATCCCTTTGGCCGCGATGACATCCAAACGTAACAAATCAGCGAACCGTGCTGTGACCGACATTCAAGCGGGTCCTATCACTTTATGTACCCACTTATTCGGCGTTTAAGGGGCTTAATTCTTTTTGATATTCTGGAATGAATGGATTTTTGCACACCCTTTATAATGAGGGTTGCTTAGCGGTGGAGTTGATTGTAGCAAATTGAGTTTTTCTGGAGTGCTGGAAAATTCCATTAGGAAAGACAGGTTAAAGTCGATAAAGGCGGATTTTTTTTGGAGTCTTTTGGAGGCAAGAAATACCATGACATGTTTTGCGCGAATTTATGCACTTCTTGGAAACTAACAATGAACTTTCAGAGGGCTTTTAGGATAAAGATACTTTCAATTTATCCGAAATTTCCTAATTTGCCATCTTATTATTGCTGCGTTTACAATATCCTTTTAGAAACGATGGTGAAGTCATTACGCATGCATAAACACAAAGGCACAAAGGAATTATTCAAGGATTCCCCATTCCACAAACTCAATGGACCGGGATTCATATCTATCTCTTGCAGCGCTTTTTTTCGCGGAAATCTTCCTCCTCCAGACTCTTCCCTTGGTTCTCCAACAAAATTTAAAGAAGTAAATATAGATGTTACTAACTTATCTCATATTTACATACAGCCCTTCAGCATCGCATCCATCACTTATTTTTGAATCAAAGGAGAATAAGCAACTCAACTTCAGAATAAACAAGAGAAAGTGGAAAATATTATAAGGCTCCCATTGCCACCCCTTCGTGCTGCTTCATAAGAAAGTTGGAAGTTACGCTGATTTTCCGGTCAATAAAAATTAAGGGTGAAAAAAGCATTTCTCTAGGGTGAAAAAGAAAGTAAGTAAATAAAGGCAAATGGTATTTTTCTTAGCTTTCCTTGGCTCCGTTCCTGGATTACGATAATAATTTTGAGTTCTTGGGCAAACTCCCATATATCTGTATGTCCACATGTACGTATTTGTACAACCGGAAAGGTCAAGAAAAAATATGTGTCATGTTAATTGCGTGAGTTCCCAGAATGCACCTTTTGTCGGATTTTCACACTTAGGAACGCTTAAGTCCTATTCATATTTGTCCATATTTGATTTATTCCCATTTTCCTGGGTAACGTTGTGACTATTCTTAATTTAGGTAAACACTTGTCAGAGCCATTCTTATTTTAAACAAATACGAACCAACAAAAATCGGTGGACAACAGAGAGCCGAAAAATGAAATGGCGCTTGAGCTAATGGTCAAGTAAATATGGACTAAATTTTGGATAGTTAAATTGGTGTGACAATTGATGACCGTGAAAAAAGGTAAAAAAAAAAGCAAAAAGAAATGATATAATTAGAATCTGTGGGTTGGAACTATGGATTTATTTTATTTATGGTTATAGTTGAAATAATATCTTTTTAAATTTAGATAATTTTATCTGAATTAATGATTTGTTTCTTCTCATAAATAAATAATGACTCTTGTGGTACCAACAAACGCTAGAGGAGCTATCGCTTAGATTACTGGTAAATATTTTTTTTGGAATTTTAACATGGAAAAACCACATTTCATTTGATACAGAGAAGATTTTTGTTGAAAATATTCTCCTATGCCTATGCTCCTAGTTGGCGATTCTGCCATGAATCCACCAGTCGACTTCATAGTGCTTCAACTAAGGTGCGTACACTATTGTCGAAAAGGTAAGTGAGATTAGGGCGTTGTGCTGCTGACTTTGAGTTTCACAAGCCTCCACGCTTGGTCTTGCTCTTTCAACGAGTTCATGGTTCAAGTTGACAATTTGCAGCCGATGGCGTCAAACTGGGGTCGTCTGACAGGGTATCAACATCTCCTAGTATAATACCCTCCGGTGGCATCACCAGACGCACAGCACAGTCTTCTGGCTGAAGCGGTTGGGTTTTGACGCCAATGTGCAGCTTACTGGACGAAATCCACGATTCCTTGCGCTTCCGGTTCTTGAAGATCGTCCCCGATCACAATTTGAGGCAAAAACGAAGGAAAGAAGTTACAGCTTACACAGCGTTTCCGATCAGTTAAAGAAGCACCCACTTTCTTACCTTCTGCGTAAAGGTAGGTAGGCGGATTGAGATGGTTCCCTGGCCGATCCCGACCTCGCCAGTTATTACCAACGTCACGTGGAATCCTCTCCCAATACCTAGTGTTTTTAGGGCGAGTTCTTCAAACTTTTTCGGTTGGCTCTTTGCCCTTCTAAAAAATAGAAATTCAGAATTGAAATAGATGTGGTATTAGTTATTAGACACCGTTGTCAACTACTTTGATCTTTCACTGACAGCTCGCGTAAAAATTTTTAGCTAACACTAACTCCTCCGCCTAAGGAGCAACGTGACCAAAAGCTAAAATGAAAAACAAACACAAGGATCTGTGGACCAAAAAAAATGGAAAGAGTTTACCAAAAATTGGACCGGTCCTTCATTAAATCGAGGCAGACTGAGGATTGTTTCAATTCCAAAACAAAATAGTTCTGCTTCGATTGGCATATGCCTGGATCGGGCGAATTTCGTCTTCAAAGTAATTCATGTCTATGTCGTGTTTGTGAATTTAGAAATGGAGTGACTAACTCCTGCCGATCGCTTCCAATTATTTTGATCCCAGGTTAGGAGGAAAAGAGCGTCAGACGAGTTGCTTTTGTTCTGTACGAAACCTATAACCCTCAGTTTTAAAAAATAACCCGATTTTGCCCAGAACGAAGGATCTCCTAATTAAAAAAAATAGTCGGATATGGGATCAGAACTCCCACGATTCCGAAAACAAATTAATATTTTGTCACCTTCTCGATTAGTAGCCTACTACATAATATTCTTTGAATACTGAATCCACTTTGGACAGAGAACTCTTTATAATTCCCTGTTAGTAATATCGGAAAAGATAATCACTCTCCAAGGAAACCAATATACTATTTTACGGCTCATCCATTCACAAAGTGCAGCCTAATCCGCCTTTAGTTCATCCAGTTGCAAGTGAACCTCAAAACGGAATGGATTCGTAACCACAAAAATGACTTCACTCTAGATTGTAGTGGAGTAGGATATCCAAGTTGAATATTATCAACCATCTGGGTAGAGGTATTCAACGCAATGCAAAATGTCACGAATTGTGTCCACTTAGGTCTGTTATCGCGCTTGCTTGCTGTTCGCTTGTCAATTCGCAAAATTAGTCTGGTATTTCTGCCCCCAACACCTCCTTTCCAATGTTCCATGTTCGTTAAATCTGGAGAATCTATAACTTCCACCAGGCTGAATTATAAAATCCAAATTCTTATCCATACCGCCAAACAATATGCACGCTAAAAGAAAAAAACAAACGTTTCAACCACACGGGTCGGAAGAGGGAGAAAATATACGACGGAATGCGCATACGTCTGACACCTCTTTTGCCTCAGCTGTTATTGATATCCGACTACTGAGGCTTCACTCTTCGTTGGTATCTTACGGCCAAATTAATGTAAGATGGTTTCGCATGTTCCTAAAATCTCACTGGCTGAGGGGAAGAGCGAGGAATTCTCAAATCAAACAGGAGATTAATACATCTTCTTTTTCTTTAGCCTTTGTCCCGTTCAAAAGCGGGGTCAGCTCGTCGTGATCGGTTTCGCTATTTGACTCTATTAAATGCCTGATCTGGATGCAATCTCGAGGCTTTTAAATCCCCATTCAGCGTATCAGCAACCGCCGCGCCTCGTTAAGGTGTGACCTATCCACTGCCACTCATGCCATTCCATTACAACGCACACGAATACGTTGACAAATGTTCTTCATTTGAAGTAGTATCAGGCCTGCGTACCCCAATGCGAAGGCTCCCTTATAGAAATGTCATGTTGATGTCAGGTTTTAGAAGCGAAAACGAATTTAGCCCTGTTGCGTCGAACAGAATCCAATTTGGTGTCACCGTCCGCAGAAACCACGCTACATAGGTATAAAACTTAATCGACACTTTCAATAATCTGTTCATTAATGCAGATAGGGAGAATGGCATGACCCGCCAGACTGAGAACCTTGGTGTTTATCTTCAGTCCAACTCTACTTGTCTCTCTTTCCAAATCCAAAGCCATCTGGTCAAGGCCCATGTCTCTATGAGAGGGCAAACAGAGCCGTTTGAGGGAGGATATCATGGTCCATTGAGCCGATAATAGGAACAAACCATGACCAGATGCGATCCTGGCGAACTTCGATTTCGACCTCAAATTCTGAGATTTTACTTCGATGCGACACGTGACACTTTGTACTTTCATATGATTACAACTATTAGTTTCTCTGGAATGCCAATCTTGCGTAGAGTACTCCAAATACATTCCCTGTTGACTGTATAGAGAGCTTTCTCGAAATCGACGAAGAGCAGGTGAAACAAAGAGTAAAATTCCGTGCACTGCTAAAAAATGATCCGTAGGGTGTTGATCTGGCCAATACAGGAGGATCCGGAGTGAAAACAGGCATAATCTTTGTCGTTGAAGCTTTCGAGATGTTCTTTGATGTGTTAAAGGATTATTTTGGCAACCATCTTTGCGATGACAGGGAGCACGCAGATACTACTACAATTGTTGCACGCAACAATCCAAACGATCATCCCCTTCTTCCACTCTTCGAAAAAAGTCTCGGATTCCCAAGAGTTCCGAAATCTACGGGGAGATCGTCCAGACCAGCGGCTTTATTTCATTTAAACACATCGATGGTCGAAAGGACTTCTCTTCTGCTTGGATGGACAGTCCATATTCGCGTCCTACGGGAACTAGCCATTTCATCTACAAGGGGATGTGATATGGTTAAAAACTGTGGCGAAGTGTTCTTTCCATCTCACCAGCTGCTGGTAATCGTGGATGGGGAGTCGACTGATGAAAGATTTGCGACCACATACAAGTTTTTCGATTAGCGTCATCTTTCATTTACCTGATCAGCGCAATAGTACACCGAATGACGAGAAGCAGCTGGATTATACATAGCGATCGATATTGAACAGAGGCAAGCGAAGGTGAGTTATCATCAAGCACCCTTTTGAGACCGATGTCAGTGCTTCTCTTGTTACGCACACCAAGGAGACTACTAGTAAATCTACTGCTGATCGTGAAGTGATAGATCAAATTGCTGGTACGGCGTCGATCAGTTGAAACCCAGCTGACCTTATGGCGGAATCTGTGTTCAATGACCTTCAATGACGAGACAGTGGAAGTTGCAGAAATCCACAAACTTTCCACCATTATTGTTACCGTTGCCAAGAGCGTGTTTTCCCATCATATATCCGAACAAGGTGTTGCCACAATGCCAGAGTGCAGATTAGTTAAAAGGAGACTCGGCATCGTGATAAAAAAAAGTACTGCACGCTATTGGCAGGACCTGCTTATCAAGGTAAACGGGAGGGACTCGATTATAAACTTGTCAGCCAGAAAATCGGGGCTCTGTATAAGCCCTGCATACTTATACGAGTTGATGGCAACAGCAAGGAGGGTGTGGAGGACTGCCCGTTTTTTAAGATGAAAAAACTCGTAGAAATAGTTGTCACCATGAAAAATAAGATAGCGCCGCGAAAGAGGGCAATTTTCCCATCTCGCAGGAAAGTGGCGGGTCTTGCGCTGATGAGCAAAGAGAAAGGAGATCGTTTGTGTATATTTGGCATGGCCGCGAAAGGATTCCAAAAGCTTATCAGGAGTAGCCTCGCTGCGAAGCTGGGAGATTCAAAGTGAATACTTTTATTGAGGTCGTGAATGCGGTTCATCGAGCGGAGATACGCAGCCGCCGATCATAACAGGCTCCTCGCAACCCTAGCTATGAGAAGGTTTCTAGCGAATTTCCCCAAAAAACATAGTAATATACCACCATTAACTTAATTTAAGTAATTATCGATATGAAGAGCACTTTGAGGCCTGGACACCGTATAGAGGCAACTTTATGATCTTCTCCAGATTTTTCGGTTCGGAGTAGTTTCTGAGAATGCATCCGTTAAAAAATTCATCACCTTCGACCCGCACACTCTGCTCCTTTCCAACAAATGTTAAAACTCAAACTGAATTCGGAAAGTACTGACCGAGATCTTTCATTTGATACCGAAACTCAACGTAGAAAGATGTAACTTACTACATTTCTGGGCGTTCACCTTCCTACCAAATTTCGTGCCAATCGATACAGCCATTTCTAATAAAAATGTGTGTCAGTCAGACAGACAGACAGCCAGACATTGAGTCGATTTTAATCAGGTTATGTTGAACAAACAAAACCTTAAAAACTCACTCCACATGCCGAGCTATCTCTTGCAGATATTGAGGGATTCTCTGCGAGGAAGGATGAAAATGACGTCGGAAGAAGCGATCCTAGTTACAATGGTCTGTTAAAATTCGACACGCATAAAAGTCGTGATTAGTCGGTTATGTGGATGATGGGGTGGCATCGCATGAACAGGGACAAACAGCCTTGAGGTATAGATGCGACGGAAAAGTGGATTGATGACTGCTTATGTTTTCAATCTAGCGCTGGAAAGAAGCCGGAGTAGGTATTCCTCACTCCAAAGAGAATCCCGACCCTGGGTCCCATATCGATCGATGAATTGATTATACAGTCAAAGTCAACAGTTAAATACCTTATTTTAACGCTCGGCTCAAGGGTGAGAATCGGACAAGGCTGCGACAGAAGTCGCGGGCGCAGAGATACTGGTGGGTGTCCTTGGCAAGAAGGTGTAAGGCGCCTTGCCTAAGTCCGGAGACGGGGAACTTTGCAGGGGGCGTGTGCATATTGCATTCCCGGGGTAGGAATCCCCGTTGCCCTCATTGTTTGGGGACGTAAAGCCACCTACAGCCGCAAGAGAGAAAATTTAAAAAGTTGGACGAAAACGCACACTGAGTGGCAAGTCTCATGTAAAATGAGTCAGGAGGCAGATAGAGGGCGCGGCTTATTGGCAATTTATATCTGTGGCTGAATTGAAAGCATGGTGCGATTTATTATTTCCTTACTTAGCTTCTAAGTGCGCATGGAAGTCTTACCTGCATACGATTGGGGAGGCACGATCTTCTGATTGTGTGTTCTGCAATCACACCCATCTCTTGTGGAATGGGGGGACTGATTTCATCAAAAACTTTATGTCGACACTGGGGGAGAAGGGCCTTTCTCCAGACAACATCGGCAGAGAGAAATGCGGAGGGCTGTCAGATAGGGTAATGTTGCGCATTACGTTCGGGTTCTTCTTGTTGCGACGAAAATTAAGCTCCACCAGTAGAGAGACCGACTGGCAAGGGGTTCCTTGGACTAACAGCTCCCTTCCTCTCCCCTTGTTATGGTGGAAGGAATTACCTGACTTGAAGGTTCCTTTAGCCAGAAGACCAAAGCAATGTGTCAAACGATGTCAGGTCAATTCTCGGATGGCGGTGAGGTGTTTAGTTGTTAGTCCGATGGTGTAACGTAGCAGGAGTCAAACACTCTGTGCGTAAACTCACCTACCAAAAAGATACCTTGCTTTTCAACGAACCAAAATTTATCTAAGCGGGTCTGAAATGGATTATGGACTGTAATCCATCTTTCAAACCTTTAATGAAAAGGAATTGAAAAATGCTATCTCGACTCTTCGAAACTGGATACCTCGGTCTAACCACTCATCCACACAAACGCACTCCATCTCTAAGTTCTCGAAGTTCACAATAAGTCTCGCACAAAGGACGTTTGTTCCTTTGTTTATCATAGAAGGAAGAAGGAAAATCTTTAAAGATTTAATGTACTTCAGTAATCCTTGTTCCCTTTGTAGCCGACGAAGCATTAGAACTGGCGCTAGGAGTGTATGCCTACATAAGTGCGAATACATGTATGTACATATGCACTATATTTATTGCTGGCATGAGCCCAAGCAGAAGGCGGAGAACGATTTCACTTGACGCTGACTGAAACGAATCCTTCGCGAGTCCCTAGCATCACTTTTTCAATTCTCCTCTCTTCAAAATCCATTAACTAAATAACGAAAATTCATCAATCGAGCGTAGGAGAACAAATGAAATTAGTACGTTTCTAACAACATTACGTATTTACGCGCGAGATGCTCCAAATTATATTTTGTCTCCACTTCCCTCCCTCCCCTCCACTGGCCTTCAGCACAAAGGGAGCAATTCTCTGAAAAATTCCAATACATTCTCATCTTTCTCTTTGACTTCTTGAGTTGTAATTAACACTAATGGGGTTACTGCCACCCTCCTTGACGTTTGGTATCATCGAAGAAAATGTCGTCCGCTTTGCCTATATGGAAATAGCTCTTCGTAGCATACAAGATGCAGAGGGAATTTACATAAGTTAGAGCTTGGTGTCGGGAAAGCGCTCTGCTCGGTGTAGGTGCTTCCTGGACGAGGCTCAGGTCCCTCTGTCGTTTATCACGAGCCATTAGTAAACTTCTTTCGCCCGTCGTACAAGCAACCGAGCAACAAACATTATAATAATTAAAGTAACTCATAAATAACGTTTAACACGAATGGCAACAAAGGGACGAAAGTTAAAGTTTGATGATAAAGGACAAGGTGAGACCAGGGTGGGAAAATGCATGTCGAGGACGGAAAACCGCAGATGATACCATGAATTTTGTTTTGCGGCAACATTGCACATGTTGAACTTAGCATCTGAGGATAATGCATTTGTTTGAGAATGGTCATTTTGTCCTGCTCCTTTTGGACCGTCTAATGGTTGTGAGCCTTTTCAACACATCATAAAATGTTTACCTTGTCTGATGTAGACTTAACCACGATAAATGGCGAAAGGGTAACAATTGCTCAATCTCCTGTAGTTTCCAGTTGTGAAAATAGTTTTCAATCCCCAAGGTGGAAGTACGTCCATAATTGTTCCAGGACGTCCCGCAACGTACACATGACATCAAACAAGATAACCGAGCAAAGTCAAAGTGGAGCTGACACGCAAAATTCATGCAAGACTGCATATGTTTCGTGTTCGATTGGGCAAATGTTCCCAACTACCGCATGGATAACATTTTGACTCATTCCCAAAGCTGAGGGCATGTTTACTTCACCTACAACTCTCGCAGAATGATATCGCCTTCATGCTTTCCCTAACGCCATCCGTTCACATCATTGTTTCACGCTATAATGCACTTTTCCACATTGGCGAGCACCAGGGCAAGATTGTCGGCCGACGATAAAAATATGCGTACGGGAACGGTGTAGAGTGCAGTCATCCCCCTACAAACAACATACATATGCATAGGAGATGTTGATAAGTTTGATAGCGTGAAAGTGCCACATACCTTTCTCCATTCTTCCCTGTAACCACGCCACCAACAACTGGATTTCCACCAGCTGCCAGGAAAATCATTATCCTGCGCTTCCACTTTTCGACACGAATTTCCACGGTATTAATCAAGTCATGTGGAAAAAGTCTATTATGCACAGAGGCGCACAGTATCTCAAAGCCCCAGGACAGGCATTTTTCGGGGAGCAGACTCAAGGCAGAGAGAGTCGAAATTGTCTCCTCTGGAACAGATTACAAAATATGCAAACTCAACTTCTGGTCGAAGATGTGGAACAGGTAGATCGGAGGAATGTGTGGTACTTTATCGAAGCCACATGAAACGGAACCCTCGGGGGTGACCACTTCATATGTGTGCAAGTGGGTTGTCTGCGTAGTAAATGCAAGGATTGGTTTCAGGCTGGGAAAAATTGCGGTAAACGAATATTTCGGGGAGATAAGCCAAGACTGCCTTTGATCTTTCGTGAGGTTATGAACTGAAAAAGACACGACCAGTTTCGGGGGTTGAGTGGGAGCAAGTTGGTTGTTCTCCCTTCCTATTGTCTGATTTTTTTAAGGCGTTGGGGACAAGTCCTTTTGGCATATAAGCGTGTGGTTTTATTGAATTGGAGATTGCAAAGGATTATGCAGCTTACATACTTTCTTATTGCATTGTTAAGCTTGTGTCAAGTGTTCTTGTATAATTTAACACCAGGACTTGGAGTTGAGGGTGGAGTGATACATTATATTAGGCACATTGCTCATATATTTGCCGCATGCATTAATTTGCATAATTGTTATTTCGATGCATTCCCTGGTGTCTAGCACTGTTTTCCAGACGATATTGGAAAAGGGCCAAGCATACTAATGAAGACCCCAGTGAAAAAGGAAAAGATCTAGCGCTGAGTAATGGGGAGACAACAAAAATGCAATGATGACCCAAGAATTGAAGACGAAGAAAGGAAGCTTAAGGCACCAAAAATGGAAATAAACTAGGTTAGGTTAGGTCTAGCCCGATTTTGCTCAGGCCAACTTTGCAAAATTCCCGAAGTCCTCTCTCGACCTCCTCGCGGTGGCCGTTGGAAACCGTCTTCGCACGGGCCAAGGATGTGTCGGACCAGTCTGGGAGTAGATTCATCCAACTGACAAAGATGTGTTTGTCGGCTGGCCATGTGTTAGGAACAAGTGAATCTGGCGAGGGGATGATTTCAAGCAACAGCTCGAGGGTTGTCATCACTACCTTAGAGAAGTTGCTAATAGGACCCCGAGCCAAGGTGAAATAGCATACCCCGAGGCCTACGTAAAGTAGCTTGGTCTTCAGTGTGCCAACTCTAAATACCTTCGGCACCTTCAGTTTCGAATAAGACCCTTATCTTGGTGGCGGGCTAGCCAGGGTGGAAATTCTTCCCGGACTACTCGTGGGACCAAGATAAGTTGGGAAACCGGAAGCTCGCCTCTTCAGGTATGAACGGGTTTGCTGATGCTAATGTACATAACAATATTCGGTTACATGGTGGTTTGATTTGTACATAGCTCGGTACTGACGTTTTATCTCGTAAGGAGTACCAACTCACTCCAAAAAGGGGCAACTTTGACCTACTGTATCTTTGTTAATAATAGTAGGATATCCACCAAAACTTTCCGGTGGACTGTCCCATACCACATACCATCCAGCCCGCATTAATGTAAACTTGCGGGTCTAGGATGAACTTAAGGGGGGGAGGGGTTCGCAATAAATTTTAAAAATATATTAATAAATTTTAAAAATATAATAATATATTCGGAGCCTAGATGTCATATAGAGGAATAGTCATGTTTTTTATGAAATTTGTCTAGTGGGTAGTTTCTGAGAATGACCCCTTAATTAAAGTGAGCCCTTTATGAGCACCTCACTCCGTTTCGCAATCGGCGACAAAACTAAAACCTTGTCTAGAAAGTACTAATCGAGACTTTTCATTTGATACCACCCCTGACTCTATTCAGTGAACAAAAATTGTACAATGCTCGTTTGCATATATGGTGACGCCCATGTAAGCTCCGTTTCTGAGAAAAGTGCGTATTACAGACAGACAAGTGAGTTTGGCCCAGGCAAGGATAATGCCAAACGTTGAAGTGTTACGGTATACTTGTAGGTTACTTATTGCCTGGGTGGTGAGCTCGATCTTGTTTTATGCCGCCCCTGTTTGGAGAAAGACAAGGGTGGGTTCTGCCTTCAGAACCGTCTCAGATGAGGCTGCATCCGTCATATTTGGAATGTTACCAATTGACATCTTGGCAGATGAGCTGACGAGTATATATGAGTACAATCTGAAGTCAGTTTCCTCTTTGTCGCAGACGAAGAACATCGAAAGGCAGAAATCTGCAAATAGACGCCAAAAACGTTGGGACTACTCGGGAGAGAGCCGGTAGACACACTTGCTGATCACTACCATCAATGAGTGGCTGGGGAGATAACATGAGGAGATTAATTATAATCTCAGTTTCTGACAGGTCATGGAGGATATCGCCAGTACATCTAAATGTCCAAATTGGACAATTCGCTCAATTGCCCAAACTTCGACGGGGTCGCGCAGGGACCCAGTCGCGCATAAAAGATAGAGGAAATAGCTAAAGTGATCTAACTCCGCCCCGTTATGTAATACCTGAAAGGTGGTTACCTGGGGCAAGGGGGAGTAGCCATCGACGGTAGTATAGTCGGTGCCAGCCGTAGCAACGCTGTGTTGACACCAACCGCAGGCACCTCCCGGAGTGCGGGGGCAGATGAACCAGTGGTCTCCAGCTGGCAATCCACTGTCGTCGCGCCAAGTGCAGGGAGTGTCAGCCGTAGTACTAGTAACCGGAAACCGTTGACGTCGGGGGCCATCTCAGAAGCAAAAATTACCAAAAATATCTCGGTCACCGGAAATCGGCTGAGAAGGTCCATTGGAATCCTGCTAGAGTACTAGTACCAGAGGGCCATACATATTCTGAGGAAGATTGCGACGAATAAGGAGGCCGGTACTAGTGACGAGCGAGATGAAAAGAACCTCATCGAATACCAGACGATTGTTGAAGAATATAATAGCAAGCGCCTGGCAAAGAGGCAGAAGGCGAAACGGACCGCTCTCAAAGGCAAAAAATCTGAAGACAGGGCCGAACAAAAATACAAGCGGAGCAAAGTGTGAAAGGAATCGGACGCTAAGCAACCTCTGCAAACAGGTAAGGAGCAACATCCTGCCGACAAGCCACGAACTGCGAAAACCTTCAGCGACGTGGTCAGAACCCACTTACGTGTGGGGTTGGCATATGATAATACAGGTAGCGGCACACTATCGCCGGACGTGTGGATCAGTGTTGAGGCCAGGCTGTCAAGGATTGTCATGAAACATCTCCTAAACAGCAAAGGCGAACACACGCGATTCATCTGCTCAGGTGATCCGTGGCTTTCACATTGTAGCAGGCGAGGACCAGTGCGCCAGGGGCTTTCTTGCTTAAAACTCAAAGTTATCCGCTACGACGAGATCCCTAGAAGACCGAACGGTTGCATCTGGCTGTTGAAGAACCCCATCGATAAGGATAAGCTAAACCAATCCCTGCGCCTTCACAACTCTAGGATTTTCATTGACGACTATGTAGTTATCAAAAAAGAGGAATCCCTGGCGAACAACCAAGCTTTCCTGCTCCGTATAAACAGAGAGTGGAAAAGGCAGATTACAAAGTGTGGTACCGAATCAGGAACGCAAAGGTGAAAGTTTTACGCTCCGCAAAACTGGACCACGCCTATATCCAGTCGACGCCCTCAACGAGCTATTGCAGGAGATGAGAATCGACTATCTGACGGGGACTGAACACGGCCTATGCCGGAAGATTATGCTGAGGGTAACGCTGATAAATCTGCAGCTTTTGAGTACTGCTCGGCTAATCTACTGGTCTTTCTTCTAAAGGAAGACATCAAAGTCACACTATTACAGGAGTCCTAGATCGGAGACGACTAAGCCATCAAAGGGCTCCAAAGCAAACATTATAATTTATTCCACAGCACAGGGGACGCTAATCGGGGAAAACCTTGCGAGGAGTGTGTACATTTTTCTATGTTCTATGGAGCACGAGGAGAAAGAGGAGGTGTTTATTTCCTCGGCTTACATGGCACACGACCGATCAGCTCCGCCAGAAGAAGAACATTGGATATAAATCATAGGGACAAAGAAGGCCAAACTGTTGACAGGCTGTAACGCCAATGCAAGGTATACGCTTTGGGGCAGCTTGGAAATCAACGAAAGATGCGAATCCTTCTTTGATTTTGTTATTAACACAAATCTATCAGTGTGTAAAAGGGACAGTAGATCAGCCTTAAATTTTCCTAGCTCGGAGAACTGTGACGGTTGGGAGGATGTCCAATCACCCTACTAACCGACAACGGGATTTTCATGGTGATGAATTAGAGGGGGTCTGAGCAGATGCCCTTTTCAGATCATAGTTGGATACTGTTCAGTCTAGATCTGGCGGCAGAGGCCTCCAAATGGTTTAGGGACCTCAAGAGGATCGACTGGAGGAAATTTGGTCAAGTTGCCAAGAACAAATTTTCCGTTGCATAAATTGGTAAAGTTGACACGGCCAATGAACTGGATGCAAAAGGCGGGATTCTGGAAAAGGCATTCGAAGCCGCCCTTGAAGTCTTATGCCCTGTTAAATACAGCAAGAGGAATGAAGACCTGGCCAGTCTCAGGGAGCTGACCAGGGAGATATTCATCATTTGCTACACGCACAAATATTGACAGCCATAGAAGGACTACCTGAAGAAGTACAAGTCGACCATCAAGACGCGCAAAAGGCGGTCTGGGTCGGGCTATTGTTAAAACATTGAAAGAACCAGAGAATCTGCGAGGCTCAGTAAGATACTGCCCAGGGAGAAAGTCGGAAGGCTCCTGGAGGGAATCTGCCGGTAAAACGCTGAAGCAGACGAACTTCTAGCGAGGAGAACTGTAAGTCCAAGCTTTGCTTGCAGAGTATACAGCCGCCTCAGCCGTGCGAGACTATCAAATTGGTAATTACCCTTATCCTCGGTAATTCCCAATTTGACAATGATTGATTGGCTGGGCTTAACAATCATTAAACAGCTTCCCCGCATATAAATCTCTAGGCCCAAATGGCATAATACCAGTCATACTACAGGAAAAGCAAGAAAGGACTGCGTCTTGTAGATATTTACGAGAACTGTATGTCGTCCGGATAAGTACCTCACTTCTGAAGACGTGTGTGCATGGCTTTCATACCGAAAGCTGGAGGGCGCGGGCAGGGGAACGCGAGAGACTTTGCTTGAATTAACCCGACCTCTTTGATGTTGAAAATCCTACAGCGCATCCTGCAGATTCACTTAAGGACGGACATGGATAGGAAGCTTCCGGATGGCTCTCGTGGTTAGAGCGCTGAGCACTTGTGTCGGAAGGTCGCGGTTTGAATCTCACTGGTGGCAGGAGATATTTATTACCGCGACTGGATGTTGGATACCAGTCGACTCAGCTGCGAATGAACACCCGAGTCAAATCAGGGGAACCAATCTCGGGCGAGCGCAATGCTGACCACATTGCCTCCTACACTATTACTGTAGTGTACCATTACGGTCTTGAATGAAGTGCTTTAACACATTCCAAGGCCGTGATTCAATATAAATTGTTACATCAATAATTATTATTATGGATAGTAAGCCCTCTTCCACAACTCAGCACCCTTAGTTCATAAGCAAACAACAGGAACTGTCCTTCCCGAGGTAATAAATGCAGTTGAGCGGTCGGTAAACTACATTAAACATGCCGACTGCCTTCCTGGAGATGGGGGAGCATTCAAGAACGTTAGTATCTAATCTAACAAGGAGGCTCTAATCAGAATAGGATGGGAGAGTTATGCATTGGATAGTATCAGTGTTAAGAACCAGGATAATCGAACTCGGCCTGGGAAGTAACCGCTTGAACAGGACGGTGAACGGAGGGCTGGTGTGATGCATGAAGTTCTACTAATATTGGAGCCGAGAGTTGTCGATAACTTGCCGATATTTGTGTCCGGGATGTTTGCTTCGCTTATGTGTAGTTACGGAAAAGGGTTCCAGTGATACGGGCTGGGCATAAACCCAACCAAAATCGAACTGAAGGTATTTACCACAAAGAAAAGAAGACCCGAATTTAATTTCGTGGGGCTAAGTGAAGATTAGCCGAATCCTGGATCCTATTCTGCCCTATGAATTCGGGGTTAAGAATACACTCAAAGTCTTCTCTGGTCGTCGCAAGAGGCGACTCAAAGGAATAGAGGTTTGTGGATTTCTGTAATTTACCCCGCCTCGTCATCAGTGGCACATTGTTCAGAAACAAATCCTGCCGAAAGGTCAGCTGGATTTCAACTGACCGACGCCGTACGAGCAATCAGATAGACCACTTCGCGATCAGCAGTACATTTAGGAGTTGTCTTATGGATGTGCGTAACAAGAGAGGCGCCGACATGGGCCTACAAAGGGATTTTCTCGGGTGCTACACAGGTCATCGGCCCGAATGGGGGTCATAAGATCTATCTTCGATACCGAGCGAAACCTGGAGAAGTTTACCGAAGTGTGCGTCGTGAGAAAAGAGAATTTGCTTTGGCGCTAGCCAGAGAAGCGGAAGATGATACAGATCGGAATGATTTCAGAATTGTATACCACATCACGAAAGAGCTTGTATGTGATTGCAACTCTTTCGATGGTATTGCGAAGGAAGTTAACGGACAACTTCTCATCCACGATGATGAACAACTGAAGAGATGGAGAGAAAACTTCACTATGGTCTTTAATTGTGTTACATTCGGTGAGGCTCCTTCCTTTTGGTCACCATAACATGCGAATACCGACTGTTCCTCCAAGCATGAGAGAAATAATTTCGAGCATCAATGCCCTCAACAGTAAAGCCCCTGGGCTTGGCGGTTTCCAAGCCGAGTCATTTATCGCTGCAGTTACTGCAGATCTGCTGCTTCCACTCATACGTAAAACTTGGGAATCCGAAACGTTTCGTAGAGAGAGGAAGAAGGAGATGATCGATAGGGTTCCAAAAAAAAGGGCACCCGTAACAATTGAAGTAGTATCTGCGTGTTCCCTGCCGTCGCAAAGATAATAGCTAAAATAATCCTGCAGAAAGAACATTTCGGAAGCTTGATCGACAGAGAGCAGGCCGGCTTCCGCTCGGGATCCTCTCGCATCGACCATAAACACCTTACAGATAATTTTGGAGCAGTGCGTGAAATTTGGATCTTAGGCCAAATGACTCTTGATTTGGAAAAAGAAGCAACTAGAGTCGGACTGAAGATAAACACCAACAAAACCAAGCTTCTCAGTCTGGCGGGTCATCGCACCCTGCCTGTCAGCATTAATGGGCAGAGTATGGAAAGCGTCGATCAGTTTGTATATCTTCGAAGCGTGGTTTCTGCGGACAGCAGCACCGAATTAGGGGTCCAAGAAGAGCTTTGTAAAGAAATAGGGTCTTCAGGTGAGGACGTATCATCCTAACGTACGGGTCTGCGGTATAGTAGCGTTAAGCGAAAAGTGCAATTGAGCCAAGCTTAATAAGATTTAAAAGGGTGCCACTTGGGGTCCATTGTCCTGGCCGGCGCGAACCTTTAATGTACTCCTCCAAGCAAACCAGCACCGAGACCATAGTAACATCCAAGCGAAGTACCTGGGGAACTCTTGGCATTTCCAACGGATTAACCCCTCCCGCAAGCCGAGTTTCAATGGGAATTTCCCTGTTGACTTTCCAACCAAGACAGAGTGAAGGACAGACGACGTGTTTTAAAGTTATGACAGAGTGTTCTTCAACGATAGATCAAAGCAAGTCTGTCGGGTCGTCACGGGAGTTGTCTTAGATGTACACAGTGTAGCTGAGTCGTAAGGTCTCCCAGAATTTGACAGTGTATTCCATGAAAGGAAAACAGGAAAAAAACAGAGATATATAGGGGTTTACCTACCTTGGGTTTAAAATCATAAATGTTCAGATGCTAGCATTCGTCATAGAATGAACAGCTTCACTTTACTGAGAATAAGGGGGAATCCCTTGTTCTCAGTGGAGCTGTGTGTGTGTGTGTGTGTGTATGGTGGGGAAGAAGCTACAGCTTCTAAGCACTCAGGCCGTGTTGGCCCATTGTACTCGCCTCCCCCGTCTAACGGAATATTCCGGATTCGTTAACGTATCGCAGGATTTCCGTTAGTGGGTGTGATGCTACCCGTCGCAGTTGGAGGACATCGGCACCAAAAATCTGATGCCTGATGCGTCCATAGGCGGGGCATTCACATAGGAAATGCTCCGTGGATTCCGCTTCCTCATTACAGGAGGGACACGTATCATCTTCGGTAATTCCTATTCTGAACATATGCCCAGCTAGTGAATTATGGCCTGTCAGAATGCCCACAATACACCTGCAAGTCCTCCTGCTTTTCGACAGGATAAACTTTGCGGTACGTATGTTGGGTTCTGGCAGGAAAAGTTTGGTGTGTCGAGCAGCATTTAGGCTCTGCCACCTGTCATTATGGGAAACTTGTTCCCAGTTTTTGAAAACAGATTTAGCCAATGCTACTGATACCCCAATTGCTGGCTCCGGTCCCGGCATAGGGGAGATTGACCCCTCTTTCGCTAAAGCGTCCGAGATTTCATTTCCCTCTATGCCACAGTGACCAGGTACCCAGAGTAGTTCCACCGTATTGAATCTAGACATAGAGTTCAAACGGTTTCTGCATTCCTGAACGATTTTCGAGGTGATCAAAGGACTGCTCAACGCCCTCAGTGCACTTGACTGTCACTGCAGATTGCGATGCGCCTGCCCTTCAACCGCTCGTCAATCATCCAGTTTGCCACCCTTAGGATCGCATAAACTTCGGCTTGAAAAACCGTCGCATATTGTCCCAAAGGAAAAGCCCACTTCTCGTTTTTATTCGAGAGGTAGACTCCGGCTCCAGAACCCTCTTCTGTTTTTGAGCCATCGGTGTAGAAGACTTCCGTATATCCCGCCACGCATTCCTCTGGGTCTTCCCAGTCCTCTCTACGCTTCAGGGTAACTACATATCTTCTACCAAACAGATGTATGGGGACACGAGAATCGGAAGGCATTGTAAGAACTGGATTTAGTCCTCCCAGTAACTCTTCCAATGCTCTGTGCCCCCCACATCCGTTGTTTTCCCATAGATCTAACCGAATTAGCCTATGAGCTGCTCTCATTGCAGTGCTTTGAATAAATATATCCAGGGGCTGCAAATTGAGTAGTGCATTCAGAGCTGCGCCGGATGTCGTGCTCATGGCACCAGTGATACCCAGACAAACAGTTCTTTGCAGTGCGTCTAGTTTACGGCGAAAACCTTTTTGTCTCACCTTAACCCACCACACTACAGATGCATATACGAACATCGGCCTAATGATAGCAACGTATATCCACATTACCACATGAGGCCTGAGTCCCCATGTCGAAGCAAAGGTCCGTCTGCACAGCCCATAAGCTGTGAGAGCTCGTTTCATCTTTACCTCTACATGTTTGTTCCAAAGAAGTTTTTTATCTAGAGTGACCCCCAGATATTTCACTTCTTCGGAGAGTTGTAGGGTAGTACCCCTCATCTCAGGGAGACAAAGTCCATCCAGTTTTCTCCTTTTTGTGAATAAAACCATTGTGGTTTTATTTGGATTAACTGACAAACCATGTCTAAGGCACCAGCTGTCTATCAAATCAACGGCACGCTGTATATTTCTACACACCGTTCCAAGATCCCGATCAACAGCAAGTACAGCCACGTCATCAGCATAAGCTTGAGCGTGTATTGGCAAATTTTGCAGCTCGTATAGCAGTGAGTCGATCAGCATACTCCACAGAAGCGGCGAAAGCACACCTCCTTGGGGGCAGCCCTTCGTCGCTTCGGTAGTCAGGTAGCGATCGACCCCTACCTCAGCGCACAACAATCTTTGCGTTAGCATAGCATGGATCCACCTAATTAAAGCATCATCAACACCATGCGCTCTGGCGGCATCACAAAGTTTTTGAAAAGGCGCACAGTCAAAAGCCCCTTCAATGTCCACGAACACCCCCATCGCGTACTCACCATTCAAAGTTGCATCCTCTATCTTTGTGACCAAAGAATGAAGAGCAGACTCACAGGACTTTCCACGTTGGTAAGCATGTTGGTTTTCACTAAGTGGGTGTGACCTAAGTGCGTTTCCACGAATGTGACGCTCCACCAGTCTCTCCAAACCTTTCAGCAAGAATGAAGTGAAGCTGATCTGTCTGAAGTTCTTTGGATCAGAATAGTCATCTTTCCCAGGTTTCGGTATGAAAACAACCTTAACCTGTTGCCAAGAAGAAGGCACGTAGCCCAGAGCAAGACATCCTCGAAAAATATTTCTTAGAGGTCGCTCTAAATGCTCCATACCCTCCTTTAGCATTGCCGGATAGATGCCATCCATGCCAGGTGCTTTGAAATGTTCAAAGGACAGTATGGCAGCTCTTACCTTTTCATGGGTAACAACCGCTTTCGCAGTATTCCAGTTCCCCTTGCAACACTTGCGTGTTGCAAGAACCGTCAACTCTCCCCCTACCACTTCTCTCACCCGTTCTCCCGGGTGGTGTACTTCCAGGAGGGTCTGTACTGAATCCAGTCTGGAGCTCGTGAAAGTACCGTCGGGTTTTCTAAGAGAATCCAACTTGGCCGACTCATCCCTTTTGAGGACTCTGCACAGCCTTGAAGTCTCCCTTTCGCCTTCCAGTTCCTCACAGTACGCTCTAAAGGAGTCTCGTTTCGAGCACCTCACGAGCCTCTTATATTCACGTTGTGAGTTCCTGAAGTTTAACCAGTCTTCGTTCTTGTTACTTTTGCAAGCACGATTTAGAAGTCGCCTGGTTGATTTCCTGAGTTTTTGCAGTTCTCGGTTCCACCAAGGAACCGTTTTACCGCTTTGACCTCGGGAAATAGGACAAGCCTCCTCATAGCACTCTAAAAGTGTGCCGTTCAGAGTTTTCAATTCATCTTCCAGCACCAAAGGAGTCCTTAGTCGCCTAGGGAACTGTACTTTATTGCCAAGAAGTTCATTGAACTTTGCCCAATCCGTTTTCCTAGGGTTCCGTCTTTGTACTGCAAACTGTTCGCCCGCAATAGTCAGATTGAATTCTAGATATCGGTGATCTGACAGTGAGACCTTGTCTAGCACTCGCCAGTGTGTAATCAACTCTAACAATTTTGGGGTGCAGATTGTTAGGTCAATTACTTCGCTTCTTCTCGGTCCCACGAACGTAGGGACGCACCCTACGTTTGCAGTCATAAGACCAGCTGAAGTGATGAAATCAAATAGCTTCTCTCCTCTTGGATTGCATTTGCTACTGCCCCAACAAATATGTTGAGCATTCGCATCGCAACCTATTAAGAGTTCGAGACCACTTGATTCTGCATACGCCACCAGATCCCTAAGTTCTTGCGTCGGTGGAGGATACAAAGAATCATAGGGTAAATAAGCGGAGGCAACTATGATGTTTTTCCTCTCGCCATTTATTTGGTATTGTATGATGACCGTAGCTAAGTCCTGGGAACAATATTGTCTCAGCATAGTTGCCTCTAACCGTCTTGACACCAGGACGCAAGCTCTCGGTCTTATGGATCTTTCGTCGTAGAAGATCCTAGCCCCCTTTACTGATCCAATGCCACAGATTCTGTTAAATCGAACCCACGGTTCTTGCACCAGAAAGATATAGGGGGAATCCTGCAGCTTTGTCATTCTCGCTACCAACAGGTAGGAGGGAGCTTTGGCATGCTGCAGGTTGATTTGACCAATCTTTATGTTTTTCGACATAAACTTAGTCTATTGTCGCTGACAGAAGAGTCTGGTGCGTCCAGTGTGGATCTTACCGGGGTTTCCAGTTTATCCCCACCTTCCGCTGGAGATTCCGCTTCCTTGTGTCCGATTTCTCTGGGCGTTACCGCGCCTAGTGGTACAGCCACGTCCATGTCCTCATTCCCAAGGTGCTTCATCTTCCTTCGCAGTGCTCTCTTCTGCCGTCGGCTTCGGGCCTTTCCAGGTTCACGGTGTCCGGACCGCTTGGATCCATTTCCACACACCGGCGTTAAACCAGTAGCGTCCACGTCACCAGCTTCCCGTTCTTCCGCTCTTCCTGGTAAGGATGAAGGAGAAGGTTCTGACAGGCAGAATTCAGCCGTAGTCGGATTTCCAGTTTCTCCCACTTTGAAAGTTTCCGTACTTCCCTTTCTGGCTAACTTCGCCGTAGGCACCAAGTGCAAACTTTCCACTGAGTCGGAAAGCATGCCTTCTACAGATTGATCTGTAGGCGAGTATGAATGTGGTGAGGCCTCCAAAATCCGCGCCTCGGCCGCGACATGATTGCTCATGGTCGCGGGTGGATTCGAAGTCTGTGACTTCTTATCACTTGGAGAGTTTAAATCCATCGTTTCCATATTCATATTTTTGGACACCCTTAGTGTAGTAGTAAACTACTACAGGCTCCCCCACCACGACAAGGTAAGGGGGAGCTCAGTGGAGCTACTTGTAGATAAGATATTCAGCAGGTAACCAACGAGAAGCAATTTACTCATCGAGGCATTTCGAAAGAATTCTTTTGTGATATATCGCTATGCGGGGTTTCCTTTGGGTATCACTCAATTGGAATAGCCCCAAGGGGAAATGCGTTACTCCACTTTATTACAAAATCCAGACTATGACTAGGCAAAGTTAGAGATCTAAAAATAACCGGCATCATAATTACCTGCAGAATATCCTAACCTGCAGCATACTTGGGCCGTAATCCAGCAGTAAAGAAAACTGGACTCCATCGACAATTAAGCCTCACTAAGTCAAGAAGTTCTTAGAAGCATGGTATTCCTTTCAACTCATCGGGGTGCCATTACTGTTTCCAGCCCCTCTCGAGATAATAAATCTTAATTGCAAAATCATGGGATAAACATGGCAAAATTTCATTTGTTGGAAACAACAATTCATTCCAAATAGTCCGCTACCAACAGCAAATGAGTGAAAAGTTTCACTGTCGGCTTTCTTTGGAGGGAAAACACAAATTCATGTCTAAGATAATATTCATCAACTCTTGCTGCACTAATGAAGCCTTTTAGCTTTAAAAAATTAAACAAACATTAATTTGAAGTTACGCAACGTGGTGTCAATCAGCCCCAACTACATTACAATTGAGTCACCCAGAATTCAGATATTATGATATTATGGAAATTGGACAAACAATTGCGCCGGCACCGCATTCGGACATCATAACGTAATCAATGGTTGCCATTAACTACTTGTGCCAGCCTTCGAGTCAATTACTTGGGACATGTTGCATATGGAGCTCGGAATCCCACATCGGACTAAGATACTCATAGCTGGAACCCATCGAATCATTGCGAAATGGGCAGGAACTTGAAGCATTTCAGATTCTGTCTAGGGACTGATGTCTTGTGATGTTGGATCGGTTTGATTTGGAAATCCACTTGAAGGTGTACGGAACATATCAAGGGCTCATTCTGTTGGTATTGGATTTATGTCAGCTTTGTATGTTTGTTGGATATACCATGATCAAATATGTGCACTGAGGAAGACCAGAGGCTACTTGACCACATTTGCATCTGGTGAAAGTGGCTACCGGTCAAATTACACGTAACTCACTCCCTGGCACCACTAATATGTTTGGCCTCAGATAGACATAAACTATCTTTTTTATGTTGGCATCTATCTACTTCTTTATAGCCTCCTTAAATTTAGTTTTTTCTGCAACTTGCTAACCTGCAACAAAGGTTCAAGCCCAGTTGCAGTTCCATGTAATTGAACATGCAAGAAGCAGTTTCGACCCCGTTGAAAATCTGCCAGCTGCCGGCTAGAAACTCTTCAACAAATGTAGGTAATTATTAACATTTCCACACAATCGTCAGTTTGATTTACTATTCTACAAATTGCAAATTTTAACTGGAGTTGACCGCATGCCGCCTCTTGAACGTGGTGAGTGTGCAGAGTATCTGGTTGATAAAATCGTTAGAACGCAAAGTACCTTCACGTGTGAATAGAAGTTTTTAATGCATCTACGGATGTAGGTAGCACCTGAATAATGCTATGGCAATGATGTGAGCCACCGAGATTAGAAATGTGCAAAATGAGTGGAGAATGGTCGAGTGTGAAGTGCAAAATCCTGTTGGTGGCTTAATGCAATTGAATAAAGAGCTTTGCTTGGGTTGTCCATTTAATCCGGTGGTTTTGGTAACGGAGGTACAGAAAAGAGGAACGAAGTACCATGAAATATGGTCATGCTTTTCAGGTCATGACAGAAGTCATTGTGTTGTAACTTCAACTTTCAGCTAGTTGACCACTTTTTGGTTCAGAAGCTTGAATGTCTAAAGGATGCGCATAATGGGGACATATTACTATAATAACTTCGTTGTTGAGATCTTAAAAATATGTATAGTATGTATGTTTTGATTATTTCATGGTAACCTACTTCCGCGGTAAAGGTAAGGACTCTTAGTCAACTGAACTTATCCATAATTGGGTGGATGACCATTATGCCACTCAAGTTCTCCTTCCATAGATCAATTTGATATAGTCATAAAGGAGGAAGCAAGGAAGGAAGATTGAGGACAAATGGTTGACCAGTTGGACATTGTTATTATGTCTATTAAGCATATACCATACAATTTTGTATTACCCACATGTAGGTTGTAAATTCAGGTTTATTAAAAGTCCACCTTATTAAGGCAATTTTTTCGTGCAAGCTCCTCTGACTTTCATCTATAAAAGCTGCTATGAATTTTCATGAAAACGGGGCACCTATTATATTTTAAAGTACCGTATTATCTACCAACGGATCAATCAGTTCAATTACACAAGGCAAACTTCCATGGCTGCCCTAACCACTTCGAAGACCAGAAAGGAACTGGTAGTCTCAGACAATCGTCATATGGTGAACAAATGTGGGTGCACCGTTTGATTTAGAGATAGCTGAATCTTAAAAGAGATTTGAATAGGGTTCTCCCACATGTGACTGAGAAAGGCCATGGTTTAGACACTTCCAGTGGAAGACCAGTCATACTATGATAGAATATCTAACCCCCCGAAGGACTCGGAGGATCCTTTCCTACCAATTGATAATACTATTTATCATAGTAGGATACCAGGCCTCCAAGATTACCACTATCACCAAACATAGCCCAAAAATACTAAAGACACCCCAAAATAAAGGAAAGGAAATCTAAAATAGTAAAATCAAATACTTGTGGAGCAAATATCCCTCTGGAAAAGGAAAATGAGAAACTTCGATGAAAGCCGAATAGGATAGAGCAATTAATATTGCAGTTTAGCTTCTGAGCTGCAATTGGAAAATGAATGAATGAAATGAATGAAGCTTCCAATAAGTGTATTGGGCCCTGTTATTCTTTGACATAGTCTCATTCCGCAGAGGGATTCGCTCGTCTTGATCGAATGCTTCATTTTTCTCGGTCATTGGTCTGGTTCGGGTAGAGCCTACAGGCTATCAAATCATCATCTAGCCTATCCAACTATCACCTTTTCGGTCGGTCTTTTTCTCACTTCAATCATAGTTAGTCAAAGGGTAGTATAGGTCCCAGGGCGAAACGTGGATTGGTACCCACGATGGAGCATAAAACCTGGGAAATGCCTGCTGAACCAACACCAACAGCTCTACTACCAAACCCTATCTCCACCTCCACGTGGTGACCGCTGGGAGCTCTTACTTAACGAAAAGCTGCAGACGGAGAAGGATGAAGGCGAGTCTCCCGCGCCTAAAAACGGGACAAATTGTACCAACTGGTCCTCCAGGTTGGCGGTTGGGTAGGGCTGACAACCCTACACGGAAAACAACTCGTTACGAAGCCACAACAGGAGCCTCGGACAGGACGGATTTTAAAACGACAGACCCGGCAACGAACATGGAATAAAGATTTGCGCATTTTCTCATGGAACGTGAGCTCCCTGTACAGAGATGAAGCTGACCAGCAGCTAACCGATACCCTGTCCCAATATAGAGCTGATAAAACAGCGTTGCAAGCGATGCGATGGACAGGGACCGGTTTCCTGGAGAAGAGCCACTACACCATATATTATAGCGGTCATCCAGTAAACCATGTGCTCGGAGTAGGTTTCTTAGTCAGCCAAAAAATGAAACCTGCTGTTATCGGCTTTGAAAACATAAGCGAACGGCTATGCACTGTGCGCTTGCGAGGCAAGTTTAGAAATATAAGCCTCATAAACGTTCACGCCCCTACAGAGGAGACTGCAGAGTCGGAGAAGGATACCTTCTACGAGGCAGTAGAACGAACCCTCGGAGCCTGTCCCAGATATGATATCAAAATCATACTTGGGGATTTTAACAGCCAAGTAGGGAAGGAGCCCGTATTCAGGCGATACGTTGGCTCCCATAGCTTATACGAAAAAACAAATGATAACGGACTGCGGACTATTCAATTAGCAGGGTCACACGAAATGGTTGTTGGAAGTACCTGGTTTGCACGGAAAGCGGTCCACAAACATACGTGGGCCTCTCCAGACGGGACCACTTTCAACCAAATTGACCACGTGTTGATCGAACGCCGCCACCTCTCAGCCTTGATGAATGTCAGAACATATAGGGGGGCCAATATAGACTCGGATCACTATCTCGTTGGCATAGTGCTCCGAGCTCGAATAACAATACCACCAAGAATCCCCTCTGACAATCAGGTGAGAGTGAACACTGAAGCCATCCACAACACAACCCTCCGCGACACCTATAAGAGGGAAATGGATGCCGCAATAACCGCAGTCAACAGAGGACCTGGAGATGAAGCATCAACAAATGATCTTCACAATCACCTGAAGAACGTTATCATGGATACGGCCACAAACATACTTGGCCCCAGCCGCAAAAGGAGTCGGAACGGCTGGTTTGAGGATGAATGTAAGCTAACAACGGAACGGAAGGATGCCGCATACCGAGTAATGTTGCATTCTCAAAGAACGCGGGCACGCGCAGAGACTTATCACGAACTCCGTCGAGTGGAGAAGCGACTTCACAGACGGAAAAAGGAAGCCTGGGAGAACCAACAAGTCTATGAACTAGAAAAGTACAGAGAGCAACCGCACCAGGCGCGGAAGTTCTACCAACAAGTCAGCAGGATGAAGCCTTATACACCTCGATGCTCATCCCGCCGAGACAAGGAGGGAAATCTGATTTCCGACAGAATAGGCATATTAGAGCGATGGGTTGAGTACTTTGATGAGCTACTGAACAACCAGAACATCGGCGAGTTGGAGGTCCCGCCAACTGAAGACGGACAAATACTGCCACCACCAAGTTTAGGAGAAACAGTCCGTGCAATTCATCGCCTGAAAAATCATAAGTCGCCAGGAGCCGATGGAATTACAGCCGAATTGGTTAAATATGGAGGCGACCAGTTACACCAAGTGGTTCATCAACTTGTGCTCAAGGTATGGGACAGCGAATCAATGCCTGACGATTGGCAACGAGGCATTATCTGTCTCATACATAAAAAGGGAGATATCACACAGTGCAGCAATTATAGAGGTATCACGTTGCTGAGTACCATCTATAAGATATTCTCCACTATCTTACTAGGCCGAATAGCCCCATACGCCCAGAACATCATTGGCCCATACCAAAGAGGCTTCACTCCAGGCAAATCAGCAACAGATCAGATTTTCTCTCTGCAGCAAGCGATGGAAAAACTGCTGGAATATGGACAACAGTTGCACCATCTGTTCATCGACTTAAAACCGCCTATGATAGCATAGCCAGGGTAAAACTGTACACGGCCATGAGAGAATTCGGTATCCCGACGAAATTAATAAGACTGACTAGGCTGACCCTGACCAATGTGCGAGGCCAGATAAAAGCAGCAGGATCACTCTCAAGACCATTCGACATCAACAACGGTCTACGACAAGGAGATGCGCTATCATGCGTCCTCTTTAACCTGGCCCTCGAGAAAGTGATCCGTGATGCCGAGGTAAATGCAAGAGGTACGATCCTCTTCAAGTCCACCCAACTACTGGCCTATGCTGATGATATCGACATCATGCGAAGAACCACCCGAGACGTACAAACTGCCTTCATCCAGATCGAGCAGGCGGCCATTGGCGCGAGATCTTGGGCTGCACATCAATGAAGGCAAGACAAAATACATGGTGGCAACGTCAGCACCGAAGACGAATCAACCAACAACATCAAACCGCACTGGTCAAACACAAGCACGAACAAGAATAAGGATAGGGGAATACAACTTTGAGACCGTTGACAATTTCTCCTATCTAGGGTCGAAAATCACAACCGATAACAACTACGATGATGAAATCCGCGCACGGTTGTTGTCAGCCAACAGAGCCTACTTCAGCTTACAAAGACTGTTCCGCTCGAAACGTCTCACCATAGGGTCAAAGCTCTTACTGTACAAGACTATGATCTTGCCAGTCCTCATGAATTCCTCGGAAACTTGGGTTCTTAGCAAGAAAAATTGCGAACTCTTGGCCGCGTTCGAGAGAAGAATCCTCCGAAGAATTTTTGGCCTCCTACATGAGGATGGACGATTCCGTAGCCTACACAATGACGAAATCTATGAGCGATACCATGACCGTCCGGTTGTGGATAAAATCCGGCTCAATAGGTTACGGTGGGCGGGTCACTTAATCCGTATGGATGAGGATGATCCAGCCCGGAAAGTCTATAAGGGCAATATCTATGGTAGAAAAAGAAGACGAGGCAGACCCTGCCTAAGATGGCGCGATGGCGCGGGTCAGGACGCCAGACAGCTTTTAGGGATATCGAATTGGTGGACCTCGGCGCAAAACCGGGATGTTTGGAGTTCCTTATTAAGGCAGGCCTAGACCGGATACCGGTTGTTGCGCCGTTGATGATGATGATGAATCATAGCTAGTAAAATTTTGTTAGCACCGTCTTAGCATACAAGCCGCCTCCCGTACCATTTTTCAACGATCGGTGGAATTTCAAGAACGACATGAACGATCAACAGTTCATGTCTTCATTTCGGATATCATCACAGTGTGTTACGCGTCAATGTCCTTGGTGGCAGGGTGGAGAACATCGAGTCTTTCTTTAGTCTTTTTCTTCGTAGTTTTTCTTCCCAGTATAGAAGATAAGTTTATTTGTTACGCGGCCAAACGTCTTCTCTAGATCCAGAGATGTAATGTGGAAAGGGCAATGCGACGAACGAGAAATGCAAAGCGTGTATTGCGTCAGTAGCTCCGCTCTTTCTGAGAAATACGGTGAAAACGTAGATGATGTGGGACGCGGCCGGTCATTCGACATTCCCTATTAAGGCAGGTCTAGACAGAACACCGGCTTTTGCACCGTTAGTAATGATATTTCCCTGCCAGGCAGATTATTTCATATACTCCCAAATATTGTGTTTGAACGACTCTCTTAGTAAGAGTCTTGTGCCCTAAACCTTTACATCCCAGGGCTTACCTGCTATTGTGTCAGTTCTTGTTACCTTCCCAAATTTCAACGACATGATTGAATCCTCAGTTTCTGTGGGGCTGACAGATGAAACTCTTCCAAATACCAGCAGTGTTTGCGGAAGTCATGAATGACTACAGCCGTTCGTACAGACTGCGACCATATTTGATTTGAGAACAGTAAGCATCAGTATATATTAGAAGATCGGTATAATCCTTCCATATTTGCGAGGACCTTTGCGAAAACCAATTTTCGACCTGATCATCAGCTTCTTAGCAGTCGGGAACCCAGGCTGCGCAAAGCAAGAAGGGCTACAGAATGGGAGCTATTCTATCTTACTTGTCAAAAGGGCAGGTTTGGTTAACCTTACTCAATGAAAAAATTGCTATCTCCGTCATTCACTTTGAATGGTATGATAAAAAGGTTGTACAGACCCGTAAGATCTTCAATTAGGTAGCAAGAACCGCTTACTGTTGTTTTTGGACCATGAACCGCAACCAAAGAGAACATTGACGATTTTCAGTTGAACTTTTTTATGTTACAGTTTCACGAATACCAGTGTATACTAGCTAATTCCAGCGGCTCATGATAAGAAAACTAGAACGAATGTGATTATGAAGACTTCAATAAGACTCTAAAGCACCTTAGTGACCTTATCTACAAGCTTGAAATGAAAGATAAAGCAGTTAACGTTAAACTCGATCTTTGAAGTAGCAAATTCTCTTTCCCCTCGTTGTGGAACGGAATTCCCAGACTTGAAAGCGTTGTACGACGAGGGAGCGAGAGAGTTCCAGGTTAGGTCTATGTTGTAACCATGCGTCAGTTACATTGGTATAACACCTAACGCTACGCAACCGATAGATCTAAAGCAGCGAGACGAAAACAAAGCCAAATACAAGCCTCTATAATACAACCCGCGCTCGAACCCGGAATGCGACATAGAGAGGCTGACGTTTAACCAACTCAGTTATGGCACCGTCATGGGGTTATTTGAACCTGAAGGGTATGAGTCACCTTTAAGGGCCAAAATCTTTAGAAAATGCATAATTGGAGGCATAACTCGATGAAGATTCGATGAACTTGTTAAATTATTGCAAGGTATTGGCATGAGGGAATCTAAGTCCCTTATGAGTTGAGATGTTCAAGTGTTTATTTTTCATTTATGACCCTTTAACACCGAAAGGGTGGGCCTGCCGCCGTGTAGTAAATAATTACGAAAAATAGAGCCAGTGCGATAATATCAAGTGTAGGAGGTCTTAGTGCTAGTCAGGACAATTATGGCGTCGACGTTAAAACTAAATATACATAGGTTACATGTTCTTTATTTGGTGAGACCGGCGTGGCATGATCCTCTGTGTTCTGCTAAATCAAATGAAACAATCATAATAGAGCGCTATGGAGGTAAACTAGTGCGTTTGACCCGAGACCCGAAGAAAGGATTTCTGAGGATCGATTTCAACGAAACACTGTCAGCGGCAGCAAAATGCTCAGAACTTGGTAGTTGCAAGATCTTAGATCGGTACTTTCCGCCAATAGTGAATGGCGCCGTGAAATTCAATGAACGTCTTCAAACCAAAATTTATAGTGGGATCATTTTTCTTTCCACTCCCTCTACGGTACCGGATAACGCTCGACTACAAAAGACAATCAACGCCACCTCGCAGTAATGGGGATGCAAATGTTGGGCTGAATCAGTGGCATAATACGCTATAGTCACGTCTGAAATGAAAGCATCTACGATCATCAAAGCCTCGTGGCAGCGATGGGTAACCCATTATCTCCACTATTAAGTGAAAAAAGTGGCATTTTCAAGATGTCTTGCAAAAGATTACCCTTGTACAAGCGTAGGGCAAACCGAAGGGCTAGTCAACACCCGGGTCAAGGAACATATAAAAGAAGCCAAACTAATAAAACGGGACAGAAAAACACACATCAATTTTGCTGTCGCAAGGCATATTCTAGAACATGACCATAAAATGGAGAGGGTAACGGTGCTGAAAGAGGTCAAGCGCAACAAATTGGACCCTTATGAGAGTTTCTTTATTGGAAAAGAGCGTCAGGAGCACCGATTGAATACAGATATGGGTAACGCGCACTCATATCTGTAATCACCGATACCACAAAGGAGATACGTAAATTAAGATATAATTAAGGGGATTTCTGGGATTATTCCGCTGAAGAAGGCAGCAAGTGGCTACCGAAATACTTATTCGGGAAATTGACAAAAAGGAAATTAGAATCTGAATTCTGTCAATGCAAACACACCGGGCGCAACACGCAATACTATTGCGACTCACAACCGACCAAGGTTAACGAAAAAGCTGATCGCAATTCAGGTATATAATGATAAACCTACAACAGCCAGACGAACACAAAGACCAATACAGACAACTATGACGCAATTATTATCCCAACCAGGGGCATGATATGGAGAAACTGACACTCAAATAACTTAACATCGCTGTGGTCATTCATTTATGGATTGAAAAAAAAAAACCAGTGCCTAGCAATGGACGATCCTCCGAAGATTTATTTTCGAATGAAGCCAGAATCAAAGAAACATCATAAACTATCATATTTCGGCTCAAACGAATCATGGATTGAAAAATATTCCAATTGCCCAGAATTTCTTTGACCAAAATTGAGATAGAGATAAGAGGTCCTTAGGATGGTATGCTCAAAATATGAAAACCTGTATATCCAACTGGTTTACAAGGGTATATTCAGGCTCAATTATATTCCGGAGGCTTCAATATCCCACCCCAATCTTGAGACCCAAACGCTCAATCTGAATGAAAAATGGGTCGATTGCTGCACCATTTGGAAAGATAATTAATTAGTATACTTTTTGGCAACGCGATGAGGATTTAGATGGCAGTAAACTGCTGCAAACCAAAGTAATACCCAACCGCAACTTCATCGCACCCTGCCGTCCTCACCACTAAGCAGCCTGGAAAAAACTTGCATGTCGTATGCCTGCATATTGGTATCAAAGGCACTAAATTGTAACCATGAGTCACGGAACTACATACAAAGTATTGACTGTATCTAAACCGCAGAGAACAAGGTGAAATGAATTATAAAGGAATTTTATGGTAACGTGGTTAGTATTTAGACATGAATGCAATTTGCGTATCATACATAATTCAAATCGGGATATGAAAGTGCACGGAATTGAGCCCAGAAAGCACAACACGTTCCTACCTTCTGACCTCGAATATTCTATCTATCGATTTTCTGGTTATTATCATAAAAGATAAGTAATCGCTGCTTGATTGCTACATAAACCTTGAAATTGCATTTGAATATGGATTTTTGCCGTTAACAACAGCATTATAGGCTCCGAGTCGATTGACAATTTAGTACGAAGGTTCCGGCCCCTCATTGTAGTGAAGGCGCGGATTATGAATGATATAAGTGAGAGTATTCTACGCCTACCTAAGACTCTTAATTCCTCAACAATTCCTCAAATAATAACTACTTGTACTAATTTTCGACATAAGATATCGTCTGAAGAGCTCGTTGGATAAGAGGTGCTGAATTTTACACTTTAGATACTTTACTCCACACTTTTGCTGCGATGTTTTCATCCACTATTAAGGCCAATAAGTCAAGGCGAATTTTTGCATAAACATCTTCGCCTCTTAGGCATTTTAGGGAATTAATGCGCATCGGAAGTATATGGTAGACATATTTAAATAACTTAGGTGTGGCCCCATCTCCATACAACTAAAAGCCCAACTATACGGTGTTCTCGCACCTGCTCGAATAGGAAATTTATCACTAAAACGCGATCTCCATGATTAACCTGAGTGCCTGGAGCACATCTCTCGTATCTTAAATTGCTGAAAAAGTTTCTAATTTGTGGTTTTCTGCTAATAGAAATTCCCGCTTTTGTAACTGTCATTCAGACGATTGATCACAAAAACCGATTGTTATCATAGTGGAGGTCTGCGGTATTAGCGTCATGCTCCATCATTCGAGCCAGCCAAGCGGAGCCGGCCAACGTCTTGGCTATGTTGAGGGAGAAAAACTAGAACCTGATCTACAGACAACCTAAGAACTAGACAAACCTGTAGTTACGCCAACTTTCTAGAAGTGAAACGACCGCGATGGTGGCAAGGCGACGGGAGAGGTGACTATGAGAATGGGCAACTTGAAAAAAAGACCCCCCTTGGGCTGGGTACATATAAATGTATTCCATGGATGTATCTATTATGTTGAGAGAGTACATAAGCTTGGATACATTGGAGTGATTTAGGTATCTAAGAAAACAATCACGAGGCGAGATTGAGAATGCTCACGAAGAAGCAAATGATTTTCCTAGGGGAAAACGTATAATTTTACACCAAGTCATTATAGTGCTGACCTAACCGTTGCTAGATCGTTCTGAGATTTAGGGCTTCTAATGAAACTGAAAAAACTGGTTTCAGCGATCGCATGTATCTTTTCCCTGTACAGCAGCTGTGTGTGTCTGTATCTACTGGAAAGGTAAATTCGAAATTAATAAGTTTTATGAAGTTGGATCTAAAGTCGGAGCAATTATTATAAAATCGTTTGCGGCATTCGATATTGGATGTATAATTCACGTTTGCTCCATAAGCGTATTGTCCTGATTACGCAAAGTGAATGCCGTGTTAAATGGCTTTTTCCGAGCTGTAGGTTAAAAGAGGTCTAAAGCGGCCTAAGTCCCCTGAAGTAGCTAATGAAATTGCGAAATAGCCAAAGGACACCCCAAGTCTCGCGTCCAGAAAAATAGGATTCAATTTCTCCCATTCCAAAGCCGCCTTTGTGTGGGCTAGCATCACATCTTCAAGTGGAAATAAGTCAAAGATTCGGTAGACGAGAACATTAGGTACAGTAAACCACTACGGAGACATTAAGTACAGTAAACACTACGACTCCCCCTCGGACACCAACTTGTCGTGGTGGAGGAAGCTAGCTAGAAAGGGAAGTACGGAAACTATCAACTTGGGAGAAATTGGAAATCCGACTACAGCCGGTCCGTGATACTACACGCCAAATCTACCCACAAACGGAGAAGGAAGGCTCGGCAGAAGGGAACTTCGGTCACTAAGGAGGGGGACTACAGATTGAATTCTGCCTGTCAGAACATTCTTCTTCACTCTTACCGGGAGGTAAGCTGAAGCTGGTCCCTCCCGTAGAAAGAAGACGTATGCGCAAGCTGCAGCCACACTTCTGACTGCTGGGGGTTTCCTTCAAAGATGTGAAAATGTCAGAGGGATAATTTTTCATCCTCTGGGAATGCCTGTGGAAAAATTTGCTGGAGCCCGGAACGAAGCCACGATTTAACAATAAAGTCTTTCGCGATAAGCTTCTCCATTTGGAGTGCACTGATGAAGCTGCCTTAAAGTGGTTCCAGCAGGCAAACCCAGCTTTAAGTTCTGACGGTCGGCCCAAGTTCACTATTCGGAACACTGAGCTGCGCAGGACAGAAAATGTTGGTTATCGGGCTCTCGAATGGAGGCAGAGGGCATCATCCGGACATGGACTTTGGACACTGGAGGGTAAAATTCATGAATGCCAGGAAGGACAAATTTACAAACGTGGAGGGTTTCTCCTTAGTATTTGAACTGGATCTGATTGGTAGAAGATATGAAGTTATCCTGAAACGTAAAGAGAACTGGGAAGTCACAGAGGTATGTGTGGCGGAATATAGAGAAGTCTCCTACACTGATGGATCGAAAACAACTGGATTCTGGAGGCGGAGTTTACCTCTCGAATAAAAACAAGTGGGTTTTTTTCTTTGGAACAATATGCAACGGTTTTCAAGAAGTATGTGCGGCCCTAAGGACGGCAAACTGGCTGATTGACGAGCGGTTGAAGACCAGTCGCTTCACAATCTGCAATGATAGCCAAGCTGCATTGAGGGTGTTGAGTAGTCTTTTGATCACCTCGAAAATCGTTCAGGAATGCAGAAGCCCTTTGAATCTCTAGATTCAATACGGTGGAACTACTCTGGGTACCTAGTCACTGTAGCTTAGAGGGAAATGAAATCTCGAAGGCTTTAGCAAAAGACGGTTTTATCTCCTCCATGCCGAAATCGGAACCAGTAGAGTACCAGTAGCATTGGCTAAGGCTGTCTTTAAAAACTAGGAACAAGCATCCTTCAATGACAGGTGGCAGAGCCTAAATGCCGCTAGACAGACCAAACTGTGACTGCCAAAACCAAACATGCGTACCGCAAATTTTATCCTGTCGAAAAGCAGTGAGACTTGCGGGAGTATTGTAGGCATTCTGACCAGCAACAATTCATTAGCTAGGGATATGTTCAGAATAGGAATTATTCAAGATGATACGTGTCCCTCCTGTAATGAGGAAGCGGAATTCACGGAGCATCACATCGACTATCGAAAATCGTGCGATACGTTAACGAATCCGGAATATTCCGTTAGATGGGGGAGTCGAGCACAATGGGCCACCACGGCCTGAGTGCCCAGAAGCTATAGCTTCTCTCCCATGACAGACAAACACAAACCACTACGGTGTCGGTGCTCAGGAGTTATGTGTCTCACCCCACCATATGTGCCCATAAACACATCACTATGGTCGCAACACTTCGGTCCACAGTTTTCAAAGTCGATTCCCATTTTTGGCCGGAATAGCTTTTACTTTAATAATTAAAAAAACGCTTTCTCATATTATTCCATGAACACCAGCCCTTCTCAACTTCGCATTCCATATTGTAGAGTAGAATGTGTACTTAACTCCCTCTCTCAAAAGCAGTATGACAGTCACCCCTGAAATCACCTGAAACAAAATTTTACAATGACATGCCTATTCGGTTTTGGTTAACAATTTTGGGGGTGGTAAAACGTTCACTAGGTAAAAGTGCCTGCGGATTAGAAGGGGGTATTCAAACATTGTACTTAGTAAAATTAAAATGAAACGGTCATATCAGAGAAAGATAGATCATGATTATAGTCGCAGTTACATCCCTATAGTAAATCCCACCTACTTCAACCGATAAAGAAATTATATTGAATGTCACTACAAAAAAGATTATGTCAGTTAACGTTTCTCGAGAAAATACTAAGGTGTCTGTCTCAACCGACCCCACAAAACGGGCCCCGATCCCGATTAGCACGAGCTAGCACTCTTAATGCGTAAACGGGGCGTCAGGACGTAAGCCAATTAGTCTAAGTCATACGAACGTGTGCCTGGTCGCTCACTATTGGTATCCTAATCGGCCCGATGAGGGAAATAGGAAAAGGGAGTAACGAATGGTCTTGCATTAGTCAGAGAAACACCCAGGGTAATACAGTTGCAAGGGGAACAACGATATGGCAAAAGTCACTCTAGACGTGTTTAGAATGCAACGAATCCCAACAAAGTGGCCACACAATGCAGTTTTTGGTGGCATAAGCGAAAAAAATTGGGGTAGACTTTCGGGGTTACCCGTCCAGAATGCTGAGTAGTTACCGGCGAAGGCATCCTCCATGCCACTACGCCTGGCATGAATTTTGCGGATGTTACCGGAGGGGAAGTTCGACGAGCCAGAAGAACAGGAGCGGCTCAGGTCTGTCTACATATACGATTGGCACATAGCATAAATTAGGCCATTAGTCGGCCGGATGAATTTCCATCCTTCTTTATTGCGAGGATTATCTAGCTTATCGCCTGCGTGGTGCAGGACTCCGCAGACACAAGACTGATTACTAGTTTACCAACTCTCTACAAATCCATAACATCCATTATTAGTGGAAGGGTCAATACGCACCTCGAGACCAACAACATTCTGTCTGAAGATGAGAAGGATTGCCGAGTTGGGCCAAGGGGTTGCAAAGAGCAACCCAGTAACGACTCGGTAGTTGTAGGACAAGCAACTGGAGGCCAAAGTTAGTTGCTATATCGATGCGATATCGATACCTGGCTAATCGATGTCCTACGTCAGCATCGCATTGATACCAAACTAATAAAGTTTTTAGCGACAGTCTTGGAAGGGTAGCATACCACCTTATCAGAGCGTTCATCCGAGGGTACCAGCACCTCGTAGCCCATCCGTGCACGGGGTGGAATTTTCCAAGGGGATTCGTTGAGTTCCCTTTGGTTTTGCATGGCACTGGACCCCCTTTCATGGCTACTCAATGATGCTACAGGGCATGGTTGCGCTAAGTGTGAACTGACACACTTGATGTACCTAGATCACATCAAGTTGTACGCTGGTACTGACGACCACCTTAGGACTCTGTTGCGAATGGTGATATTTGGATGGAATTTGGATTAGGCAAGTGTTAAATCCAAATCATTTCCAAAGGCCCTCAGAAACCGCATGCCGCACATAGCATTGGTATTCTGCACATCAAAGCTATGACAATCTTCTTAGTAGGATGAAGTCGGACCAAGACCGGATTAATGAATGGAAGTGAAAACGACGCACGGTAAACATGTGAATTGTCTTTGGCTGCCATTTGTCAATTCGCATTTGTGGGAGCTCTTTGCTGAGGCGAAGAGTTTCATTTCTAGCTGCACTGTTATGGCGCAGGTGCAATAGACGAAGTGTCATAATACTGTATGTTAGATGATCCATTAAAACCTTACATAAAAACATGGACTGATCACGGGAACATGGCCGGTTTACTAATATGAATCGCAAGCAGTACTCCATAGTTCTGTTTATACCATGTTTTGGGACGGACAAATTCTAACTGATCGCCAAATACCGCATAATAAGCCTAACGTGATGTTAGTTGACAAGACGGGTCGCTCCGCGTATATTATTGATGTCTTTATCCACCATAATAGCATCATTGGACGGAAATACGTGGAAAAGAAGGTGAACTATGAGCCTTGAGCTCGGGAAATTAACGAAATTTGGCATCTCAAGAAAGTGGTTGTAGTTCACATACTATTGTTAGCTTCAGTTATTATACCCAAATTCCTCACGGCTTGTCTTGATATCCTGGGCCCTTTACAGAGTCTGGTTCAAACCATGCATCTTCTTCTTCTTCTTTCTCTTCAGCCTTTGTCCCGTTCACAAGCGGGGCCGACTCGTCGTGATCGGCTTCGCCATTTGGCTCTATCGAATGCCTGATCTGGATGCAATCTCGAGGTTTTCAAATCCCCATCCAGCGTATCAAGCCACCGTTGCTTAGGTCTGCCTTTTGGTCGTTTACCATCGACTTCGATGTTCAGACCAATCTTGGCAAGTGAATTCTCGTTTGCACGAATTGCGTGACCATACCATCGAAGACGCCTCTCTCGCAACTTTTCCACGATCGGTGCAACCCCATAACGATCGCGGATATCCTCATTTCGGATGTGATCTAAACGTGTGATGCCACTTGTCCAACGTAGCATCTTCGTCTTCATTATCGCAAGACGCCGTTCATTATCTTTTATGGTTGGCCAACACTCAGAACCATAGAGAGCGACTGGACGGACGACATTGCGGATATACCATTCTACATAAGTGTTCGATGTTGCGGGGAGTTTTCAACAGATTCTCCCACTAGCCTGCCACCAGTAGGTAGAATCACCCAAGAATAAATTGTTGGCACGTAGCGCTAGTGTTGGATAAAATGAAATTTTTACACGACTGGAGGTATCATCCCTTGTCAGCTTCACGTGCCGAAAAAAATGTAGGTTTTGTCGTCAGAAGAGGAAGCATAAGCCAATCTGAAGACTTGCTTTGGTGGATCTAACAGCAGCAGTAGGTGGAGTATGTTAAAGGGAAACCTTGGATCCTGCAGGTCGGGAGAAGGTGAGAATGAATTACTGAAGTACAGATGCTGGACGAAGCTTGGTTTTAACACTCAATTGGCTTGTCTTCAGCACTTAAGGTCTCACTGGAGACGCGTGGAGCAGGCAGAAGTATTGGATACCCGAGGTGACTTCGGTGTAGCACCAGTATTAACATCAACTTTCCCAAGACTCCGGATGAGGAGCGCAGTGAAGTTTTATCTTTTGGATACGTCTCGTTATCTTGGAAAGTTTCGATGTATAGACTCGTTTTAGTTCACCGTGAAAGCTACATGCATGATGTTGTATTCCTCTTGTTTATTTTTCTGTGGTGGAATCTACACTGCAGATTATATTCAAAAGGTAAAAGATACTCTACTATGATATACCTAAGTGCTTGTCTAGGTTCGATTGTTTATTACTAAGTTTCTAAGGCCAACTTCGCCATTAAAACCTAAAACCTATCTAATTACATTTTTTAAATTTGGCAATATCCACATTAAATAGTTCCTGAGGAGTTATTTGACGCGGTCTAGATATTTCATTATCTTTGCACCTTAGGGGCCTTTCCTCAAAAACATAAATAGAAAGTATATTCGTATTGCAAAAACAAAATTAAACCCAGCATGGCCAAGCCTGGGCTATGGATATTTAATGACTAGACCAGCATTTTAAGTGATTCAACAGAAACCGGCTGTTTTCGTCATTTTCGTTAGTGACCACATATCGCGGCAACAAAAAGCTACAACTTATTAACAACAATTATTGTTTCTTCAGCTCAAAGGTTTGAAAGTGTGACCCAGATAATTCCCCTTTTTTGTTACGTACATAATAATATCGCATAGAAAACACTTTATGTGAACATATATTGTACATATGGTACATGCACAGTTATGTATGAAATATGATCAAAGTTTCTTAAGAAGAAAAAATAATTCGGCTTTGCTGGGTTTATCTTTTATCTCTCTGCCGGTATAAAAGATATTTCCAGGTGAAATTAAGATTCGTGTTGGTATAATTTTATATCTTTTTCTATGCTTTTGTGGAGTGGAGGGGGTATGTGTATCTACTGTGCGCGCCGCCGGTGGAGAGTATCACGCCTAATTAGGTTTCTGTAAACATGCCAAGCCATGACAAACAATTACATTCCGGCATGCTTGCAAAATTCATGAACAAGTTATGGCCTTTATGCTGCTTTCCGTTGAATCAGGAGAAAGAATTTTCGAAAAATAACGTGCAGCTAACAATGTTTGTAGCTTTTTTTCAAGATTGTCAGACCAAGTATGTGAGTAATTAATAACGTGCTGGTTACTTTCGGTTTTCTGCTTGCGGGCGTTATGAGTATGGATGAGGCACTGAGGTGGGTCAGCACCAGACTATCAATTAATAAGTGCGAGAGTGAAAACACCCATGTATGTAGGCGAGTATGAATGCATGACATCAATAATACGTATTTTCTTACGAGCGTGGAATTGTATCGTTATCAAATTTCACATTCTCTTTCGATACACCGCTGAACTCAGGAAGATACGAGCTACGTTGATAGTATCTTTTATTTTCATTCGATATGCGAGCAACTACGGCAAAATAGGTTTAGTTATATGCATGAAAAGTTCCCACTATGAAGGCGTACGTGAGTACAAACGTACGAGTAGCTGATATAGCCCAAGAGAGACGGCTTTTATCTATCTATTAGAAATACTGTGCTAACAGCCATGCAGTGTTTGCGTCGAGTATTAAGAAATTGATAACGCACTTGTTTGTTCGCTCCAACATAAAGTGCAAACTTGATAGACTCTTGCATGATATCCATGGAAGTTTGTTGGTTTATCATAGGTGGGTCGCTTATGTTGGAATATTTACTTAGTGATTGCGAGGTAGAAAATGTCAGGAACAAAATGTTATCTTCGCCTTGGGGTAGGTAGAAACTTATACCTAATTGCATGCAAGAAAGTTGAGTTGATAAGCTGACAGACAAGCTACTGGATTTGAGAGGTTCCCAGCTCAAGATATACTCGAAGCATTTTTTTTTTTTACAAATTTTGACTGGTTGGGTTTGGGAGCGTCTGACGATAAGTCGGGGTCGTGTTTGGTAGTTACGATACTTACCTACAAACATGCTACATATATAGACTCATTCTAGATGCATTTGACTGAAGCAATTTTTTTAATGATTGACAATGCACATACCTGCGAAATAAAAGAGAAAAAAAAAATGCTTAAAAAAATTGTCAAAATCTAAAAAATCTTAATAGGAAAAGGAGTGTCCGCCACTCAATGAAAATACAGATAATATTACCGACGGCATAGTATGACTCAAATAGCTTCAATTGAGTCCACGCATTAGTGATCCAATAACACTTTCCATTAATTGCTACCATCGCTTTGCTAATTTGGAACCAACCTGTCCTGTCTGATAACACGGAATTACTCTTTATTATCATTTTCCGGAAAGTTTTATGATTTGAGCTGATTATTGCGGTTCGATGAATTCCAGAGTATCTATCCATCGTTTTCCATGTTCACATTTTCAATAACTTGATAGTCACCTTGATATGGTTTCAAAGCCCGGGAAAGTAGCTAGACAGATCTTTTAAGTTAAAGTTTGGTTGAGGGGGTAGGGTAACAGTATAGCCTCTTTATAGGAAGCATGAATCCTAGAAACTGCTAAACAGATCTAACTCCAACTGATTCGAGAAAATCAAAGTAGTTTCCCCCTTATCTCCCGGTCTAAAGTTGAAGTAAGACCAAAGGCTTGACAGTCTCATGACCTATATTGCTTGGGCACGCTGGATATCTAAAGGTCGCACGAATGCTTTCGATGTAATAAAGGCTCCATTCAATTAATCCCCCTCAATATTTTTCGTTTTCTGTCCTTCTGTTTGGAGGAAGCTACTTGTCTATCAATTTTAGGTTAGACTACAAATAACAGACAAATATCTAATCTCATAGCAATTCTTTCAGCCGGCTATGCAGAAGAGTACGCTGGAGAGCCGTTTTCAGCGTGAAGCTCGAACTTATAAGAGGATGACCTGGTGAACAAAGTTCTTCTTAGTGGGCGCCCAACGTGGGGTTACAGTCCGACTCTCATCATAACAGATTTGGCGCTCAATGTGGGGCTAGAAGAGTGTCAATCCTGCTATCTTCTGAGGTTTAGACTCCGGACTTGTTACTCTGATGCCTAAACGAACTTACTTCTAAGTTCGGGCTTGACGTTCAAAAAAGGCCCTTCAGCGGATTCCTCTGCATGGCTAGCTGAAGTTATTGCTAAGGTGATGCAACGCTTAATCTCATCGTAACAACTCTCTCGACACTCGTTTCAGGCCCAGAGGAGTGAATTCTGAGCCCTGAGGGGAATCACTCCATTCCACCCCCTTTCCTCCCCTCATTCTTCTTCGGCACCGGACTCTCACCAGAATGTCGGCTTTCTTCAATCACCTCGACTAGCAGATGACATCTCCGTTATCTCATCGACCTTAGCTTTCTCTAAATTTGGAACAAGAGGCAAGCAGAATCGAATTGAAGATAAACACCAACAAAATCAAGATTCTTAGCGTGACTAGCGCATCGCACTATTCGGAAGTGCCAAACACCCATGTTGTGGTGGATAGGTCGCACATTGAGGACTTCCTTGCGGCTTATGCCATACAACAGAATTCACTGTCTCGGATGGTCGATGAGCCCAGTTAATGCTTTCTTCTGTTTTCCAGGTAATTGGTAAAGATAATTCCCATGCTTCCCAGAAAACTGACGCCATATTATTCAGGTAGATTTCACCGTCCTTGCCTGATTGCCCTACTGTTCAGATTGTTTCTTTGTTTCGGGATTATAATAATGAATCTATATTTCATCGAGAGTAATGCGTCGACTCCAAAACTCATCAAGGCTACGACAGAGTAACGCTAAAACAGCCTCAAATTTGACCACAAGGCAAGGCACATCTTGCCGGAATTTTTCCCAGACTGAGGTCCGGGAATACGTGCTCATATTTTCTGAACTTTTCAAAGAAAACAGTAATATACCTTTCTTTGGTCTAGTACAGAAAATATAATTACCAGTTGTTCTGAGGATTTAAATCTTATTCCCAGCGGAAATAATTTCAAAGAATAACTGACGAAAGCATGGAGCTTCTGGCAAGGACAATCTTACCATTTTGATTTAAGAACGCAGAAATCTGATTGTTAGCAGCGTGCTACTTCTCAATGTGCCTGAGCTTTCACTGTTATATGAAACTAGCGCTGCATGATATTCTATAGGGAGAGAGAAACCTACATTTTACCTTTTGCGCCACATGATTTTAAGTCATCATCCATCCTAGAGCAAGGGATTCCCTTCGACGTTATCCACACATACAAATTTTTCGACGCGCATGTTGAAATATTACCGGGACGATGTCGCTACTCGAAGTCAAACTGAATCCACCCCTTTTCATTGTGTGGTGAATCGGAAAGTAACTGGAGACGCACATAGGTTTGCAACTATTGGCGCTTGGGAAATTGATCAATTATACAGTCATGCCTCCATCTGGAAATCCCTGGGCAGGTACTTCTGGTATCTGCCGACCATATGGCTTCAAAATTTAATCTTTGAGGAAGCATATGTAATCCATCATAATTACAAAAGAGATGAATGGGATTACTGACATACTAATCTTCACGGACGAATTAGGTTGCACTGGCCGGACCACTCGGAGAAATAGTGACGTCATTCAATCCACCATCGTTCTCTATTACAAAAATGGTGGGGTCCTATCAATCGGTGTAGAGGTATCACAAGTTGCTGCTGAAACTTGATCAACTGAACGAGACATTGCCTCCGAGAGTGTGAGGTCTGAATTAAATCTTTATGAAGTAAGGAGGACATGAAAACCTTAGTAAGGCTTTCAGCTGTCACATGGAAAAAATTGGAGGTGGACCGGCTATATGTAGTCAATGTAAGGAAAAGGGGGAGGTAGTTCTGCATTTCTTATTTCTGCTCGACCTCTTCAGACCTCAGGCGAAAATCGGCTTTTTACAAAACAATCTAACAATAAAAGAAGCAAAGGCTCACTTTTCTGATCGAGAATGGCCAGGGAATTGGTAAGTTGCTCGTGATACGAGCAGAAAATATATACAGTGCTTTGAGAGATATTCACTCGCCTACATTAAAAGAGTTAATTTCAGATTCAACTAGAGCAAAACTCCCATTAGCAAAATTTTATTCATTCCTAGAGAGAACTGCGTTATGAGTTTGCTTCACGCATTAACGCAACCTGGATGAAGTCGCGTTCTACAACTGATGTCCTTTGTGATCGACGTATCAATAAACATATCATATCTAAAAATTACCGCAACGTCGTCCGTCCAATCACCCTCTATGGTTCTGATTGTTGGCCGACTATTAAAGACAATGAACGGCATCTTGCGAGGGAGAGGAAATAATTAAAAAGAGAAAGTGAGATAGCGTCTTCGATGGTATGGTCACGTAATTGGTGCTAACGAAGATTCACTTGCCAAGATTGGTCTGAACATCAAAGTCGATGGTAAACGACAAAGGCCGGCCGTAGCAGCGGTGGTTTGATACGCTGGATGAGGATTGAAAAGCCTCGCGATTGAATTCAAATCAGGCATTTGATAGAGCCAAATGGCGAAACCAATCACGACGAGCCGACCCCGCTTATGAACGGGACAAAGGGGAGAAGAAAGAGAAGAGTGAAAATAATTTAATGGTTGACTGCCATAGATCATTTGCAGTACAACGAAATGGTAGTATGTTATATATTCTCAGACTGCTAAACAAAACTGGTTCAAGGAATATTTTTTTCATACGAAAGAGGGCGCCCCCTCATTTGAAGGTGAAACCGAAGATAGATAACAGTACCTACAGGCTCGATACCAAACATACGGTCAAGCGTCCATCTGGTAATGCCTGGGCTTGCCTGTCAATCATACGGTTTTTAATTTTTTCTTAAGAGATACACCTAGTCATAATCACTAAAAGAGAAGGATGGTCGACAAGTAAATAAGTCGTTTCGGATTACAGACCTTACAGTTTTCACCAACGGTTCAGTAGGGCTCAGGGGTTTTATCGAATTACCCGATTATGGAACAGGCTTGACCATTCTGAAAAACGGTGACCATATTTCATCAACCACCATTCTTTCACAAAAATGGTAGGATCAAACCATTTGAATCTATTTCGACAGTCAATTTGGTCCACTAAACGGAATATTTCCGATGTGGATGTCAGGCTGCTTGATGCCAATACCGAATGGAGAAAGTTGAATTCCGCCGGCAACCTTTGTTAAAGAACTTGGGGCCTCTGAAACGGCATTTCCATTGTCCCTTAAGAAGAGGACATTAAAATGTTGGTAGGCCTTTTAGCTGGACACTGTTCCTTAAACAACCTCATGAGAAAACATGTGAAAAATCTGCACACTCTTTACCCTCAAAAGATATAATAGAAAACTACGAGTGTTTTTCTGTGTCGGTACCCGTAGCGCGCCATTCATTCCCTTAATATGTCAAGTTTATTTCGTGCTGATGAACCGATATCTCAACTCGTCTGGTAAGTGTCGGATCAAATTTCACAACTGTTAAAATTTAGAGGGAAAGTTAGTATCAGATGTCATATTCGAACTATAAAACAAAAAATAAATCGTACCAACAGTAGCAGCATATGGGGATGATTTCGAATTTTTTTTTTATCAAAGGGGTGCTCCTAAATCCGTCCGTTAATTGTGCTGCATTCTGTACCTTTCATGGCCGTGACTCCCCTTTAGTAGGTATAGATATTTTTTCGGTAAATTAAATAGAAAATCCTGCAAAATTCGGCAGAAAATCTTATCATCACCCGAATGTAAAGACCTTACATTTAGACCTTATTCCTCAAAGTAAGACGGACACTTTTCTTTTCAAGTCAAAATAAAAGACGCATGTTGTAAGTACATTGGAACAAAGAATAGTTAACTTAAAACGCGGTTCGATATGTCGTCACTTTCAAGCATGAACACAACTAAGGTCTCTAGAAATGCTTGGGTTGGACACTACTCGTTCGCTGAGGGCTTCATTACCGCTCTCAGTATATGGAACGATTGTCTGAAAGGTGAAACGCCATCCACCTATCTGGTTAGGTGGTATTCGGTAGATATTTCATGGCAACAGACCATCATATAAGGAATTCGAACCAAGGTGGATCACTGTATCGCCCCAGACCCTCTACTTCTTTTGTAGCGTTTTACAAGTTCACTAGTGGGATTGTTTGATGAATGTAATCGTCGAAATCTGTTCGAAGTATTTCCGTCATCCCTCCCTCGCGGCTAATCGCATCGTGTGGAAATTGTTCGATATCCTGGATGCATTAGTGTTGGCTTTTAACAAGAAAATGCAGACTTCTCCCACTGTTCCAAGTACCGGTTCTCAAAGGTAGTGAGGGATGGTGTGGTCAGCAGCCCTGTCTGTTGAGTCAACACCGAAAGGGCCAGAGGAAAACCTCCATGCCGTGGCACCGGAAAACGCTGAATTCACATAGACTTGCTGGTTGCGGATAAAGCAGGCGATTGCCCTGAAGCCTCACACATCGGCAAGGTTGTTAGACTATAATGGGTTCGTGTAGTTAAGTAAACACAAATTCTTCTACAAGGTGCGCACAATGCTCCCTTGGAGACTTGGGTACCGCAACTGTCTAAACACCGATACAAGTATATCATATGAAGAAAAGGGAAAAATAGCCCTGCATATCGTGTATAGCTGCCCAACCTTCTCAAATCTGAGATGAAGATTCCTCGGAGAAGTTTTGTTCAATGACGAATCTGTGCACTCTCTGCTTCTGGAAGGCGGCCTAATAAAAGGGCTGAGGGCTTCAAGTCTCGACTCTCCGCACGAAACTAATCTAACCCAAGTAGGAATGGTCGGCCAATTTTTAAGAAATAGAATACCATTATTAAAATCATTTGACCAAATACTAGAGTAGGTATGATACATTGATCAACATATTTAGCAAAGTCGATATTGTCCTCACAGAAGTAATCACAGTCGATTGCAACGTGCTAATGCCAGTGCTTTATCCAATCCTGGATTTTTTTTACACTCTGTAGTTAGTATGTTTACCAGAGCCATCTTAGATTTTTCCCTTGCAGCAATAACCTTGTCCACGGTGCTTCAAACCTGTTGCGAAGAACTCTTCTTCGAGTTTTTTGTTATACTTAAGTATTAGACCGCTAGCTTAGACTCGATAGCAATCGACTTGTATAGGAAGGACTATGTGAATTTTCCTTTACCCGTCATCCATCTACTGATGGGTCTCTCATCAGTATGCATTGCGCCTATTTAGCAAATGCAACACCAGGTAGGTATTCCCCGGACGTTTTGAATAGCATCTCCTGTAAGGAGTTTCAGAGATTCGAGCTAAGAGGGAAACTGCTGAACCTTCCTGATCATTTTCTTTTCTGTCCCGCTTGGAAGTTGGTTCGTCAAGATTGATTTCGTCACTTTTCAAAGACTTTCAAATCACCATCTAACGTGTCAAGCCGTTGTTGCTTTAGTTGGCCCTTTGGTGATTTCTCTTCAGCGTGAGTTATACTCTTCGAACCGTGGTAGAGCAATTTAATACAGCGCAGCAACATTTGGGGCTTGGTGTTATTACAGTGTATACCAGATGACACACTGTCAAACGTCCCTCTGAGTTTGAAAACCTGCGCAGCGTCTATTGGTCTCGGCGATTCAAATGATAGTCACGAATGAGGCTGGAAAGTATACGTGCAAAAGTCTTTCTGGTTTGAGAGACAAGTCGAATCGAACAGTAATTTGAAGACCTTAACGGACAGTCATTTTCCTCCCATATTCAAAGGCTTGAATAACGTCACTGAGCCAAAAGGTTGATTCCTAGCTCTTCGCTCTCAGATGTTAGTTGCGATATGGTCCTGACAGGTGGCATCGCTTTCAGAAGGGGTAGATGAACAAATGTGTATGTCAAAACCTGCTCGAAGTGTTCCCGTTACTTGTTCGTAGCGGCTCATTGGCCGGAAAGCGCTGTGTAGATGAATCGGGGCTAATACAAGTATTCTTTTCTGATGAGGTGTAAGTGATCGAAGTACCAACAGACTGACTCATCTTCCCGAGATGACTACGAAAGAGGCAAACAAAGGTCAAAGTGTCGACAGGTAGTCGCACTGCATTTAGGTGCTGACGACCCCGAGTAGCCGAAATTTGATTAATTTTGGTTAAAAATATATTTTTTTTTGGAAAAGTATCGCATCTTAGGTCTATATAGGCCTAAAACAAATTAGAAATTATCCATATGAGTACTCGAATCCGAGTTAAATTACACAAAAGCTGACAACGAAACGAATAGAACCAGACAAATAATCCCTGCTTTTAAGAAAGACTTTAGCTACAGGGTCAACTGAATGTGTATCGGAAGTCTTCCAGATAGGAAAATGGCTCCGATGCCCGTCAATTCTTCTCACCAAACTAATGCAACCAACTTTTATATAAATATAGGCTCCAATAATTGACGGGGCAAAAAAACAGGTTAATAGGTCCAGACCCACGGCATTAATTTGGTCCTTAATTATTTTGTTATTCTTGACCATAAATGCTCGACGACATTCAGGAAGCAGTTTATGCTCTTATTCTATGTAAAAATTCCTAAAAATTAATTTGGGTCAAAATGTTATTTCAAAAACCACGTGAGGGACAAATATCTTGAAAATACCAAATAGAAAAACGAGATATTAGACTTCCATCCTCCCAAAGAGATGTACTGGGATTGTAAAGGAAGGAATTACTGCGTCAAGTGGCTACCAAATCTTCCAGAATAAACACAGACGTAGCAAATTTGAGGCCTGCCAATAGAACAAGGTTCTTGCTTCTAATTTTAGCTAATTTTTGGTTATAATGAGTAATTGATCTTTGCATTTTTTCAGATACAAGGCAAACCAGTAGTCTAATAAATACTACATAATTAACCACCAAATCAAACCTCTCGGAAATATGCGAGGGGACTTATTATTTGCATCTGCCAAATCGTTCAGACTCAAACAAACCCACGTTGGGCGCCCTTTTTAATTATATTCTGCTCGCGCTCATAGTTTGTATTTTTAATTTCAAATGTATATTATTTTGGGTCTTTTATTTATTTTCACTCACTTGCATATATTATCATGAAAATTTTGACTAAACCTTCAAATATTTTCCAAATTTACCTCAAAACAAGCACCTCTTCCATAGCAATTGTCTTGTTGAAAAGACCGATCAAAATTCGATTAAATTTTTCAAAAATTCAATAAAGTCTCTGTTTTATGAGAACAATTTCAAATATAAACTATGAATGAAGCTACTACTTTCATTTTCGTGTATAATTCCAGATGATCCTTCGAATAGCTCCAATAACATTCTCCGAATGCTGACAAAACACATGAAAGTATTTGAAAACATCATCTGAACAGAAAACATTAACAACATTGAAGATAAGTGTCTAATAATAAATCTATCAGTACAAATCACACATGCAAGCGTAAGCTATTTACTGATCGATAGTTTTACGATAGATTCATTCACCCCGGCTGTAATAATTCAAGCACTTTCCCGAATAGCTTCGCCATGTGCCAGCCACCCATCCATCTTTCATTCGTTACTAAAATACATACAGAGCGGAGTTGATATAATTGATCTTTTCATGTTTCCATTGTGATCGCAAATATTGACGACAAATGCAGGGACACATCAAATTGACTTTAGATACTTGTACAAGGAGATGAAAATTCTATCTGGCGGTACTTTACAGGCAACGCCGAATGTCAAAGGAACCAGCAAGCAACCTGGCCTGCATAGGACCCAAGCTGTGCAACACTAACGACATTTATGGACAACATAATCTCAAAGCCGACAGGTAAAAACCAGCTTAGTTTCGGTCGAAGGACCTCTTCACAAAAAAAACCCCTAAATGGTTTTATGGCCTTATTGTTATTTTCCATACAGGAACAAGATTACAGACCCGGCCGAGACACACCGGCGGTCTTGGATAATGTTAACAGCCGATGATTATCTCTGATAGACTCGTTAACTTTTGACAGACGTGTCGGTCCTTAAACCGTGTCTGCTCTGGAGGGTTGTGAGGTCTGCGATGGTATTCAAACTAATGCCCATTGTGAGCGGGAAAAATTGGGCTGGTCTTCAAGCTGTTATTCATAAATGAGGCAAATTAGGTACTTTTTGAAGGGATTAATTAGTAGACTAGCGACTGCCTAGATACTTAAGGTTTTATAGATACATATACAATTTGATTTCGAAAATAATCCCTACGTTCTTCCAGACGAGGGGGCGAGTCAAGCCAATTTTTATGCATATGTACTTCGATATTTTGACATCATGTCATGCACGTTTTCATATAACATTTTACAAACAATACTTTGGGGGTTACGTGTTCCTATCCAATTAATTATAGTATTCTAGATATGTATCTTTAACATGATATGAATATTACAGACGTACTTCCAAATGAATTCATATTTTTGATTGAGAACTACAGGAAAGTACTTATGGGAGAAAGTAACGACACATTGTTTTTTGAGCAATACATTTGCTATTAGTGACAGAAACATGACAGGTACCATATCAAATGGAATCTATCTGTATTAATAGAAAGCTGTAACTCCTGATAATTTTGTATGATAACTCTTGCTTTGTAGATTCTTTTGCTTATTCTACTTTTTGCATGGTAGTGACATACTTGCAATCTTTTTGTTAAATAGAAAGAATTTATTGTAATTTTGTTGACTTTGTTATATTAATTGAATTATTTAATTTTTTTATAAATGCCCCTTTTATAAGTTCATTAATAATAGTTAGGTTTCTACCAAATTTTCTAACAATACGATATATTTTTAAGCTGAAAAACTACCTTAATTTCGAAGAAAATTAAAAGTAGATCATAGGCCTCCTTCAAGTCTACATAAAATGACCCATGGGCGCCTGGGGATTGTGATCCCAAGAATTTCGCTAATTGAATGTCAACAATTTCAGCCTCTAATTTTTATTACATGGAGAAGAGGTCAGGTAGGGTGTTCATAATTTCAGGTGGTTGCCTTGATTTCCGAACTTATCCATCCAGCTCTGCGGCTATTATTAAATTCTTATATAAGCAGGCAATAATCTCCACGTCAGATAAAATTTTAACTTCATTAAAGAGTTTGTCTCAGTTCTGTCATTCAGTATGTATTGGAATTGCGACATAAGCTTTTGGGGTCCCTCGATATTACATCCTCGTCACAGGACTCATTCTGTTTTTGAATGCGGGATTGGATCCATTCCCTCAGATCGATGTAAATAGTGTCGCCTCAAATTGGCTCCTGAGCTCTCTCTGAGGTCCTCCACACTTACATTCGTCAAAAAAGTGATAACGGCCTTAAAACTAATCGGTGCCACCACTACGAAAATGCTGTGGTGAAGGGTTGAAGAGTGAACTTATTCAATGCCTCGATCCTGTACACAAGATGATCCACTTCAATGAACTTGACTCTCCATAGGTGCAAGATGTGCCAAATGCGATGAATAGTGGGAGGTAATGGGCTATTGGTAGCCAGGAAATAAAACGCATTTTTTGGAATCCCTTTAGCAATCAGTACTGAGATAAGCAGAATGCTAGCCCATCAGTGTCCCCACCCCCCTATTTGACGGGACACTGCTCCTTAAGCTACCATATGGAAAGGATTGGGGTGGTGGTTTTGGCTATGTGCAGCCAATGCGAGGAGGAGAGGGCCCTGCACTTTATATGCAGGTGCCCGGCCTCCTGTGATCTCAAACGAAGACACCTTGGTAAGGTTTGCTTCAAGGATGAATCTGTACATTCACGGCCTCTACCTCTGCCCTCCGTCAGATTTGCTAAAGTCTGTGAACGCCGTAGGTGGAAAGTCATTGAATAGATGATTTACGGGGATAGTATAATGGGCCAAACAATGACCTGAGTGCTCGGAGCTGCTGCTCCCCCCGGTAAACTAAATTAACTAAATAACTTTGAAGGATTACGGTAGGGATGAACATTTTGGCATTGCTCGACGGGTTCGGATCCCGGTTCGTAATGGATGCTTGTGTTCGTAGTAGGCTTATTACCTTGGTAAGGAAGCTTAATTACAGTCTCATTGCAAATTAAATGCGAAAGAGACCCAGTCTGTATCCTACACTCCTACAAGTGTATACCCATTTTGGGAGAGAAAGCTTTGGTTTTCAGCCTGGAACTCATGTGTTCTCTGAAAGCCCGAGACCTTGACTACTTCACAGAAAAGAACGAGGTAGAAGAGGCCATCAAACGCGAATGTCCGAGGGTAACCAATGTCCGGACTGGTATCACCCCTACGCGAGGAAGCTTCTAAATAGCGGGAAAATCAGAATTGGTTGGTAGTGTGTAGGATACGAATCCGGGCCGGCCCAACCAAATGTTACAGATGTTTGGATTATCGACACATATCTGCAACCCATCGGCGACCTGACAGAAGGGAAACACGAGGGGACGACTTTGTCTGAATTCGATGTTCAGGGATAACGTTTTTCAGTGTCTATCTTACGCCGAATGAGACGATGCCGGACTTTCGACGCAGGCTTGATGCTTTAGAGGGCGCTATCTTAGGCGCGGATTTCTCACTCATACTCCAGAGAAAGGAATTCGCGAAATGGCAGCGAAAACAGGACTGCTAGTTCTAAACACCGGATCCACCTCAACGTTCTGGCGTCCAGCCTGTGAGGGAAGCATTCCGGGCGTAACCTTCGAGCCAGAGTCACTGGTGTCGCTGGAGGACAGTTGGCGAGTTCTGAAAGATTTCTCTCAAGCGACCATCAATACATTGCCTTCGAAGTGGTGGACACAAACTCTCGGTGTGCGCACTTTCTGTACATGGAACATTGCGCAAGTCAACACTGGGAGGTTGGTCGAAGCTCTTGGGCGGGCCGCGCTGGAGGGTACTCCTAAGGGTGGTGGCGCTGCAGCTGTTGTAAATTCAATTATGAACTTTATAACGACGGCCTGCGGAGCCTTCATGTCCAGAAGGAAATCGAGACGTGGGAAACCTTCTATATATTGGTGAATGTTTTAAATTGCAGAGCTCCGGAAAGAGTCTTACGGGAGGAGGCATGTACCATAATGACGGAGTACAAATCAGCCAAAAGGAGACTCCGCAGCGAAATAAACAGGAGCAAAGCTCGCTGCTGGCTGGTACAAATTGGTAACACGAAAAATCGGGGCTCTGCGGAAACCCTGTTTACTTAAGGTCGAGCAGATGGACCGCATTGTATGGGCACTATTCCGTAGGCACCTCATACGGCGGGGAGAGCGCCGAGGACTGTCCACTTTTCTCTGTAAAATAGTTGGAACAGGCAGTCCTCCCTATGAAAAGCCAAAGGCCGCCAAGAACCGATGGTATTCCAGCAGAGGTATACAAACTGGTATTCTAGCACCGACCAGACCAATTGCTCGCTACATTCAACGCTTGCCTGAAAGAGGGCATTTTCCCTCCTCGTTGGAGGGTGGCGAGGCTTGCACTGATCTACAAAGGAAAAGGCGACCCTGAGTTTACGTCTTCATACCGCCCGCTTTGTATGCTTGACACTGCTGGAAAAGTGCTCTAAAAGCTCATCAGAAGTAGACTCGCGCTGCCGGAGACTTATATTCACGGCAGTTTGGTTTTAGAGCAGGGAGATCAACAGTTGATGTTGCTATGCAAGTCGTGCTTGCCGTTCGACGAGCGGAGGCACATAGGCGTCGAACTCGTCGAGTGGTGCTCCTCGTAACGCTTGATGTCAGGAACACCTTTAATTCCGTAAGATGGAAAGACATTCTAGGCACACTAGACAATACTTTCCAAGTACCGACCTATCTGTTACGGACATTGAGGGACTATTTGAGGATCCGCTCCCTGCTCGATGGAACGCTAGAGGGTCAAAGGATGGTAGACCTCACATCGGGGGTAGCACGGGGATCCATCCTAAGGCTCGACCTCTGGAAAGCTACTTATGATAGTTTACTCAAACTCGACATGCCTGGTCAGTTATGCTGATCATGTCGCGACGCTGGTTGCTGGAGGCACTGTCGAACAGGCACAAAGCAGGCAACGTCTCCTGATGAGTTCAACGCAGTCTGTCCTGCTCTACGATGCAAAGGTATGGGCTGACGTAAGGTATATCGTAAGGGTCTCGTGCAAGTACAGAGACGGGGAGCTTTGCGGATGGTGTCTGCACACCAGATTGCTTCTGAACTCTCTTGGCAAAATGAAACTAGAGGCAGATGGACTGTGCGGCTCAACGGCAGCTTAGGTGCGTGACTAAACCGGAAGCATGTGAGACTGACTATTTCCTTACCCAGTTCTTAAGTGAGCATGGAGTTTTCAGTCTTACCTACACAAAATTGGAAAGGCACGATCTCCGGATTGTGTGTTTAGGTTCAGGTAAACTGTTAATATTTTCGATCATCTGATGCTATGTGCAAAAGCTTTACTGCCTATTACTAACCCTAAAAGACGGTTGTTTCAGAATAATGGAGACGTCGATAGAATTGAAAACGTTGGTATTCGGAAATTTTTGGCGGCTAACATATATTTGAGCAAAATATTTTTAGGACTGTAAAGAACGTAAAAATCATAGGTTCCATGTTGATGTTTCAACTTCTTAATAAAACTAAAAATGGCAACTTACTTCCCATATCCACTAAAGGGGAAGCATCTAGGCCTCCGACCTGTATTGAGCTGAATATACAATTGAAGCAAAAAGTCGTTGTGGGCAATTGGAGAATGCATGGTGTGCAAATTTCGTTAGTTTTGCTTGGTGACACGGGATGACAGCTGCTTATAAGGCTTCGGTTCCAGCAGTAGTATTAAGTAAGCCACATCGATTAAAAAGCATTTGAGATTATGGAGTCCTCATTTTTATCATAAAAAGTCAGTTGAGTTTCACTAAATATTAGTCCTTTTCCTTCGATCTATGGAGTAAGAAAAAATCACAAGATGGAAAGCCAGATGATAGGTCCAGTGGGAGCGGGAGAACAGAGGTTGATTGTTTACAAACAAAAAAACAAGTTTTCGGAGACGAATGGCTGGAACGCTATTGTTGGGAAGAAGTGACTCTGGTTCGCTATAGAGCTTTTGGGGCGGTAATCATTGAAAAAAAACACACGTAGTACCAAAGACAACTATCAGCACCACCTTGACGTAGAATCGAACTTGGTGATCTTTCTGAGTTTTGGGAATGTTTCACCTACTTACTGGGATGACTGGACCTTCATTTCGTCATGTCATAAACATACACCCATGTTTCACTATCTATAATGACCCTTGTCATGCAATTTTTATCTTCGTGTAAGTGATCGAGTAGTTCTTGGTAAACCTGGACGAAGTTGGCTGTTGGTCATCCCTCATCAGGCGAGATATCAATTTCGCAACGATGTGCATCTTCAGGTTTTTGGTTTTATATCTCGTAAAACGATGCAATTTAGAACCCACATTCCCCAGCAAGGTCTTTAGTAGTTGTTAATTTGTCTGCACCATGGTGTTGACTTTGTTGACATGTGGGCTGTCAGGTGACTTGGAAGAAGGTTAAAGAGACTCATCGTCTGGGCTCGTCAGTCGGCCACTCTTGAAATGTTCACATAACTGATGATCAATTCAGATTCAGATCACCACCAATACTCCTCAAAGATGCTGATTTCTTACTGTCAAATATTGTAATTTTGACTTTGTCACCCTAAAAGCTGAATTATCATATCTTGAATGAAAAATTTAGGCATGTTTAGATTAAAGTCTTACTTAATGCAAACATGCACCTGTAGGCATATCACCATTAACCTGCTCAAAGTTCCAACTAGGCAAGCCTCATGAACAATTCCTCTTCATGCTTCAACTTTCTACAACCACAAATCCACATTTCATCACATAATCGCTCCATTGCAAAATTATGATCCCCAAGAAAGTGCTAACAATAGACAACAAGCACACCTGAATCCAGTCCATATCTCTCAACCTGTCTTCCAAGAAGTTGACAGTGATGTCTTGCCGGATGAATATTGTCTTGCCAATCTCCTCATCCCGCATTTTCATATCTAAACTGGTAATGTGGATAAATTCAATTCCTCAAGTGCAAACGCAACGTAAGCACAATGAAACAACAATACAATCTGCACAAACATTGGTTAACCACCAGCGCCGTTAAGCAATAAGAAGTGATTCGCAAAGGTCTATTGTCATCATCGTTTATTTGTTCACATCGGATGGGATTCAAGCGTTATTGAAACCCTTGAAGAATCCGTACTTAATTGGAAATTTAGCAAATTATGAAAGTATCTTTGATGTGCTTGATAAGATTGGGTAAGTGCAGAAAAGTTGGCGAATTTTGTAATTCAATTGATGCTGGTTGGGGAATATGAAGTGCTGTTGATGATGGGAATAATTGCAGTAATAATACCATAAAATAGTGACTTATCACGCTAAGCTTTGTGATTTTCTATTGCCGACTTTTCCGGTCCTGCATAATTCTCTGGTCTTCAACCCACTAAGCTTCCAAGGTGATTGTCCCCCATAATTCTAAATTTAGGTCCCGCTCCTAAACCGTCCTAAGCTCCTGTTTTAAATAAATGCGACAACTAGGTCGAACTGTCTTCATCCTAATGGTATCTCACGCGATTCCCACTTCTGGGACATGACGCAAACTGGTCCATAATCATGTCCACATAAATTTTACAAACCTAACAAACGTACGTGCAATTTTCCTTTTCACCCGTTTCCATCCCTATTATCAAGCAGGCGACATTCCTACACGTCATAATTTAAACAAGGAAAAAAGGAGCAACGGCGAAATATAACATGACACGAAATCCCCAAATGATATATGGAAGCTTTTTATGCCTGCGCGTGCATCATCTCCTCAACATTCATATCATCCGATAAAATAGGATGTATTTGAACAAATTGAAAGGATGATCCGTGAGTGGATGACATGTCGCATTCATTCAAATTGAACGCATTAACTCGAATCCGTTGCGGCGTTGTTTGGTAGTGACGCTATGCGTATGTCGGTCTGTATGTCTGGCTTGCATATCTGTTTGTCTGACTCCGAGCCAGCACTGAATTATCTTTTGCATATGTGAAAAGGAGCTTTGTGGAAAAAAAAACAGGAGGCGTCATTGGACTTTATCAAATTGCGCGGAAGAAACGAATGTGATATATGACAGTTTTTTAAATTGTCCTTGCACTCGGTTCATTTGTCGGTTCAGTGGATGTGAAGGCACAAGTATGGTATCATTAACGGCCAAAATGAATGGATTTTTCATGCCTGTTAGTCAGGCATACATGGCCCTATATTTTCAACAGATAATTTCTGTTAGTGACATACATATAATTTGTCACCACATTCGGAGCCAAAATGAAAGACAGTTCCTTTCAGTGAAAAAAAGCAGGTCAGTGGGACTTAATCAGAGGAAAATAGAACCAGTTCGCAGGCTACACTTGGAAAATTTATCTGTTTGACCTGAGAAAATCCTGGATCGAGCTAGAGCGTACTATTGAAAACACCTTGATGACAGTGTCATGACACGATACGCCCCGCGTAAGAATTGACGGCAGAATATTTCTGTCATTGGGCTCAAAACCATGGGTCCAACGAGAGGTAAATGAGACGGAATTGGATCCCAAAACTAAAAGAATGAAGATCACTCAGCAACGAAAGTAGCTGCATGAAAACAGATGAAATTGGCTAAAAAACAATTAAGGGACGAACTGGCAATAGGGCCAGGATTACAAGTGGTTGCAAGCATAGACGTCATGAACAATGACATGGATGACGGAGGCGCGATTTGAGATGAATCGGAAAAGGCAGAAATAAGTGCTAAGGAAATAATCCCCGACTGTGGTAGTGGAGTGAATTTAGTTTAATTTACTGGGGTAGCCGCAGTTCTGAGCAGTCAGGTCATTGTTAGTCCCCTCCCCCCGTAAATTGCCTGTTCAATGGCTTCCCACCTACGGCGTTCGCAAGCTTTACCGAATCTAAATCACAGGCAGAGAGTGTGGAGATTCTTATTTGAAGAAAAAAATACCAAGGTGTCTTCGTCTGAGATCTGAGGAGGCGGGGCAACCGCATATAAAGTGCAGGGCCGTCTCCTCCTCCTTCTCACATTGGCTGCACATAGCCGAAACCATCACCCCAATCTTTTCCATATAGTAGTTTAAGAAATAGTGTCCCGTGAAAAGCCCTACTAGTGTTTTCATGTCCCACTTTTTAAGTGACAACAAAAATGCCGCTCTGGTGACCCCAGGTTCTTTCACAAGGATTTTCACCTGCCAGCAAGAGTTCAAATTTCTCCATTCGGCTGCGTGATTCCTTGCAATTTCACCATTCAGAGTAGACTTGACAGTGGATGACTGGATTCCAAAAGCTGGTTCAGCCTGGGCCAGTCTGTCAGCCTCCTCATTACCAGATGACTATTTGAAGGGCTACCAAGGGAAAAGTACATCTCATCACATAATCGCTGAAAAGCACACGATTCTCAGCATCCTTAGACTACAATGACCAATATGTTCCTTTTATGAACAAAAAATGACTTTTCACTAATTTCAATACCTTGACTGCATTTTGTTTAGAGATTGAGGAGGTGGTGAGACCTCATCCAGTTGCTGATAACTCGATTGAATTGTCAAACCACTATTTTCTAGATTTTTGATTCTCGGACCCATCTCTTGCAGAAACTATCCCATTTTTTCCTTAAGGAAGTCTCAAAAGTTCATACTGAGGAGAGACATATCATCAGCAGTTGCCTAACAACCGCCCTGGGAGCAGTGCCATCGAAAGAGGTTGCCAGTCGTTATTTATTCCCTTCAATAAACATATTTACGCATATTACATGAGTGTGGATTAGATTGATGGCAAAAATTGCCAACTTTAAACCTAAGCTGGCTTAGACAGTCATTGGAAGACCGTCGCGGTTCTGAGTATATATCCATTTGACTGGACTAATTCGGGATTAATTGCTTTTAACTTCTCGGTCTATGAGACCCCAATTTCGTGTAGAGGCAAGTCAACAACAACTCATCATTCCCAGAAACGTCTCTTGGGATTTCAACTCCAGGGGTTTGCGGGAACCTTCATTCAAAGCCCACATTCTGAAGACACAGGATAATTAACAGGAATAGAAATTCCTCCTCTTCTTTATTTTTAGACTTTCTGTTGGATCATAACTTTGAGCAAGCGGAATGGAATGGAATGAGACTGCCCTTTAATTAGCTACGCTGTACCTGTCCACCATTTAGGTTTGAAGTTGTACTTCTCCTAGCATCCACTCGATCACGTAGGAATACCAAATTGTTCAAACTTGATGACCTTAAATACAACTCCTATGCTATGCTGTACCTAATTGAAACCATGTAGCACCAAACGACACGAATAGGTTTTATCAGGTTTCAATACGGTTCGAATTCGTGTGCGGGGAAGAAAAAGCAATCAACGCTTTATCACACACACGGTTCAGTTTCGGTTTTGACCTCACAGCGAGTTTATTTTAATGATAAGTTGTTAACCGTTGTGGGGTTTTATTTGGGTGAAGTGAGCAGTTTACCGAATAGGAACCGTGTGATATCCCCATGTATGTGTGAAAGGATTTCATTCAGTTCGGTTGGTTTCGATTATGATCGAAAACGTACTGAACCGAACGGGAACGTATACTTTCTTCAATAATGGCGTCCACAATGACTCCTTTCCTATTATTATTTGCTTAGTTGCAAAATTGTCTAAGTTCACAAGAAAGGCTAACCAATAGACCAGGCCAATGGTAAGTTAATCTCTTCTCTACTTAACTCCTCGAAAACGTAGGAGACACACTATTGGTTTAGACCAACACTGTCGACTTTAGACTTAAGACAATAAACTGACACTTAGTTTCTTTGAAGATAGATACTTCTACCTTAGTGTCAGAGCTAGGTTTTTAGACTGACAAACCTCTACGCCTACATTGTAGAATATATTTGCCATTGATATTCTCAATGATTACACCGACGCGGAACTCATCCTATTTGCATGGAGGTTTCGCTGATTCCGTTAGAGAATCTGCATGTATTGTCCTGCATCATCCTGTCTTCCTGTTTAGATTTAAATAATCCTGTGAGGGAGCTCGTCAGTATCGGTGCCAGCAATGAATGCAGATATAAACTATAACTCCAACGGAACTGCCACAAAAAGCCTTTCAAGTACCAATGATGTAGAGAAGAGAAGGGTCAGGATTCTGCTACTTTAAGAAAGTCCTGAACAGAAACATTCTCTTAGAGGAGCTGATGCGGAAACTGTAGGCTAAAATACTGTCACTGAAAATAAACAACTGAACATAATTCGGTAGATCTAGACCCAAACGCCCATCGTGTCAACATCATCGCCATGTCTTCCTCCAATTGAGTGGAAAATGCCTAGGCCACCTTACTAACCAAACTGGTATCAGTGAAGAGAACAAGACGAAGTCCCTCAGATAGTGCGAAAAAAACTTCTCTCCCCAATATTCGCTGCAAAAAGCGGAAGTTACTTCCCAAGGGTAATATTCGAATACCTAAAAGTCAAATGTATAACCAACCTCAGCTCTTCATCTCATTGAGGTCGAAGTAAGGGAAGGCATGAAAGCTGCATTGATCCGCTGTATGGTTTTGTATAGCCTCAATGTATCCAACAGACATATGATCACCGGCGTCTTTTGATCCTCATTGATTTTGTGAGAGTTGAATCTGGAAGAGTGAAACCTGCTGAGCCAAGATCAAAATATTGTTACCAAACCCTATCTCCCTCAACGTGTTTAGCGCAAGGGGTTGCTTCTTAACAAATAACTCCAGAAGGCGAAGACTGGACCCTGGAGGATTTTGACGCTCGCACCCTACTACAAAAACAGTTGATCCGAAGCCTCGAATTGAGGAAGATTGAGTTTACAACGACGGACCCGCAACAGAGGAGGAAGGAGAAAGTAACTAAACGGCTAGGCACTTTGCAGTTCCGGTACAAATTTCAAAATATGCGCCCCCGCTATAGTGGAGAATGCAAAGTCGATGAAGGAAACCCTTCTACGGGGCAGTAGAATAGATCCTCATACTTGGAGATTTTAACAGTCCAGTAAAATTCGAAATGACAAGAGACATCATACGAGATGGTCATTCGAAGTATCTGGTTTGCGACGAAAGTGGCCCACAAAAAACATGGGCCTCTCCAGACGAGACCACTTCAACCAAATTAACTATCACTTGAAGGAACAGAAAGGCACGGAAAGTGTTACATATAGGGGAATAAGCGCTTAGCCAGCAATCGAGTTGGCACTGCAGTTTATGTACAGGTTAATTCGGTTTATGATCGAAATTGTCCGGACATCCCTTGAAATTGAACAACCAACTTAACTTTTTTGAAGTCTCTATTTCAGACCCCCTCCCCCCGGGGCTACTAAAAATCAATTTTCCCCTTCTCTTGAGCATTATTTACTCGTTGAGATGATGTTGTCAGATGTATGTACATCCTCCTGATGACATCTTCTCGTGTTAAACTGAAAGCTCCTGCTACCCTCCTAGATAGAGCTTCCCCAAGACTTGAAGCCTGTCTTTGATAGTGTATCTGCCGGTCTTCGCGGTACATATCCATATACAATAGTTCCTAGTTTGGGATTCATTTTGCGTAGAGTTTTCCCTGAATTGTTCAGGCTTCTATCAGCCATGACCCAGGATTAAAGTTTCGGAACTATTTTTTCTTGTCAGCCGTAAAAATCTCCAGATAGCTGTGAGTCTGACAAATACCATCCCACCTACTATCAATATGTTGCTGATGTTGATAAAATAGTTCAAGAAGTTAAATTTTCTGCTATTGACGGGCTACTATAATAGTTCTCACATTGATTCTCATGCGGTCGACTTCTGGTGCCGAAAGACTATCCGCGGCTGTCCCTTGTCGCATTATTTTGTTTAATACAGTGATAACCAGTATCAGGGAGACTAGATATCCATTTTCGGTTTCCCTGTTTAATCGGAAAAGTTCGTTTAAGTAGCCATTCCACAGCATTTTACAGCACAGCTCTATGTCTTTTCGATGAGCCTGATTTAAGGACATTACATAATGTGGTAGGGGTATCTTTTTCGGTTAGAATCTTTCATAAGGTTTTGTGGTTGAGCTTATTGATGGCTATCTTGAAATCGATGAATGTGCTCAGGCAAGAGTTCCATTTTGCACTTTAACCAACCAGATGATAGATTTGACATAACGGGATTCTGATTTGAGTTGTCATGGCCTATCCGGTCTTCATCTGTATTCTCTTGCAGTTTCGTCTATACACACATATTTTCACTCCACGTTGCAATTCGAATCATAAACTGACTGAAACTGTGCGAAATATGAATTGGTACCCCCGATGGACCATAAAATTGGGGAAACGCCTACTGAATCAACACCAACAACCTCCATGACGTGTAAGCTGAGAATTTTTCTTAATGAAAAACTGCAGAAAACGGATGAAAACGAGTCTCCCGCCCCTCAAGCCGAGAAAAATTGAAACAACTGGTCCTCCGGGATTGGGTAAGGAGAACTGTAAAGACCAAATTAGGTTGTAGAAAGTCAGAAAACCATCCTTAGTAGCCGGAGATGATCAAGAGGGAAGAGCTATCCCCTAAAGAAAAAAAATGATGGCAAAATGAAGGTCTGCCCACAAATATTGAAGCCCCATCAAAGTGCTTCGTTGCATCTGCTTGCACGCTTCTTTGCTAGCCAAGTTGGAGAATGTGGGGGAGAGAGGTTGAAGACTTCGATCGTTCACGTGTTATTTCACAATAATTTAGGTATCTTTTCCGGTATGTGGATTCGAACTGGATCCTGAAAAATAAACAACCCGAGATCTAAACCTGGAAATGCGCATGGGGCCGTGAAACTCCGGACCAGAATGCCGCGATCGAAAAGGTAGATCCACGGCGGATTATATCATCGATCAACGTGCCTCACAATATATCTGAGGCAGGGAACACATTGAACGAAGGGGTGATCCGGAAAAAAAAATTGTAATGACCAAATTAAGTTGTGGATAGTCAAATGATCGGTGATAGTTTATGGGAAAGCTCTCTCTTGTTGGTCATCTCTGCCTACTAAGGACGATCTTTTGACTATCTATAACCTGATTTGGTCATTACATTTTTTTTCGGGATCACATCCTCGATGAATGTTTCCTCTACGTCAGATATATTGTGAGGCATGGGAAACATTGATCGAGAAAGTGATCCGTCGTGAATCCTTCTTTTCGAGTTCAATAGTCGATCATGGAAAACGGAAGTTATGGAGCCACTTAAGGAGCGTTGAAAAAGACTGGAGCTTCCATACTCGAAAATTTTAACAGTCAAGTAGGGACACAGCTTACTTATGAACACCAATGATGAAGAACTGCGGATTATTCAGTTAGCACTATAGCACGAAACAGTTGTGGGAAGTTTATATGAGAAGAAGAGAATTGGCCGAGTACAATGGACCACCAAGGACTGAGTGCTCAGGGGCTTTGCCTCTCCTCCACCTCAAACACACACACACATCAGGAAAAGTAGGCAAGCCTTTTGGACTTCCCTGCATAATTGATAGAGTTTGTGTAGTAGCTCAACTTGTTGAGGGCTACCTATAGGGCCTACAAATAAGTTCTGTCGGTTTTTTCTTTAAATTTGAAGCTTTATTGTGAAAAATTGGTTATACATTCATTGTTCAAAGTATTGCCCATCGCTAGCCACAACTTTCTTCCATCTTTCAGACAATTCATAGATACCATCGCGCCAAAAATTGGCCTGCTTGGCCGCTATCCACTCATCGAGCCATTTCTTGAGTTCGTCGTAATTGGAGAAGTGCTGGTCAGCCAAGCCATGCTGCATCGACCGGAACAAATGGTAATCAGAAGCAGCAATGTCTGGAGAGGACAGCGGGTGGGGTAGGACTTCCCATTTCAACGTTTCTAGATATGTTTTAACGGGCTGTGCAACATGTGGACGAGCATTGTCATGTTGCAAAATAACTTTATCATGCCTTTGCTGGTATTGCGGCCGTTTTTTCTTGAGTTCGCGGCTCAAACGCATCATTTGACGTCGGTAGAGTTTGCCCGTGACCGTTTCGTTCGGTTTTAGCAGCTCATAGTATACCACACCCAGCTGGTCCCATCATATGCACGGCGTGATCTTCTCACCATGAATATTCGCTTTGGCCATCGATGATGAGGCATGGCCGGGGTATCCCCACGTTACCCGACGCTTCGGATTATCGTAATGGATCCACTTTTCATCGCCAGTAACTATTCGATGCAGAAAACCCTTCCTTTCTTGTCGTTGGAGCAGATGTTCGCACGTGAAAAACGGCGTTCGACGCCTCTTGGCTTCAGTTCATACGGAACCCAACTTCCGACCTTTCGGATCATTGCTGGCTTGCTGAGTGACTCCAAGTGTTTTTCAAAGTTCTTCTTCCGTTTGCGATGGATCTCGGTCGAGCAATGTCTCTAATTCTTCATCTTCAAAAATTGTTGGCCGTCCGGCGCGCTCTTCGTCTTCCAAGTCAAAATTGCCACTTTTAAACCGTCGAAACCACCTCTGACACGTTCGTTCAGATAGAGCATGGTCACCATAAACTTCCACCAAAATGCGATGACTTTCGGTTGCTTTTTTCTGCATATTGAAATAATGAAGTAGAACTCCCCGCAAAAACACATTATTTGGTACAAAATTGGCCATTTTCGTTGATGAAAAAAGTATTGTTGTTTACACTTCAATTAAATAATTTATACTGACGTTTGTGCCTATTGACAGTAGCTTTCCGATGAATGTTTGTAAATGTGGATCAATGGAATAAAAAACAAGCTACGCCATCTATTGTGAAAACCGACAGAACTTATTTGTAGGCCTAACAGAAAACAATGAATGTGATGCACAGGGAAGAGTTCCACTTTACACCTTCAAGGGCGAAGAACTTGATTTCGATATAAACGGGATTCTCGTATCAAGAATGACCCAGAAACTGGTAGGAATCTCGCCTTCGTCCCACGGGATGATTTTGTCGTAAAGAGTGGCCAAGAAGCTGGAAGGACTATTGTATCAACTGGCCGTCCCTGTATTAAATGTAAATGAGGTTTTCCAAGGTGTCTTTTGACGTGTCCAAACAAAATGAAAGAAGTTGAAGTGCTGGAAGTGGGTATAGACTGTTTTGGTATATGTAGCTCTGATTTGCCATTCTGACCATGCCATGACAATTTTGTGGTATTTAGGAGTTCTCGATAATATTGTGCATTCATTTTACGCCGAAACTGAAGATGACAATATCTCGCTGATTAGGAAAAAACAGTTGCCATGGCCTATCTAGCCGACAAATACTGTCTTCTTCGGTATGTTCTCACGGTTTTCCCTATTCTACACTCACCTATTTTCATTCCAGGTTACAATTAAAAAGTAGTGGGAGTGATACAACTGCCAGCGTTCTAGCAACTTCATTTTATTCTCCTTTATTGGGGCTATTTTGACATTAGCCTGTGATTTGACAATGAGGATGATATGATAGTGGTCTGTTAAAATTAAATAGTTTCACCCAGCATTAACTTTGAAATGGCGACTTTAACAAAGGATCTATGTCAAAATTGTAATGAAAAACCTAACAATGGAGCTGATTTTTTACCTCAAACGACATCCTTGTCAGTTTTCGACGCCCATATTCGAAAAGAAAATCGGGACTATTCAGAATATACCAGTTAAAGGCATCCTCTCTCTTTCCTAAGACTGAGAAGACCGACTCTGCTGATGCAAAATGGTTAATGAAACGCCATGAGATTTTGGCTGCAGTTAGCGATACTGAAGGAACGGATCCATTTGGCAGTTGGATATCTAGAAATGCGGCAGAAGTGCCATTAAAGGCATAGACAGTTTCAAAGAATGGAAAGATATTATGATTACGATTATCAAAGAGATTCACCTCAATTTGGTGGTGTCAAGTGTTAACTCATGACACTAACTACAAAATGATATCACAATGTTAACGATAGTCTTCAAATGGATGTTCAAAACTTGGTCATGCTCCAATTAACCATAACTTGGATGGACTGATCCAGATACCAAGATATCAACTAGTAACATAACACATAATGCTGGCAAAAAAAGTAATAAATTCATGACGCGCAAAGATACTGGACTTGGAGCATTTTTTTTGTCGAGTAAAACCGAATCTCTAGGTCATAGTTCCATTCTCAAGATTCCTACAAGATTAGTCTGAAATACTCAGACGAGTATGTATGTTACTCTGAAATTACCCAAATGATGGAATACTCATAAACTTTCGTGATTACCTTTTCACCAGATATATATGTATGTGGCTGACCCAACTTTCGAAATTCTCTAAGAAAGACGTCGTGTTCATATCATGGAGCCTTAGTCTCGTCTCCCCACAAAATATGGAATAAGTTTCGGGACAGGCACCATTGCATGTTGGATTTTACTTTAATATTCTTTTATGAAAAGATCAATTTATCTGCGTCTGGAGTAGAAATCGTGAGCGGACGTAATTAAATTGTTTCTTAGTTAGATTAGATTTTTCTCTTTTATATCAAACACGTCGGCCCTGTTGAATGGGGGATAGTCGTACACATGTAATAATTTCGTGATGAATTGTAGAGCAATTTATCGTACAAGTTGACTAGTTAAAGGCTTCAAAGGCTATAAAGGGAACGAGTTTTATATGCCTTTTTGTTTTTACTGAAGATATCTTAATAAATCTTTCTTTGCTTGGACTTGTCGGAGACTTGGCGTGTTTCCTTTTTCAGAAAGGGATTGAAAAAATTAATGTTGGAAGAGTTGATTTGTTCCGATGCTTGGGTTACAGAGTACTCGTAAGCCTAATGGTTCCATGTAATGGAGCGAATTAACTTATTTTGTAAGAGTTTTTACTGAAGCTTTCTAAAATGAACACATGCCGCGCTTAGGTACTCGCGGTATCGTGATTTATTTAGATAGAAGTATCTTGCAATCGTCAGTACATGATTAGTATGTCTGCAGTGTATTGGTGCGATTTCAAATTAGAAAACTTGGAACGGAAAAATCGAATTAACACGGTAATTGCATCACATTACATCAATAGCACTGCAAACTGGAAAGGAGGAATGGTCTGACTCTTTTCATCTCCACAAAGACGCTTTCCTGCTGAAAAGTTTGTGTTCGACACAAAACGGTAGCTTCGAACACATTCACTGCTTACTTTGTTCAAATACCTTCATTTACCTGTACACACTCCATTTCACTTCACTCACAAGTACAAAGTCCCTCAGTCAATTAGAGGCAGGTACATGACCACCATTTCGTTTCCTATGCAGCCTCTAATTGCACCTGAATGATTTGCATAAAATCTAACCGCAACCCCCAGCAAGAGGAGGAAAAACTTCTTCCTTGTCTTGATAACAATCAAATTTGTATAATCAACTATAAATTTTCAACCCATCAAAGTAAATTTTCTGGACTGGGTGCAAAGGCATCTACTATTCAACTTACATCTGCGGCATGCATTCATATGGAGTGAATTTCACGATGTTAATGAGAACAGGTGAAAGTTAAAGGGCGCGTATGCCTTGAGCACTCTTGTCTTTTTCGATATGAGAGAAAAAAGAAATGAAATGTAAGACGGAAGAAAAAACACTTTCATGAATTTCGTCAAATATGGAAAACACCTCAGAGAAGATACTCAGATGCAAAGTGATAATTTTTCCGGAGCCATCATTAAATTTCTAATAACGGAAAGAGTTGAGAAATGAGTTTTTAATTTGTCATTTCATTTGATTGGTTATGGGAAATATTTAGCAAGAGAAATTTTTCAATAAGCTGGTGACCGGGAGTCGGTTACCTCTTCAGAGCATGGACTGATTTTTAAGGCTTTTTTTTTTGAGGAGGTGGAAATCTTCAAAAGACACTGGCCTGGACACGCCAGCGTGTAAGATTCTTACCCACTAAAACCACCCCCGACTTCCCCAAGCCCCGTGGAACCAACGTACGGTATTATATGACGGGGCGGAGTCAGCTCATTTTATCTTGGTCCCCATTCGTATCTACGCGCTTTTCGAGTCTCCTCCGCCTTTCGCAGTTTGCTCTGGATAGATACGACCACGGAGTTGATCGCATCCCAGTCTTCCTGATATGCTAAAATTTTTCACACCAGATTCTCTGGTACGAGAACCTCTCCTAGCGTCTTCTCTAGGTTCTTTCTTTCCTCCACAAACCTTGGACAGTGCAAGAATACATGCTCTGGGTCCTCTGGGACTCCATCGCAGCTAGGACAATCGGCGGTACTGGCGATATCTTCTATGCCCCGTGAGAAACTGAGTGAGATTATAATTAATCTCACCGTTCCGTCTCTCCAACCACTCCTTGATGGCAGGGATGAGCCTGTGTGTCCACCGACCCTTTTCCGAGCGTTCCCAACCCTCTTGCCATCTATTTAGAGATCGCTCCCTTTCGGCGTTCATCGTCTGCGATAAAGGAGATATAGACTTCGCATTATATATATTCGTCATTTCATCTGTCAAGATATCAATGGGCATCATTCCATAGATGACGAATGCTACATCATCTGAGACAGTCCTGAATGCCGAGCACACCCTTAGGGCTGTTCTTCTGTAGACTAAACTCAGTTTGTTAGCGTTAAATGCAACTTACAATGCCTTTCCCCAAACTGGAGCTGCATAGAGCAGGATCGAACAGACTACCCTAGCTACAAGCAACCTGGAAGCATGCCTCCCACGTTCGGCATCATCCTTGCCAGGGCCACACTTGAGGTGGATGCTTTGTCATAGACATACTGCAGGTGTTGCTTATAGCTAAGCTTGCCGTTTATCATCACTCCCAAGTATTTGATGGCAGGGTTAGAAGTGATAATATGATTCCTAATTTGAATACGGGCAAAATTTCTTTTACGGCGGTTGGTGATGAGGACCGCTTCTGTTTTTTCCTCCGCAAGTGTCAGACCAGAACTCTCTAGCCAACCCTTAAGAACACTGACCGCTTGGCATGAGTATAACTCAGCATCTTCGAGGTGCTTTGCGACCACAACCAGGGCTATATCGTCGGTGTAGCCCACCACCGTGGCTACCGCCGGAAGAAGAAGATTAAATACATCGTTGTACATGGTGTTCTACAGTAGTGGGCCCAATACGGAGCCCTGTGGGACACCCGCGGAAACAACGTACTGCTGGGGTCCGTCATCGGTGTCATACCACCTTTCAGTTAAATAACTATCGACAATTGCAGCGATATAGGCCCTAGGGATTTGTGTATTAGATTCCAATTGACCGAATTGAATGCATTTTTCACGTCCAGGGTTACTACCACGCAATATTTGCTGGTACTACCCTTTCCGTGAATTGCATCTTTGGCCAAGCCAGTAACCAATTTGATGGCATCAATGTCAATCTGGCTTTACGGAACCCATATTGCCTATCTGAAAGGCCGCCTTGGCCCTTAACAGCAGGAAGCCCCATTTTAACATTTTGCCCACCGTGTGCAAAAGACATATGGGTCGGTATGAGGATGGTTCACCTGGAGGTTTACCAGGCTTAGGCAAAAGTACCAACTTCTGCGGCTTCCATGCCGCTGGAAATATTCCCTCGGACATGCACGCTTCGAACAACTAAGCGAACACGTCCGGCCTGGATTTCACGGCAAGCTTAAGGGCCTTATTCGGTACTCCGTCCAGACCCGGCTTTTTATTGTCTCCTATTCTACCGCAGATCTCCAGTAGCTCGTCTCTGGTGACTGGCGGGATTGCCATCACATTCAGAGATGGTTGGAATGTGTCGGCGCTCTCCTCTTGCTGGGGGAATAACCCCTGGATGATTTTCAGCAAGAGAGTGGGACACGTGATCTGCGGAGAAGAACGGTCTCTGAATCCCTAAAGCATTTCCTCTTGCTTCGCTGGATGGCGAGCTTGAGGGTTTTTCGGGCTGCCTTATAGCTGCGCTCTTTTTGCCCCTGATCGACTGTACCTACCGCCCTCTGAGCCGCTCTTCTGGCTCGGTGGCAGGCTGATCGAAGGCCAGTCAGTTCATCATTCCACCAGTAGTTTGGTTTTCTACTGGGGAATAAGCACCTCCTGGGCATGGACGGGCCACATGCTTTGGCGATGCATTAAGCCAGATGGACGGCTCCTTCCATGGAGGCGCCTGCCGTATCAGGTTGATCTAACCACACGTCTATGAAGGTCTGCTCATCCAAAAATTTTGCAGACCAGCCTGAAATATTTTTCGGTTTCGGACATGATAGCTCTCATGTCAAAGAAGATTACCTGGTGGTCGCTGTGGGTGTAGCGTTCGCTGACGCACCAGGACATACCACGCGCCAGCGAAGGGCTGACAAAGGTCAGGTCTGCAATCGAGCCTGAGCCCCTTTTCTGGAGGGTGTTTGCAGCACCTTCGTTAGCGAAAACTATGTCCATCTCCGCGAAAGCTTCTAATAAACTGCGCTCCCTAGCATTTGATTCTCTGCTACCCCACTCTAGGGCCCAAGCATTGAAATAACCAGCAATCACCTTTGGACTTCAACCCCTTGCGTCGAGAACAAGATTATCAAGCATTTGCTCGAATTCAGACAGTGTCGAACTTTTTGGGGCGTAGCAGCGGTATACAAATACACCATTTATTTTCGCCCACACGAAGGGGAGAAAAAAGAAATCAAATGTAAGACGGAAGAAAAAACACTTTCATGAATTTCGTCATATATGGAAAACACCTCGGAAAAGATATTCAGATGCAAAGTGATGATTTTTCCGGAGCCATCATTAAATTTCTAATAACAGAAAGAGTTGAGCAATGCGTTTTTAATTTGTCATTTCACTTGATTGGATATGGGAAACCTTTAGCAAGAGAAATTTCTAAATACGCTGGTGACCGAAGGTTAGTTACCTCTTCAGAGCATGAACTGATTTTTCCAAACTAAATTGCATTACCAAAACGCATCTTCCGCTATAAATTTCAGATAATGTCATAGAAATCACGGTCACACCCTATTTTTAGAAAAATTCAAACTCAAGCACAAATCGTATCTTGTTTTTAAGATATCTCATGCAGTTTGCGCTCTATAAATTATGCATTTAGTTTTTGCACTTTATCTATCTTTATCTATCACACAAATATCTCGAAAGTTTCACCTCTGAAGCTTTCACCGTAATAAACTATTCTGTGATTGACACCATAGGGAGCATTTCATCAGTTACACCTAAAAGAGGTCGTGCCCTTTTGTCTTCAAAGGGTCATCCGTTATCTGAATTGTTTACTAATCAAAATATGAATCCAACTACTTTCAAACAAAGGAAACAAATATCTTTTTGTAATCATTTCTGTACTTAATCACCATTTCTTCACTATCTGATTGTCTAATTGCATGAAGAAGATTGTTCTTTCTTCGAATACGATCTATAAGTAACACATCACATGTACGAGTTTCAATTTTCTGGTACATTAAAAAAAAGATATTATGAATGAAGAACGTACGTAGATGAAATAGTAATTTATCCAATTATTCGCCGAATTATTAGAATTATCATAGCGTGTATTAATGTCGACCTCTTTCGTGTTTTCTTGATTCGAGGTAGAAAGTTTGCGTAGAATGGAAAGATCAATCTGGTTTTTTGCTTGAATCTGGGAAGCTAGATTGATACTCTTGAAGCAGGCTAATGGAAGGTGTTGTGGATGAGTCAACTTTGAAGTTTATATTGAATGAATTTGGCATGGTTCATCTTATATTATGCATTGGACTGTTCCGCTGCTTTGTGCTCCTTTCTGTTACTATTGTTTGGCTTTTCTACTCGTGCTAGCATGTTGGTGTTATATGGCTGTCTTCAGAAATGTTAATTTGATTACGAACCTAATTCAGGGCAATCGCCGGATCCGCGTATGAGAGTGGCATAAAAGTATTTCTGAAAGGCGGGAAGTAGTGGAAAATTAGTGTTAATCGTCGGTATCCCCCCAACTTTCATCAAAGCAGAAGGTATCTTTGGCTTAGGGAGTTCAATGAAGTTGTCCAGGGATGTATCTATATGACTTCATCAGAACAGATGATCTCAGCGCGATAGGTTCCATGGTGTCTTTCCCCTAGTCAGAGGAACTCCAAATTTGAGGTTTGATTTGAATAATAAAGAGGAAGGTCTCCCCAGTTGTATAGTTCTATCATAAGAAATAGGTTAATCCACTATTTGGCAACTGAGATGACATGCTGCACCGGTATACACAAAAAAGCTTACGTCTGCAAGGCAAGCTATTATAACCAAGGGTCGCAATTGGCAAAGTTCAATAGGTGCTGTGCCTATCTTCATTGGCATGCGCATTCGCAGTTTCACAGGAGAGTATGAAGAAATGTTTTGCCAGTTTCAGCATCGATCTACTAGGCTAAGTGCACTTAATTGCCCGGTGACATGAGCATGTACATAATATTGTGATGCTAACCTTTAGAAGGAACGGTCAATAATCATATCTGCTTTAGAAAATATATAATGCTAAGATTATTAAATATGACTTAGATTTTAGAAGAATTTGAAGTTTGGGTAGAATTCGAAAAATAAAACATTTTTTTTTTGCCGCTGGAACCAAATATGATTATGGCCCCACCAACGATAATGCTCTTCAGGTAGTTATGGAGATTATTGATCGATGCTTAATCACTCCTCTCCCGGTAATAGATGGTACGGCGGACTTTATTATGGTTGGCTTCAGTGTTTAGTCTCACATGAGCACGAAGCACCAGGTCAACGAGATAGTGCCGGTTCATATTTGCTACCTTCCAACAACTATTGAATAATTCGCATTTCGTTGTTATTGGTAAGTTTATATAAGCTATGATAGATAACGTATCGCCTGAATACGGGTTCCATCCTTACCCAGCTGCACGCTGTTACAACAAGCTTATATTGGGATGCGGTATCGGCAGCTTTTGTTATGTACAGGAAGAGCACATGAAGCGAGAAAATACCCAAATCGTTTGTCCGTTTTCAATGACGGGTCTACCTCCCTAAAATGAATCTAGTTTGCAACATGTACGTTTCCGTGTAGGGTTGTCAGCCCTACTCAGCACCCAATCCGGAGGACCAGTTGATAGAATTTGTCCCATTTTAAGGTGCGGGAGGCTCATAGTTTTTCATCTAGAAAGAAGTCTCAACAGTGACCACATGGAAGTGGAGGTAGGGTTTGGGGGTAGAGCTGTTGCTTTAGCTGGTGTTTCCCGGATTTCATGCTTCATCGTGACACTAATCCACATTTTCCAGAGAGAAATTACACGCGCACTAGAACTGTGTGGTTTAGATAATACGTATAACAGATGTGTTCTACAAAAAGGCAGTCCTGAAAGTATGTTCCACCTGTAGATAGCCTGGAATGATTGTGTATTCGACTTATCGGAGATAATGCCGATTGACATCTTCAAAAGTGAAATGGTATGATTTTTCCCTTCATTTGGGCCACTGTTCAAGCTTTGAAGTAGTCCGATAAACCCATTTTATTCGTTTCACTTTTTTACGGCCTACTGAAAGTTGCAGCAGATCCAAAAAAAGCACATGTGGGTGACCTTTTGTCAGGAATTTCAGGAATTCCAAAGCGAGGTTTATTTTTTTGTTTGCATGTTTGTATGGCCTAACAGTACCCGGGGAGTATGTCACCTAACAATGACTAAACCGCAGACTAAATGGTAGACAATATGCATATAACGCCAGCTTTAACGACCAGCAATTTTTCAAAACTATTAAATCCACTGACTTTCAGAGTCGTGCTCGAGTAGAAATAATACTAGTAGCCATTATAGATGCGATATTTTGACTGCTAGCGAGTTTAGGTGAAACCGTATAATTAATATGACACCTACAGGTTGGTTCATTGTACTGTTAAATAAAGATATTGAGCTAATTCGGGCAGATTTGCTGAAATGATTTTAGAAAGCCTAGCCAACGTATATTTTTGACAATGAAACACTGCGTTACCGTTCATCCCCCTTATACCGCAATGATCCCTGATGTCTCAAAGTGAAGCGGCAGTTTTCTCTGGAAGAATTTGCTTTGAGTGTCACTAGCGAGCAGCCTGCCAACGATCTTGGTGGTTTTGGACTTACTTTTGAATTACTGAACCTGCGGATGCTGGGGAGGATGAGAACTAGTTTAACCATATCAGTCGTCGGTAGCATTATCTTCCCCGAAAACGTCAGAGTTTAGGGGAGCAGTCATCGCAGCATGGGCCTCTTCTTTGAAAGAGTTATTACAGTGAGTTCTGGCAGTCGTAGATAGTGGGAGGGGGAACACTTTGGACTTGGTTAATGCGAACTGGCCTGGTGTCTGTCAGAATATTTTACGCTTTTAAAGAGCAAGCGATGATGACTTCTCGAATTCATTTACGGCAAGCCATATGTATTAGCTACTACTCAGCCGTTAAAATGAAGACACCACAGTCCTCCTTCTTAGGGCCTGTCCTCCGGTAGATTCCGTTTAGGTAAACCAGTGTACGATGACATTTTCCGGTTCCCAACTTCGTTTTGGAGTGTCAAATAAAGAAGCATAAATTTTTCAATTTTGTTCCCACCAAGTGCATTTGACTTCATTTTCGAAGTTTTAGGTCACACTGATTTTCCCCAATAAACTATGATAGAAAAAAATTTTTTTCTTTTAGAAATATTCTTTATTTGTAAAATGTTTCACTATTTATTTACTATTTCAATAATTGGATAAATTAACTTTTGAAAAAATTTTTTATGGACCTAGACTGGTTGGCGGACAGGGCTCGTTTTGAGACTGTTAACAAATGTCATTCTTGATATTTGTCACCCCAGTCTCATGTCAGTCAGTCAACTGTTGCGGCCACTGAATGCAGCGGCGGAAGCGAATTCATAATGGCGCCTAGGTTCGCGCCTTCGATGTGCCGCCACACGCCTTTTCCCCAGAAACAAGTGCTCTTAAACCTCATTTTGTCATTCCACCTTCTAGTGTAAAATCTACTATCCTCTCCTAGGTAGTATATGTTAAAAGCCTGTCGTGTCTTGTATTCGTCTTGAGACTGAGCGTTTTTTAGCGGATCGTTTTCCAGGAATCTATTGATCTACATGCCATTGCTGCTATATGTTGAAATGTACTGATATCCGCGCTTCTGAGGGGAGTCCTAACGAGAAATATTTAATTCTAGTGATTCCTTTGTCAACTCGGAGGAATGCACTTAATTCGAGCATTTTTCCTCCATGGAAGAAGCATGCAAATTTTGGGGTTGGAATGGCATTTTAGCATTTTTTGAGGATTTTATATGAGAGTTGTAAATCTATAAAAAGAGAAGGGGTGCAAATCCAATATTATGACTTGAGGATGCCAAGTTTTCTCTCTCAATCGCGGTTTCCGAGACCGGAGTTTTACGGCTCCAGGCACACCAGCTTTAACGCACGTGTTTACTTGCGATAGGTGTGGACAATTTCTCATATTTAGATTTTAGCTTCAGGTGCGGACCCACACATCAGATTAAGGATATGTGAAGTCCTGTAAAGTCACTCGTGGAGGACTGAAGTGTTCAAAGGACGGTCAGTTTTGTCAAAATTTTTAGGTTTTTGTGATAGCTCCCCTTTCTAGACGGCTTCGGCCAAGCAGCATACATTTAGTCATTACAATCGTTTTCGCAATATATTAAGACATTGCAATCATAGGCCTTGATGATTTTTTTGGGGTGATAACTATTTTACCGAATTTTACCGGGGTCCCATTGTTAAGAGCAAAAATAGCATGAGGATGTAGATTTTATGAGTCTCAAATTTTGCACAGCTAAGCAGTCGCAAAGATGTTACTCTCTCGACTAACTAGTTGGGAAAGCAGACCGTAGATAAAGCCGAGCATCCAAGGATGGGTCCAATTAGATTTCATAATGGGGATAGGTCTTATTTGGGGTGAAACCCCAAAATTGCAACCTGATGGGTGCTGGCTAAAGCGGTGAAATTAGCTTTGAAGATGGTGGGTTCTATGGATGTGTTTCTTATTGTGGCAAAAGAGAGTAACATGCAAATTAAAAAAGTTACCTGATGGCATCAGATACAAAGTGAAGAACTGAAAATATTGAAGAGGGTGGGCTGAGGAAACTGCTTGGAGAGAGAGCTTTTGTTATTGTAGCAGAGGCATTTTGTTATGTTCTGGTATATCTGGATATTATCGTGATGGTACACAAAGACTTGGAAATGTGAAGGCTAAGCCAGTAGCTGTTGACAGCTGGCAGCAGGCTTGAATTCGCCTGAGGATTCAGCCAGTTAAAATGTTTGTAGGAGATTCAGGAGCTGGCAATTCTTGTGTTTGGGTAGTACGTGACAGAACTTTCCCCTTTACAAACGACTTACTTCTGGAAGTAAACTCACAGATCAAAAGCCATGATAGACCAAATGATAATGAAAAGCATTTTAAGGAGAAAGAGGATTTTTAATAAAAAACATCAAATCCAGTAGTTCTAAACTATAACTTATTTTGTTACTTAAGGACCCTAATGCTGCTGCGGAAATACTACCAGGAATAGCTTTAAAGCAACCAAGCGTGTTGAGTAAAGATAGTGGACGATATTATGAGTAGTCAAAGACTTTTAGGCCAAACGGTTTTATTAATTTCAGATTGGCTGACTTGAAAGCGATACCTGCCTAGCAGAACATAACCGCACGATAAAGGATGTTTCAGTGAAACGTCTACTTCCGGGCATCCATTAGAGGTGAACTGAAAACATAAATGTTTATGCAAGTAGTTTTCAATATTATCTCCACTAAAACTACTTTAGTTCTAATAAAAGTAAGACTTCAGGGTCTACCGTTGAAACCGGAGCACTTTATTAGAAGTTTAGTAACATCCAACAGCGGACATTATTACCGCAGCATGATTTTACTCGGTTATATTCCTGTTATTTTGTAGCCTGCGGTAGACCAGTAAGGCTACAGAAACAGGCTCAATAAAGTTCAAATAGCATGAAGTAGTGGCTCCATAGAAACGTTTATCATAATATTATTGGTCCTCTCTATCGACTACCATATTAAATGCGCTAAATTATGTAACGCTACCTAGCGGTGGTGAAGGAATTAGGCAGTGAAATCCTATAAAAGCAATGATAATATCGTGAACATGTCGGTCAAAGGATTGGTACTAGTTAATTAGAATGTAGTGGACAAATTGCGTTTTTGGTCATTTGAATGGTCCACTATTGAAAGATGACCAGGCAACTAAAATGAGTGTCCTTCAGGCATTTGGATTGCTATCTATTTTGGATATATCTGCCAGAAATAGGTCAAAATCGATGGTAGATCTTTTTTGAAGATATTTTCCGAGAAACGCTGCAACTTTCTTTTCTGTAGCTGTGGAATTTGAGAAACGAACTGAGGGAGAAATGATCCTAAAAATAAAAGATACATAGAATAAAATATATTACAACAAAAAAGTACAATTATTCCGTTTGTTCTCACTCGTGGGACAATTTGGACCCATTAGAAACTTTACAAAAGGCAGTAAGGGAAGACAACGACCATAGATTGCGAGCACTTACCCAACTAATATCAATATCCTTGGAAGTAATTGTCTTTAACGGACACAATTTGTATATACTCCACCTACATATTTGCATGACAAATACAAGATACACTTTCGCGTTGTTTTGAGTGAGCAAAGCGATCCATCATGCAAAATTCGTCCGAAATGTCGGCGGCACTAACGAAGGCAGGAGAGTGCTAGGCTGATTCAAATCAGCTCTGACAATGCCAGTAGACGGATGCAGAATAAAGTGTAGAGGGTTTACCGGAGCTACGCCATTCCCAGGTCAATGTTATCACAGCTTGTGAACGGGACCAAGGCTGAAGAAAAAGATGCCACTTCACGTCACTTTTCGTCGTATGCAAGGGGCTGCGACAGTATGGCAAAAGTGACTCCAGACGTGTCCAGAATGTCATCGTGACCAAGTTTTCCACCTTACCTCTACAAGTACCCGCTCGAATTTTTGAAGGATGCTCTGCTGTCCGAATTCCTGCGACGTGTAAAGCTGGTGCCGAATGCATCATCCAAACTCTGCCGTGGAGCGGATAAACCTGCTTCGTGACAGCGGAGGAAGGGGCATAGTTGCAGCAAAGAACAGTCCCTTATATGCGGCTGTTTGTAAAACAGGTTGTACGCTGGCTCCACTTAACTTTAAGGATCGATCTTTCAATCCTCTGAGTGGGGTGAAGTCAGATTAAGAGTGGATCGATGAATGAAAATTGAAGGCAGTGCACGGTTAACACGCGAATTGCCTTTGCCAACCATTTGTCAGTTTGCATTTATCGAAAAAATTGCTATATGCTGGGCATGTCATTGTTGAGACGGAGGCACATGTGGATGCCATTTAGAGCGGTATGGTCGCCATTCGGCTTATAAGAAGCTTATAATGAAAGGGCGGGTGGAGAACTACCAGAACTACCTAGATTTGCTTTATTACTTATCGATCTTTGTTGTAGCCGCCATTTCATGAATGCCCATAAGTTCTCTATGGGGTTCAAATCTAGCAAGGAGCCATGGCAGCGACTGTATCCCAAGCTCCTCTTTCCAAGATGATACTTGTGAATAAGTGTTCTATGACACAGAGCCGAATCGTCCCGAAACATGACATCATCAAAGTGATCATGCAGTGCTTCCACCGGGAGAATCGTCAACAACTTTTTGTACTTTTCTGCATTGACAGCACCGCTTAGAAACGAAAAACTGCCGATTCCTTTGGATGTTATGCACTCCCACATCATTACTGAGGAAAAGGGTCAAATGTCAGATCGGACTTTCAGATCCCAGCAAATTGAATTTAGACTCGTCAGAGAACACAACGCGCCTCCAATCGTCCACAGTCCAGTCACATCGTTCCAATGCCCAATTCAGCTTTTTTTCGTGCATAGCCTTCGTTAAAATCGGCTTTTTTGTTGGGCTTCGAGCTCAGAGTCCTCATTCATTCAACCGTCGCTACACTGTTCTCACACTAACTGACATATTTGCCCCTTCCAGCAATTCAGTACGCAATTGAGGACCAGTTGCAAATCTATCTCGCAAGGATACTCGCTCTAATGACCGCCTGGCCCGGGGAGTAATCACCTGCTTCTTCCCGCTCCCTAGTTTTCGTCTGGCATACTTTTTTAAAAAATGTCTAATACTTGCCTTAGAACAATTGATTTTTCTCCCTATTATCCTGTTACTATCATCCCGTTCCCGCAAAACTAGGCACGGTCTGAGAAGAAAATCCATGAAAAATATTTACACATCAGTAGGTATGCCTCTATCCGTCAACTCGGGTCACGCCTGACAAGCAATGTAGCAATTCTTCACAAGCTGTCTGTCTGTAACACGCAATTTTCTTAGAAACGGTTACGAACATTGACTCCAAATTCGGATGAAACTTTAAGAAATATGAACCCCCACGCATGCAGTTACGTTGTTGTACACTAATCTTAAGGGGCCCCCACCTATATATTAGGTTATTGCACATGAAATCGCCCATTTGGCAATAAGTGAAGTTAGTTGCGATTTTGCTGCATCAAACCACCACCAGCTGGTACTGTTGGTGTCAAATAATGAAGTACTAGTAAAAGAAGTAGAAGTAGTAGATACTCCTACATTTAATAAAGGAGTCATTTCAGTTTCGACCATCGTTGTGATAACAGTGAATAAAAAGGAAAAAAAGATGGAAAAGAGCGAACAACGTATACTTTTTCTGTATGAGTTCAAACTTGGTCATAAAGCAGCGGAGGCGACCAGGAACATTAACAGCCCATTTGGAACTGATACAGTAAGCGAACGAACCACACGGCGGTGGTTCGAAAAATTCCGGTCAGACGCCGTAAACCTTCAAAGTGAGCCACGTGGACATCGCAGACCATCGATTGATAATGACGAGCTGCGTTTGCTAGTTGAATCCGACACACGTCAGTCTATGCGAGACATTGCAGAGAAACCGAGCGTACACTATTCGACAGTTTCCCGGCATTTGCAACAACTTGGAAAGGGGCAAAACTCGACAAATGGGTTTCGCATGCTCTTACGGAGCAAAACATGGCGCTTCGAATGGAAATTTGCAGTTTTTTACTCTCCCACAACAGAAGCGATCCCTTTTTGCACAGAATAGTGACATATGAAAAGTGGATATTATACGACAAACGTCGCCGATCAGCGCAATGGCTAGATGCTGATGAGCTACCGAAGCATATGCCGAAAACGAGCCTCCATCCGAAGAAGGTAATGGCGACTGTTTGGTGGTCTACAGCTGGAGTTGTCCACTATTCTTTTTTGGCACCTTGTTTCGTCAGATGCACAGAAATACTGTGCTCAACTCAAGGAAATGCACCAAAAATTGGGTATGCAACGGCCGAGACTAGTCAACAAAGATGGTGTGATACTCCTTAACGACAATGCACGACCCCATGTATCCAGAACAACGGTTTAAAAGTTGAATGAATTGCAGTATGAGACTCTGCCTCATCCACCATATTCACCGGACCATTCGCCAACCGATTACCACTTTTTTAAGCGTTTGGATCATTTTTTGGCGGAAAAATGATTCAGGAACGAAGAGGCTGTCAAAATTGCCTTCGACGAATTTATCAACACCCGACAGTTGGACTTCCACGAAACTGGCATACAATGCTCTTGAATCTTGCTGGGAGAAGTGTTTTGAATCGACTGGCACCTATTTTGATTAAATAAATAAATTTTTGTAAGTTTTACAGTCGTTTCAAATTTTAGTACCAAAACGGCCATTTCATTTGCAACAATCTAATACTTAAAAGAGGCGTGCAACTTTTTTTTCACCAAATACAGCTATGTGGGTATCAAATGAAAGGCCTCGATTAACATGTCAGCATTAGTTTTGACATTGGTTACAAAGGGGAGTAATGTGAGCATCATCATCAGATAGTATGATAGCCTTACTATTAGTGTCCGTTCGGTGACTTCCTTTGCAAAAAATAGTCAATACCTCGACTGAGCGCTATCAGCCAATAGAGTACTGCGCTATGAAATTGCTTCACGCATTAACCCAACCTAGATGAAGTGGCGTTTCACAACTGGTGTTCTTTGTGATCGGCGTATCAATGAACATCTCAAATCTAAAATTTACCTCAATGTCTGTCGCTTTCTATGGTTCTGAGTGTTGGCCGACTATAAAAGACAGTGAACGGCGTCTTGAGGTGATGGAGACGAAAATGCTGTGTTGGACTAGTGGCGTGACATGTTTTGATCCCAACCGAAATGAGGATATCCGCAATCGATATGGGGTTGCACCGATCGTGGAAAAACTGCGCGAGAGGCGTCTTCAATGGTATGGTTACGGAATTCGCGCTAACGAGAATTCACTTGCCAAGATTAGTCTGAACATCGAAGTCGATGGTAAACGGCCAAAAGACCGGCCGAAACAACGGTGGCTTGATACGCTGGATGAGAATTTAAAAGCTTCGCGATTGCATCCAGATCAGATCAGATTTGATAAAGTAAAATGGCAAAACCGGTCACGAGGAGCCGACCCCGCTTGTGAATGGGGCAAAGGCTGAAGAAAAAGAAGAAGTCGATAACTGCACCACCTTTTTACTCATCGGTAACAGCAGGTACTGACACTTTGATTTTGTATCGTCCTCCTGCGATCTGCTGTAGAGGAATCTGATAGTCCTTACCATATTCTTTATGGCTTGGTGCACTCTATACTTGCCCTTGATAAACTTGGACTACTCAACTATTTTTGCCACGAGATGGGTGAAAAATAATTCCTCCTGATCAGGGCTGTGCTCTCAATGATCCCTGATGGGATTACTCCGTTTATAGCTTCCTTCCAACTTTGACTTGTATAAACCTTTCCTATACTCTTTCCTTTACAGTCTTTGGCAGTGGCGGAGATCTCAGAGTTGATGAGCTTCTCCTGAGTGGATCATTTTCTTGGCCCTGGAGTACCTCGGGCTGTCACCCGTCTTAAACCAATGTGGTGGGTTGCTACCGTTTTTATAGTCCGGGTTGCTACCGTTTTTATAGTCCAGGTTGCTTTTAACTCATCTTGGTTCTATTACTGGTTTTCATGGTAAGGTGGCACTGCGTTTGAATATATCTTTCTCCGAACACAAACACTTATAGCATTCGATACCATCGTGACCAAGTTCTCCACCACCGAGACACTGTGGACGAGAAATATCTACTACCGAGAGCCCGCTTACTTACTCCTAAAAGTCGTCGGTACAGGGGTTCGGGGCCCTTCCGCCTTAAGTTTACTCCTTCCTTCATCTTCCATGGTGGTTCTATGTTCTGGGTATCTAGGGGATGAGTAAAGACTAGCCCAGGCACGGTCTGAGAAGAAAATGCATGAAACATATTTACACATCAATATGTATGCTTCAATCCACCAGCTGGGGACGCGTCTTAGTGTTGGCTGACTATAAAAGACAATGGCGGCGTCTTGCGGTGATGGAGACGAAAATGTTGCGTTGGACTAGTGGCGTGACATGTTTTGATCACATCCGAAATGAGGATATCCGCGTTCGATATTGAGTTGCTCCGATCGTGGAGAAACTGCGAGAGAGGCGTCTTCAATCGTATGGTCACGTAATTTGCGCTAACGAAAATTCACTTGCCAAGATTGGTCTGAACATCGAAGTTGTAAGTAAACGATCAAAAGACAGGCCGAAGCAACGGTGACTTGATACCCTGGATGAAGAGTTAAAAGCCTCGCGATTGCACCCAGCTCAAGCATTCGATAGAGCCAAATAACGAAACCGATCACGACGAGCCGACCCCGCTTGTGAACGGGAGAAAGGTTGAAAAAAGTCAATAACTGTACCACCGTTTTACTCATCGCTAACAACAGGTGCTGATACTTTGATTTTGTATCTATATCCATGAGGGAGGGAGGGGGAGTGGTATTTTGGGCCTACGGATTGATAGTTGACTAAGGAACTAAAATGAGGGTCCTTTAGGCACATGGATTGCTATCTATTATTGCTACATCCGCAAGAATTAGGTCAAAATCTATGTTAGGTTCTTTTTGAAGATATTTTGAGAGAAACGACACAACTATTTTACTTTAGCTGTGGAAGAAAGTGAATTATGGGGAGAAATGATCCTAAAAATAAAAGATACATAGAATAAAATATATTAAAGCCAAAAGCTACAATTATTTCGTTTGCTCTCATTCTTGGGACAATTTTTACACATTTGAAACTTCACAAAAGGCAGGAAGGGAAGACAACGACCATAGATTGCGAACACTTACCCAACTAATTTCAATATCCTCGGAAGTAATTGTTTCCAACGGACACGATTTGTACATACTCCACCCATTTGCATGACAAAACTTCCTCAAACTCGTATCCTCTATTGCCGCAAAATGTACTCTAAGCACCTCCACTCGCTTTAATGCTATCAAAGGCACCTGCTTTTGTGATATTAGATTCGCAACGGAGACGTGGTTCAATATGTTTGTGATGAACACTGAATAAATTAGAATCCTTTTAAGTCGATAGAGCCGTCACGTTGCCTCCGGTTCGAATATCCCCTGAGAACCTCCCCTTCGGTTTCCTACATCTTCATTTTCCCATAAGCATGTTCCACGTACAAAGGGTATCGTACTAATTGTCTTGGAGCCGGATGCAAAGTGGAAAAGTGGAAAAGTGGAAGTTTTAGAATGCAGCCATTCACCCTTTTTGCATGTAAAGTTTTAGTGGTACATCAAGAACATTTTACTCAAAAGTCAAGTGACTCTCCTTGCTCCCATTCTACGCGCTGGCACGGTTTGACTAATAGTGGGTCGCCGTGATTTGGAGCTTTTCTGGTAATGGCTTCCATGTAATTGTGCTTCATATTTTGTGGGGAAGGTAATGATGGTGTAGAGGCAAATATTGTATTCATAACATGCAAATGACCAACTGATGACTACGCCCCAGGTGTCTAAAAAATGAATTGGGCACACGAAAATGTCCAAACAATGTCATTAAACTTTCTGCGACTACCTTTGTGGCTTGGACTAAATTTAGCAAAGAGCCAGGTGAACTCAACCGTCTTCATGTAGTGGATGTTAATTTATGGTCTAACTATGCGTGGTATGAGGAGGAACCGGTTTGCTTTTTGGGTAGTCATAGCCAACTATTTTATCGTGGCACTTCGATCGGAACTAGCGATTTTGGAGGAAAATTAAATAGGAGATCTGACGTGGGAAATTTTCCTAAAAAATTTGAGCACCTCATTCATTATAACGTGCTCACATCGCACCATAATATCTACAAACTGAAAATTCATCAAATTAAACTTGTTTGAGCAGTGAATGAAAAATGAGACGGTTTACGGTCAAGCTGGCAACTTTTGAATTCCGAGCTTACCGTAGTGAGGTTTATGCTGCAGCAACAGGTTCAACAAAAAAGCGGAGAGGAACTTCTTGGGTCTTTCATCATGTCTGGGTTGATGCTTGGCCTTCCGCTGTTTTGATGGAAAGTTGTAATTCGTTTTTCATGAGAACTCACTCAAGACGATTAAGGTCAGTTGAATATATTTTCTTCTAAAGTACGTGATGGGAAGGTAAATTGCTCCAGAAAGTACAGGCGAACTGAACTTCCTAGGTCAGATTGTTATGCATAAAGTCAGATTCGTTTCGAAAGCAGGAAGTGGTCGCTACTATCATTACTCGAATTACTGAAGTTACACTGACTCAGTTATCGATTCATAAGTCATAAACTTTTTATAGGCGCTGACTCAGTCCCTTTCTATCTCACGAAGAAATCAAGCTCCACGCGGCTGCGGAGAAATCAATCACTTCAAATATCTTGCAGATTTCTGTTAACCTGTTGCTGGAAGCAAACCAGTTTTATGCTATAAATATTAATTTACTTCCCTTTGATTACGAAATCCAGCATTAATAAAGTGCAAGTGCGAGGTACGGCGACTCTGAGAAATCTCGACAAATCAACTCAATAATATGCTGCCTTATATGACTCGCTAGAGGTGCCTGAAGTGCCAGGTTTCGCAATGACTATGTTGTAAAAATCTAATTACCACGGTTGCAGCGTGTTTGTAACACAAGCATACAAATGCGGAAAGTAATTAAAGACAGCATATTATGTACCTATTCCAGCGGCAAACAAGCAACATTACTAAACGAATCTAATCTTATCAGGGCGCAAAGTCAGTAAGCTACGTGGGATACAATCAATGCCGCAACATACTTTTGGCCAACCGAGACTCGAACAAGATTTCACCGGAATACAAATTGAATCTTTTATCTGAATCAACGGTCATTTTATCGGAATTAACGACATAGATATCGGTCTTACTGTTTTTCTTTCAGTGGAAATATATTTGCTCTATGAAAAAATAACACGAGAGAAACTGAAGAAATTGGAATTGTATCAAAGCAGATTTAATAGAGTAACTGTGTTTAGAATTGCTAGAGGTAAGATGATACTGAATCTATCTGAGTTTTCCCGTCAAGATGAAAGTAAATTTTTGTTTCTTATGAAGCTCTACAACGTATTAGAGCCACATTTTCAAATGATGCAACTGAAGAACGTTCTATCTTTTCTTGCGACAAAGGGAGACAAGAAGGAAAACACTGAAAAAGGGAACAACTGGTTCCTGAAATGCGGTTTTTGCAGAACCCAATCACTTTGAACCCAAAAAGGGAAGATCATTCTTTAATTCCATCACTTGAAACAAGTCTTCAAAATGGTAAATATGACGCATTTTCAATTCAATTTATCTGATCCGAAAAGCCTTCTAGTCTCACTTTAGTTTCCATTACAAGATATTCGTGACTATCGCGCTCTTTTGTATTGGAAGTTGTTTTACTACTATTGTGTGACTTTTTTTTACGATTTGGTAAACAAAGGCGTAACAATGACCTCTTTAGGTTCAAGAGAAGTGCATATTATCCATTAACTTTTTATTTTATTATTCCAAATGAATATTTTCAGATAAATAAAAGAAGAGGGTCAGTTTATTAGTTTTAAAAGAGGAAAACTTTACGTTGATGGGGTTTGTATTGATGAATCTTATTAACTTAGGATTTGGTAAAGTGCGTGTGAATATCTTAAAGCCACCGCAACATTCCAATGGGTATGTGAGAAAGTATCTTATGGGTTGATAAGAACTAAACTGAAATAAAATAGTGGGTTTATCAAAAGGGACGCCTCTTTTTTTTAAACGTCATTATAAGTAAATGCGTGAAGTTATCCTGAAGCTATGGCCTTTCTCTCTCTCCAGGGACTTTCTCGTTTTGTGCTTTGCTAAGATCAGTAACAACTGGGAGGGTGTAAAGCTCAATGTCATCGTCTATGTCGAGATTCCCAGGAGATCGATCGCACGCATCTGGATGCCGAAGATTCGCATAGATGCGGACAAGCTCGTCCAATCCCTGCGTCTTCGAAAACCCAAGATTCCCATGGACAACTGGGTTGTTATCAAGGAGGAGGAACCCTCCAAGATAGATCTGCAGAATTCGAAATGCGTCTCGACTAATCTGCTTGTTTTCCTCCTAGATGAAGACATCGATATGGCACTAATACAGAAGCCTTGGTTCGGAGGTGACCGAACTATTAAAGGGATCTGAAGCGATTATTTTAATTTATTCCACAGCATAGGAGGCGCTGATCGGAACAGACATAGTTCATGTATTCTTGCGAGAAAGAGGCTACACGCTTTTCTGTGTCCGGACCTGAGTTCCAGTGACCTAATCCTCAGGTTACATGGTTCACATCGATCAGCTCCGTCAGAAGAACTACAACATTTGACGAATACCATAGCAACAAAAAAAAGGCCCACCTCTTACTGTGATGCTTGGAAATCAACGAAAGAGGTGAGGCATTGTTTGATTTCATAATTACTTCAAACCTATCGGTGTGTAGCAGGGGTGGTACACCAAACTTCCATTTCCCCAGCTCCGAGAACTGTGACTGTTGACAGGAGGTCCTGGTCCTTCATATCACCCTACTAAGCGACAATAAGATTCTTAGGGTAGGAAACTGAAGAATGTCTGACCAGAGATCCTTCTCAGATCACAGTTAGATACTTTTCAGTATAGATCTCGCCGCAGAGGTGTCCAAAACCTTCAGAGGCCCCAGGAGGATCGTTTAGAGAAAGTTTCTCCGGTACGTAAATTAGCAAGATTGGCACGACAAACGAACTGGAGTCGAAGGTCCGAGCTCTGGAAAAGGCATTCAATTCCGCCTTTGAAGTCTCGTGCCCTACGATGTACAACAAGAAGACACTGCCATCATGGTGGAATGATCTCTCCAGACTCACGAAGCTGATTGGGGAAATCTTCAACATCTGCATAAACATTGACACCCATACAAGGACTGCCTGAAGAAGTACAAGTCGGTCATCAAGATCGCCAAGAGGCGGTCTTGGTTGAGCTATTGTTAGAACATCGAAGGACTTTCGACCAATCAGCCATCGTGCTAAAGACCCTAGAGCGCGTCGTGGACATACTTATGAACGATTATGGAGAGAACGCCAATCTTTAAGTCCCAGCATGCTTACCTCAAAGGAAAATCCACAGAAACCGTCCTCCACGTGGTAATTTGCACGGTTGAGTGGTCACTGCAGTACAAGCAGTATACCCTAGTTGCCTTCTTGAATATAGAGGGAGCTTGACCAGTATCGAATTGGAGGGGTATCTTACGCATTGAATTATATCCATACTTAATACCAGGAAAATCCAGTCGAATGCGAGAAGCAACCATTTGACCAGAGGCACGCCCCGTGGTGGCGCCATCTCTCCGGTGCTCTTATCAACAGTGATGGACGAAATTTTACGAATATTGGACAGCGGGGTGAAGGTAGTGGCGTATGCCGACGACTTGGTAATTTTAGTGTCAGGGATGTTTCCTTCCATCATGAGCGGCATCATGGAGGGAGCGTTGCGAAAAGTGTACTTATGGGCCACAAGATGCGGACTCGGCATAAACCCAACCAAAACGGAATTGATGCACCACCAAGGCAAGGATACCTGAATTCCACCTACCACGGCTGAATGAACAAAGATTAGTTCATTCTTCCAATGTAAAGTATCTAAAACTAAATTAGAAATTGAACATTGAACTGAGGGTTAAGAAGGCCTGTATAGCCTTCTATGTCTGCAAGAGAACCTTTGCAAAGAAATGGGGACTCCAACCAAGGATGGTTCTTTGGATGTATGCCGCTGTGGTGCGTCCAGGCCTGACGTACGGCTCTATTGTATGGTAGCAAGCTTTGACCCAAAAATACAATAGAACGAAACTTAATAGGATTCAAATAACCGCGTGTGCAGGTGCTACGGGGGTCTGTAGTCCTGCCCGGTGGATGTTTTCAATGTACTCTCGAATCTCCTCCCCCTAGACCTCTACATTAAATACGTTGTAGCGTGCAGTGCCGTCACACCACGTGAATTCATATGCTGGGCAACGAAGTCCTATGGCCACAGTAACATTCTAGACTATGGCACATGCAAGCTGAACTTCACAAGAAACTTTGCTATGTACTTTCCAACCAGGACAAAGTGGAAGACCGGCGGCGTGTTGCAAGGTTATGACAGAATATTCTCTACCGATGTATCAAAGATGATGTGTGGAGTCGGCGCGGAGGTTTTCTCGAATACACACAATGTATCCGAGCCGCATGGTCTCCCAGGTTTCGCCAGTATATTCCAAGCGGAAGTGCTGGCGATACTGGAAGTCTGTCGATGGCTGGAACGTGATCCGAGCCCCAGCGTAACATAGCCATTCTGATCGACAGTCAAGCGGCCATTAAGGCTTTGTACTTAACGACGGCATACTTCAGGCTGGTGGGACAGTGCAGAGACTCGCTGAACAGTCCGGGCGGCACGCTCAATGTCATCCTCCTTTGAGTTCCTCGCGGTATCATTGTTCCAATAAAGATAAATATTCACTAAACAATTGTGCTGTAACCATGAACTCTCACTACCATCTAATTGTCCATAGGACCAACAGTACATAGCAAAACAATAAGCAAAAGCAGAAAGTTTAAGAACTTTTCAAATGTAAGGATTTAAATTGAAAGTGAATAAGTTAATTTACCTTAAATCAGGATGCGAATTCCATCCATATATTAAAGAACAATACCATTTCCGCTAGCCTTTAATACTGTGTCATTTGATATTTAAAAAAATGTCATTTACCTGGAAAGAACGAAAAAAATCGATTAATTGCTTGAACTTAACACCTAAATCTTCGCTGAAAAAATAATCCGTGAAAAATAGAAAAAAAATTCAACTTGGGTTAAATCATCGAGGGTATTACTAATGATTACAGTTGCATATATTGCGCAATCTGTGTTGAGTTGTCAAAACTTTCATCTGACCTACCTCCAGATAAAGCAACCCATACGTACTTAAACAGACCTGTCAGTTATGCCTGAAAAGAGCTCAGCCCATTCGGCGGCCTCTTGAGCTAAAGGCTCCATTCAAACACCCAGAAGTCATACGGAACCATCACTTGAATCCTAGCCGTGAAACACTTCGTACATAAAATTCATATAGTGGGGCGAATACTCAATACCAGGACAACCAATCCAGTCACGATCGGCCTGTTGCTTAATCTTACTTGCATTCTGGCCTACTTAAAATCCCTCTAGGTCAACCGGCTAGAACCCAAACACGTCCGGCCACCTGTAACCTATGGCGTTTGTGGCTGACTTAAAGGAAATGATAAAATCGGCATACTTCCACACAAACGCATCCATAAAAGGACTTGGACATACCCAGATGGCAAATGGATCATACTCTGTTAGAAAAGATGGTCCTCTAACATTCTTTGATGTTAGATCTTATCGTAGAGATTGCGATTGCGATTTCACATGCAGATATGGTATGACCAGAATATACGGAATAAATGCCGACCTGTTGTTCGAACTTAAAACCGGTGATGACGGAGGCGAAAACCTACGGAAGAAAATTGAAGCATCACAGGGTGAGGCTGCGGCGGTCAAAATGAGTAAGGATTCGGTGGTGATCGAATGCAAGGATTTGGATGAAGTCACCACAAAATCTGAGATCTGCGAGGCCTTGCAAACCCAATTGGGATTACAATCAGTGAGCGAGTCTAATGTGCTACGACTTAGAAAAGCGTACGGTGACACGCAGATAGCGTCGATAAGTCTTCCTATTGAAGCAGCAAAAAAGGCGATTGCAGTGGGCAAAGTACATATTGGATGGGTGGTCTGTCGGTTACGGGAACAGAGTCCAGTACATAAATGCTATAAGTGCTGGCAGGTTGGTCATATAGCGAAAGCTTGCACTAGCTCCCAAGACAGATCAAATCTGTGCCGCAAATGTGGAGAACAAGGCCATTTCGCAAAGGACTGCAACGGAATGCCCAAGTGCGTATTCTGTGTGGAAGCAAAAAGTAATGACAGCGCCCACATTGCACGAAGCAGTAAATGCCCAGTGTTCAGAAAGGCGTTCATAAATAAAGCCAAATGAAGTTTATGCAACTCAATCTGAATCACTGTCGAGCGGCCCAAGACCTACTTCCCCAAAGCGTATTCGAGAACAACGTCGACGTTGCGATTGTATCTGAACAATACGAAAATCTGCATAGCGGAGTATGGATAGCAGACAAAACCAGTAAGGCGGCGATATGGAGCTGCGGAAGCCAAGCTATAGTAGATGCAAAAAGACATCCAGAAGACGGGTTCACCCGTGCCAAGATTGGAGGGATATATCTATAGCTGTTACGCAGCACCGAGCCTCACATAAGAGGAATTCACGTCATTGCTGGAGAAACTATCCTTCAATGCAAGTCGCTACAACCCCAAAGTAATAGCCGGCGACTTCAACGCATGGGCAGAAGAATGGGGTAGCAGAGAAACCAACGCAAGAGGACGAATATTGCTGGAGACATTCTCGCGCTTGAACGTGGTACTTGCCAACTCTGGGGGAACCAACACATTCCGGAGGGGAGAATTGCAATCGGTGGTAGACCTCACCTTCGTCAGTGATACCCTAATCAGAGACTTGGAGTGGCGGGTCAGCGAGGAGTACACACACAGCGATCATCAGGCTATCATCTTTCAAACCTCGCAAAGGAATAATTTGAAGCCATTAACACGAATAACGATGAGCTGGGTAACTAAGAAATTCGACGTAGAAATGTTCAAGGAGGTACTTCTGGAAGATACATTGCTATCGGGAAGCGCACAAAACAAAGTTTCACAGGTCGTGGAGAAATTGCAGCGGGCATGCGATGCCGCTATGCCTCGACGTAGCACTTCCCGAAGACGAAATCCTAATTTTTGGTGGAATTCCGAAATTGAGGAATACCGGAAAAAGTGTCTTAAAGCTAGGAGACGCTCCCAGCGCAGAAGAAACCGACCTGAGTTCGAGGAGCTACACGTGCAATATAAAAATGCGAGGAAAAAATTGCAAGTAGCTATCGCAAGGAGCAAATCCGAACATTTCAAGCGGATGTGTACTGAAGCTGATTCTGACCCATGGGGTGGCGCATATAGGTCGGTGATGTCATCACTAAAAGGCGAGCGCTCCCCACCGATTACTTGCCCAGAGTTGTTGCAGAATGTAGTGAACACTCTATTCCCAGTGGATCTGAATGGTACAAGTCTGCCTGCAGTACAGTTAAATCCCAACGAAGTTCCGATAGTGGAAAATGAGGAGGTTCTAGACGCAGCAAAAAGATTGATTGAAAAAAAGACTCCAGGACCGGATGGAATCCCTAACATTGCCCTGAAGGTAGCCGCCAGGACAGCACCAGGTATGTTTGCCCAAGTTTTTACGGCATGCCTTAGGGAAGGAGAATTCCCCGAGCAATGGAAGGTACAAAAGCTAATACTCATTCCGAAGGCAGGTAAACCATTGGGTGACCCCTCCTCATATAGGCCGATATGTCTGGTCAATACCATTGACAAACTATTTGAACGAGTAATATATAACAGACTGCTCGCTGTTGCGGAAAAGGAAGGAGGCCTTTCCGACAAACAATTCGGATTTCGTAAGGCAAAATCAACTGTCGACGCAATCAGCATGCTGACGGGCTTGGCTCAGGCTGCAATAGAAAAAGGAAAATGCTGTGCAGTAATAACCCTCGACGTAAAAAATGCGTTCAATAGTGCAAAATGGAAAAAAATCATCGAAGCACTCGACAAAATACAGGCCCCGAAGTATATTGTACGCATTGTGGTCGAGTTTCTCCTTGGGAGAAGACTTTACTGCGACTCGGACGATGGGCTAAAAATATTCCCGACAACTTGCGGAGTGCCACAGGGTTCTGTCCTGGGTCCCTTGCTGTGGCTAGTTATGTACGATGGAGTGTTGACTCTACGCCTACCGGACAACGTGACAACTATTGGCTTCGCCGATGATATCGGAATAACAGTGGTTGCAAAGCACCAAGACGAGATCGAGATCTATGCAAATGAAGCGATATGGGAGATCAATTCCTGGTTGAGAGATTCTGGCCTTTCACTTGCCGAGCATAAAACAGAAGTAGTTCTCATTAGCAAGAGAAGAAAGAACACAACTGTGAAAATCAAAGTTGGCGGAAAAACAATTTACTCCCAACCATCGCTCAAATACTTGGGAGTAATTATTGACAGAAGACTCAACTTCAAAAGACACATTGAGTACGCCGCAACTAAAGCGTCTTCCATCGCTACAACGATCTCGAGGATACTACCGAACATTGGTGGGCCAAGACAAAGTCGACGTCTTCTGCTCTCCAGGGTAATCAGCTCCGTGCTACTCTATGCAGCTCCAGTTTGGGCAACCGCTCTGAATAACAAAGTGAACTGCCGAAAATTGGGAATGGCGTATCGGTTAAGTGCACTCCGGGTATGCAGTGCATATCGGACAACATCAGGAGAAGCAGCATATGTACTAGCAGGGATGCTCCCCATATACATCTTGGCGAAGGAAAGTCGGCGACTCTACGACAAAACGTATGCAGCTGGAGAGTCTAGCGCATTTCGACGGCAGCTGGCACGGTGGGAATCTATCGAACGGTGGCAACAGCGATGGGACGAGTCCCATACTGGTCGTTGGACATACCGCATCATTCCGGATATTCGGAGATGGTTTGAACGAAACCATGGGGAATTAAGCTACGATTTAACACAATTCTTAAGTGGACATGGTGGTTATCGTGCTTACTTACATCGATTTGGTCACGACGAATCACTATGCTGCCCAAGATGTGGTAACGTGGCTGAAAATGCGGAGCATGTCATATTTGATTGCCCCAGGTTCACCGCGCACCGAACAAGAATGGAAGCGGTCGCAGACAGGCGTTTAATACCCGAAAACATTGTGGAGTTTATGCTGGAGTCAACGGATACCTGGAACCAGGTTGTAACGGAACTGCAAGCTATTCACCAACAGCTTAGGCAGGAAGAACTACGACGAAAACAAGGAAGGGAGAGAACCATAATGAGCCGCAGTTAAAAGCTGATCCAGCCCCGCGATGTAATACTTGATAGGAGTTCCGTGGGGAGAGTGGAATGAGAAGGAGGTGGTTTTAGTGAGTAGAAGTCTCACATAACTGCGTGGCAGGAGCCAGCAGTAGGTTTTGAAGCTTTCCACCTTCCAACGCCAAAAAAAAAAAAAAAAAAAAAAAAAAAATAGACAGACAGACAGACAGTAAACCGATTTTAATAAGGTTTTGTGTTTACACAAAACCTTAATAAAATGAGACTGTGACAGAAAATTACAGAGTGCGACTGGAAGAACGGCTGGCTCTGATACTACCCAACATTTCGAGTCAGCTCGTAGATGACACCACAACGAAAGCTGACAGCACAAGGAATAATTGGTTAGACGAGGAATGCCAAGAAATGTTCAAGAAGAAAAATAAGGTGTATAGGTAATACATTGAATGAAACACAAGGGCAAACAACGAGAATTGCGACAATTTCAACACAAGAGTGACCCCTACGTCTCGGCAACTCAACGACTCCAAACAATAAGAGCAATGAACGGATACCAACCGTGAAACTCCAGCCTCTAGCTTTGGAAGAAGTAGAATCAGCCATAAAGAGCCAAGAAAATTATAACGCGCCAACTGTTGATAGTATCTCAGCAGAATTTATTAAATAAGGCAGCCAATGGACCAAAAGCCCTATCTACAGCCTGGTCTGCCACATCTGGGATTAAGAGCGAATTCCCTGAAAGTCGTCAAGGAATGTTATCTGTCTTAACAACAAGCTGCCTTACAGGGATGTATTACTATTTTTGTAAACGCTATCAAGAAATCGAAATCAAACGTATTAATATCGGTCCACCGCCGAAAATATCGAATCCCATTTTTAAGTCTGCATCGTTGTAAGCACGGTGCATAGGGAAGCGAGAAATCTTTAAATCGCTGAGTAGAGTGCCAATCTGTCGTACTTCCGGCGGCTACTGCATAAATTTCTGTTGTTTTAGATGTTATCAGGTCAATGTTAGGTAGTGAGCTGTCATCAGTGCGAAGGACATGACAATTTCGTCGAAAGGGGTTTTTTCCTTGAAACATTACAATGGACGTAATGTCATATGGGTAATGAAAGCTGCCATTTTGGGCGCTGACATAACGAGTTGGCACACTGATCCAGTGCAACGGCTTAGTCTTTTCAACCAGCAGGTAGTATTCCTTGCCTTGGTTGGGTGCCTAGAATTAGCGACGTTGTGAGAGATTTCGGAGTTAAGGAACCCGATGAGGCATCGATCAATTGTGAAACACCCCCTCTTTCAGTTGGCGGTGATAGATGCAATCATTTCAGGAGAAAGCACACCAAACGGTGACGGTATCACTGACAATCAATGTGATGGTCTTATTGGAGTCGGTTGAAAGACCAAGATTTTAGTTTGCTGTTCACCCCTTTATGGAGCATTGCTTATATGTAGGGATATCTACGGACACTGCCTGCGGGTTCTGTGAGGAGGAGGACGAAACCTCTATGCACGTCCTGGGACAGTGTCCGGCACTTGTGCAAAGTAGGTCGAGACATCTGGGAGAACACTTAATACCAGATGCAAAGCTGAAACTTCTGGAAGTGGGGAACATACTAAAGTCCCTAACGGTTACAGGCCTGCTTGAGATACTATGATCAACAGGTACACTATAACCAATAAAAGGGGCACAATAGTTCTTCAAGGACGGGGTGCGACTTTCCCTTAACAGAATAATAATAATGTATTATAGTTCGGTTTCATTATATATACTTTCTTCTGCTTGCTGTGCGAATGATGAGCTTACAGCAACGAGACATGTATTTATGACGTATCTAGGAAGCGGAAAGGTGGTAGTATCTCGACCATCACACCGTCTAGGTATTTTGATTGGAACCAACTCGATGTTTTTGTGACAATCCGCGGAAAACCCGATTGACTTTTGACCCTAATGCGAAGATGAACTTCTTAGAACCTCAATAGTGCACATCTTAAATATTTTTAAAACAGGAACATCCTTTAGATTGTAATCTTATATCTTCGCAAGAAAGAAAACGAAATGATTTCTTGCTTCAACCAAAATGTTTCAAGGACTATTTCTTTGATTAATTGATAAGAAGGGAAGCTGAGCCAATTCAGCATGGTGGGTGGATGGATGAAAATATAAGATACTTCTTAAAAATGAGCCGCTTCCTCCAAAAGTAGGAACCGGCAAATCAAAGATGGTTTTCACGTAGAACAGGAGGTCTTTCTAATCTATGGAAATATTAAATCGTTGGAAGTGAAATTAATTCAAGCTTCCAGTGGAATTAAAGGCAAAGAACAGGGAACATTTCGAAGACGAATATAATGGATTAGCATCAGGTTGAATTGAAAGATATTTCATTATTACAGAGCTTACGTGCGAGTTTAATCTCGTGCCAAAATTAACAACAAAGAGCGCTAATTAACAAATCCCAAAGATAAAACGAGTAATCCCAAAAGAATAAGAATATACATGCGAGGAAATAATTATGGCAACGAAAGCCTACACCTACTCCATTATGTTTGCGAGAATCCAAAGGAAGGGAAGAGTTTACGACAGCAAGGATGCTAGTATTGCCAGCTGATGCGCAGAAGTTTGGTGCCTCTATTGAGATGAATGGCAAATTGTGTGTTATGCAAAACGTTGACTTCATGAGTTAAGTAAAATTCTATCAATGGATGGAACTCATTGATAATACGGGGTAACTGGAAGAACAACCAGATTGATTCACACTCCCAGTAAAAGGCGGACGATGCCATTGCTCTAACTTGGAGCGGAGGACGTAGGTGTTGATGAAAGTCTTGAACTTCATCTTGTGACCTTTAAGCTATTTGAAACCTATTATCTCTATGGTGAATAAAAGGGATTAGATTTATTAAAAGAAACTCGAGTGATTGTCTTGGAAGATATTATGGAGATAAAAATAAACCGCCTTTGGGAGAAGATCCTACTTGACACTGGTGGCAGAGAAAAAAGAGAGGGAAAGGAAGTGCTCTGGGATATCAACTGCAAAAAATGGAGTAAATTAGGCAGGTAAAGGAATTATGTATTGAAAAATTAGATATGGGCTATTATTAGATACTTATGCAGGTGATAAAGTCAGAAGGATTGCCTTCGTGTCTGGAAATATTAGTGTATCTGTTTGACTTGTTAATTCGACGTCGTCCTACATATTTCAAGGATCAACTAAACTGAGTTCCAATGACAGCAATTTTTCATATAGTGGAGCATACGGTGGAATGAATATTAATCAAGTAAGCAATGTGTTAAGTGTATCTTCCGCGAAGATGTTATGGAGAATCCACCCAGAGGAGGAAAAACTTATAAACTCAAGAGGACGTTGAAAGAGTATACTTTTAAGGAAGTACGCCATAAATAGGGACATATATGTAGGTAATACGATAAGTAAAAGCTTTAATTCAAGGACCCTCGTGAGTAAGACACTCATTGCAGGTATATATAAAGATAGGTATAAGCACAAGTAATATTAGTTGGCGATAGCAGTATTGAATGTGATATGCGATACTGACACAGCTAAAACCTAGCAGGGTGGTGTGTTTTTAGACAATACAAACGACAAAAATTCTCATACGAATCCTTTTTTGTCCGATTTAATGTTTATTCAAATTTGGATGATACGTAGTACGGCTTTGATCCGCATTGCCCCAACTCCAAGTACAAGATTGAGTCTGCCCAGGAGCTTGGATTTGAAACTGAACTCTCTCCCGTGGTTAACCCACAAATCTATCCTGTGCGAGTAAAAATGGAACACAAACAATTGCCGCGAGTGGGTATGGCTGCTGAGGTGGTTGTTGTGTTTAAGCGTACATTCGAGCCAATCGTGCGGAGGCTAAATTGATGTCAACTCTGAATCCTGCGTCCCACGTTTGGAGTCTGATTTTAGTCATGGCTGTTTGTACTGCCTCAGTAGTTGCAGCCTTGGCATTTATAAGGTTTTCATTATTGCGATATTGACGGTGAATTATAGTCCCAATTCGAATTATAAAAATATTATGAAAAGAAAAACTGTGTGGACGTCTTACATCCCACTAAAAGTTAACAGGAACCAAAATAATACTGCTCGAACTAATTCTATGCTATATTCGCATATTAAGGCTTCGAATCTTTGATCTTTTACCGATGAATGACTTTCAACTGGACAATTCCTTCTGTTGTTGCGATTTCCTTCCTAAAACTTTCCCAACATTACAATTGAAATCCATTCCAGTACAATCCACTTGTCATGGACCTTTGGACATGAGTTCTCGTCAAGCAAATCCCGGGTATATTTGACAGACGCTAAACAATAGCCAAGCAAAAGGGTCAGAGTAAAAATTCCACATTGAGTACAAAATCCAGGAAACGATGAAAATTATGCAATAGGTAGTGAAGAAAGAAATGGGAAAAACAATAGAAGTCAATCAAGGGCAGGAAAAATGTGTGGTAGCTGCACGTAGGTTGGGCTATATCAATCAGGTTTTTATTTAAAGCCAATGAAAAGATTATTTTGTTGGTAGCGGAGGAGTAGATTCAATTCTGAATAGTATAAAAGGCAGAAGGAAGGATATTGGATGGCACTGAAAATTTGCTTGGGAAATCTTTTTCAGTTTTGTAAAAGCAGCGTAGGATACGTTCAACTAGGAAATCGTTGAGGTAAATAGTAACCATCAAAGTTTTTTTTTTCGCACTACATTTATTGCTGGAATTAGCTAATTAATTTCGTCTTTTATCGGTAAGATCTTCAAGTCCCGGTGAATATTAAAGTTTCTGATATATCACGGTGCGAAAGTAATCATTCCCGATATCTAAGACTGCATTTTTTGAATGATTACCATGTTGAGTGTGCGAGCATCACTCTATTGGAAAACGCTACAACTTTTGCAAATGGCGCCAGTTGTCAATTCGGTTTTGACATTTGTGAGGAAAGCGAACGCAGAATACCAATCGACAAGACATGAATCGGTTTACTCCGCAAAAACGCAAAAAAATTGCATCTATTTTCTTGTGCATCAATTCGTCGATGGTATTGGCGCAGCGTGAATTTCGTCGGAGGTTTCCTGGCCGTCCGATACGAACTGGATAAACACTGCGGCATTTATCCATTCGCCTTGAAAAGACTGGGACAATACGAGATGTTCCCAAAGCTGGTCAACTTCGGAGCAGCCATTCTGCTGAGAATATCGCTGCTATTGCCTAACATGTCGGAAAGGAGCTCGGTACATCAACTGGATAACATGCCACGCAATTAGGCATTGGCCGGCAGTCCCTACGCAGAATTTTGGTGGAAGATTTGAAGATGTTCACTTAAAGAGGGTAGACAGTGCATCAGCTGTTAGCTGCTGAGTACCAAACGCGTCTAACCTACGCTCAATCCATCCTGAATCTTAACGAAAAGGAGGACGATTTTTCATTCAAAAATTATCATGGACGGTTAAGTTCATCTGAGTCTTAGCGGTTACTTGAATAAACAAAGTAGTCCTTTCGGAGGCATCGAAAATCCGTGCATCACCCATGAAGAGCCATTACACCCGCTCAAAGTTTCTACGAGTGCTGGAGGAGTCATCGGATCGTTTTTCTTCGAGAATACCGGGGCCAAACACGCGCTACAGAAACATGATTACCGAACTTTTCTTCCTCAACTGGATGAATTGGGACTGGGTTCAACAGGACGGTACAACATTGCTCAAGCGACAACGGATATTCTGAAGGAAGCATTTCCGGGTCGCTTAATCTCTCATTTTAGTGGCTTGGACTGGCCCGCCAGATCACCCGATTTAACCGTCCCAGACTTCTTTTTAGGGCTTATTTTGAAGTCATGGGTTTACGTCAAGAAGCCTCAGACTCTTGAATTCTTAAGGAGAATATTCGCTAGCAATGCGAGAACCTTCTGGAAAGGGTGATGGAAAATGCCATAAAACGGGCCCGCATGGTCAGTATCCCTGGCGGCGGCCACTTGGTTGTTATCATTTTCTTGCCTTGATGGAATAAATTCTAAGGAATTAAAGAAACGAATTTCACAGGTTTTTTTTGTCCTCAATATGTTTCTTCTAAGTAAGCCGTCTGTCTAGGTGCATTTTGAAGTATTCTACATCCTTAGATTGAGGGATAGATACATCATTAAATTTAATTGGGGGACAGCTTGCTTTCTTCAATATGAAGTTGAAATGACTGCGCTTTGTATGGTTGGATTTGCTTCTCCAGTGGACCAGCCATTGCTCAGCCTCGTTTATCTTATTTTTGAAGTCTTTAGATAGAACACTAGAAATCGAATGTGTGTAGAGTATTGCCGTATCCTGAAGGAAGTTAGAAGTAAATAGGCACTAATTTGTGAGCAAGTCTGTAGTATATATCAAGTAAAGCAGAGGGCCGGGGACACTACCTTGGGATACCCCCGATTTAATGTAAGGTTTCCGTGAGATGGAAACTTTTTTTAATAACAAATCTACAGCCAGTGAGACTCGATAATTCAATAGGCATTCTAGATGGCTTTTCTTGATTTTGTAGATGAGGCCTTCATTCCAGATCTTGTCAAATACTTGTGCAATATCAAAAAATACGGCCAAGCAGTACTTTCTACCTTCCAAAGCCCAGCTTATTCTTGGGACTCACCGTTGAATTTGTTCGACAGCTCCATGTGTTCTCCTGATTCCAAACTGGTGAGAAGAAATCATTTCGTTTTCATCCAAGTGTTGTTGTAGCTTGGATATTAGGAGCTTTTCGAATAGCTTTGACAGTGTAAGAAGGAGACGGTCTATAAGAAGCTTGAAGTCTTTACCTTCCTTCGGGATCATCGTTATTTGCGACAATTTCCAACATTTCGGATAGTAACCAAGGTGTAAGGTGCCATTAAATATGTCTGTCAATTGAATGATTTCAGATCCTATCAGCTTTTGGATAATTTTGGCCGTCATAAGATCAAAACTAGGAGCCCTTTTAGGATCAATGTGGTCTTGCGAGAATCTTAAATCTTTGGAAACTTTGAAACCTCATTGGTTGGGGTGTATCTTCCGGAATCGAAAGTGATAGCTCTTCCTCCATTTGCTATGGGTTTGCCTTTCTCGGCATCACTCCATCCCCATGATACGCGCAGGATTGGCATATTGAGCATCTTTACTGCTGTTCAAAGAAAATAATTCGTGGTCGGAAGAGGTGTTGAATTTTCAAGAGCGCTTTCGATCCTTACATTTTTTTTTTCAATGATTTTAGCGGCCTGTTTTCTAGCTCCTGTCAGATACTTCTTCAAATTTGGCCATCTAAACTCTTGCCATTCACACTCCAGCTGTTGCTTTTTTCTTCTGCTATAAGCTGGTCTTATTACTTTTGAATACTTTGGAGGATCTTTGGGAATCTATGTAGATAGGCTGTGGCTGCCAAATCGGCATCTGTCAAACCTTTTGTTTTGTTTCCCTCAGCAAGTAACGCCAAATCACTATGGCAAGTTACATGATTGGGCAGCATGTCCAAATGATAAAGCTTCATCATTAAAATGAGATTTTGTTAATGCAAGCCTTATGCGCATTGCGCCGATTTTACGGCAAACGCGGCGGTCTTTTAAACTGACTTTTTAGCATTTAGTGCTGAAATTCGAGATAACCGGTTTGTTAATAAATCAACCAATATCCATATGTCAAAGGAACGCCAGATCGGCCGAGAACATTCCCGCTATTCGTGAAAGGAGGAGAACCCAAGGCAGTCAGAGCTTCACTGTGGTTAAAAGCGAAGCTTGTCATAACCTTCAACTTGCGAGTTCTACTTCCTGAGATGAGTTTGATGATGAACTTCGCAGCGTTTGAAAAAGGAATCCAATTTTGGCCGCCTTTTTGAATGAACGGGTATTAATGCCCTACATAAAGCCACTCCAATCCACACCCGTCCGTACTTCTTTGAAAACGACGTTGGTGACGCCCTTACCGTCAATGATAAGTATAACAAATCAACGATAAGGATTCTTTTTTCATCCAAGTTAAACGATATGGTCGTGAGTAAACGCCATGATAGACTTTCTGCTTGAATGATTTGAGAGGAGACGCGAATTGGAGAGAAGAGTTTTCTGAAGTTGACAGTCCATGCCAATAAGGGGCAATCGACTGATTCAAAGGCAACAAATTTCAGGTCATTGATGATTGATGGTGAAGTTCCCGGACCTATTCTTTTGTGGAATGTCACGCAGACATTTGAAAGGTATCATGTTTCATACATAATGGAATATATGGGTTCCTCAAGCTTATAACATAAGTTTTTCTATTCTTGTCATTCCATAAGCAAATTTGAAGACTTTTGCATAGAAAAAAGGACTACCAAGTAATTCAGATGGGCCTACGATATGCCAAGTGGAAGACGACAATATGGTTCAGTGGTACATTCTTGATACCGAAGTTTACGACCGGTAAAGATTAGCTGGAGAATCATCTACATTCCCTTCGGAAAATTATCGTAGATATCAAAGCTTTATGCACTGCTGTTGAGGTTACTCATTATTTCGACATCCTACTTGGACATCGTCATGACTTCGGGAAGATCAACAAACGCCATAGAGAAGTGTCTCTTTATCGGATAAAGAAGAGAGTTTTAAATCGCATCAATACTTGATGAAAATCGCGGTGTCAACCACCTTTTCCATCAAATTGTGCGCCGCAATCAAACGCTAATTTTTATCAGCAATCCGGTCGGTTGAAACCTGTGGGCATCCCGGACAAAGTAGCTGAATTTGTAGCTAAACGGAACCTACTTTCATGAAAACCATTATTGTATGTTTGGTGAAATTCTGAAGGCATAATTCACTTTCAGTTCTAAAGGATCAGGCCATTGTTGTAGACCTTTACTCCGCACAACTTGATGATTGAATCCATGCGGTGGTACGCGAAAAAATATATCGCTTTGGTCAACTGGAAGCAAGTGGATTTCTTCCAACATAAGGCGAAACTGCGCACTATTAGACGAACTTCCTCCACCCCGAGCATATAGTCCGATTTGCGCCAGCTGAAGGAAACGCAAAACAGTACGAAAATCTGTAACGCGGGTGGGTTGGTGGTACGGTTAGCGTAATCAATTTTCAAGTCCTTAGGAATCAAGAAGGGCGAATAAGTTTGATCCCGAATCCGTTGTGAGTTTACCCCCCATCTTGGGTATGTGAGAGGTTTAGTGAACTCTGAAGAAATTTTTGAACCTCCGTCACGTGCGGATGCTTTAAAAACCGATGTGGTTATTGCAAAATTAGGACCAATTTGACAGGAAAGATGGAAAGGGCAGTCGCCATGAGATCGGAGGGCTCCATGAGCAGGAGAACGTTCCTCTGCAAAACATTCGGGATTATATATGATGAGTTTGGCAGATGAACCTCGGAAGTAGAAAGCTTTCACAGAAGGGAGCGCTAAAGGTATACAGTGGAAGTAGGCTAAGGTGCTCTCAGCCCTGAAATATCCGATGAAGTTGGTTGGATAGTTGATGATGTATGACAATTAGTTTTGCTAGAATGCCTTCCCACAAAAATTCATTAGTAGCTATAGCGAAAACAATATTTGGTTTGTGGGTCCTCCGTCAACCCATATTACTCAGCTCTTTAGTGCCGTCATCCTTTGGAGCAAGTAAGCTTGTTAGAAAGTCTTCAGCGGGGATAGAAGGAGTCAGTTGGCAGCTATGATACCAACAACTTTCAGAGGACTCAAAATCAGGATTCAGGGCATGTGACACTTCCCCTCCTTTTCCCGCTAACAAGTCCTGAAACTGACTACAATTTAATCATACCTTCCACCTTCGCTTCAAAGGCACTCGTTAAACACCTACTGTAGAGAAAAGGACCTCTTGTCAATATTTAATTAGAAAAACGCGGGAGGGCAAAATTTTGTATCCTAGAAGAAGGCAGTCCTACACTTGACGAAACTCAACACTATGATACTTCTCCAAAGGATAGTATATCGACGAAGACAACAAAACAACCTCAAATACGACCGGCATTTCAGAACAGAAAAGAGTTCTCCTGATGACTACTCTAATGACAACGATTACGAAACTTTGTGAATTTGATAGTCTTTCACCAGAATCTAAGATGTTATCCTGGTGAAAGACCATCAAATTCACAAAGTCCTGGTGAAATTTGGGCACTTCTTGTGGTGTAACCAGATTGTGCTTTGTTTTGGTAGAAAACTAGATAAAAGACCAGGGCAATATATAAAAGAAGGCATAATTTAGGAGTGGCTAAAATAGGACAGTCCCGAGGTTTTTAAAAATATGTCGAAAATACTGGTTTTGAAATGTTCCCTCCGAAAAAATGAAATCTGATTTATCATCAAGAAAATGGGACCAAAATGACACTTGTAACTTCATCATTTTGAAAGCTGTACTTTATAAAGTGTACAAAAATTGTGTCAAACCAACCCGACTAACGGTATTAACCATCATTACGACATTGTAGTAAGTTCATTGGCCAATCATGTTAGATACTTTTGTTTGGTTCCAAAGATCGCTTCATTCATTTAGGTTTTTTCAGATATAACCGTTAACGATAGAACCAAACATAATGCGTTGGAACTCCCCACAGTGTGCCCTGTGACATATCAGATATTCTGAAAACCGAAGGTCACTAGGACGGCAAATATGGTAGTTGCCGTTGTGATATATACATGGTGTCACGGATCCTTCGTTGGAAGGGAACACTTTTACCCAGAATGAATGCGCACGGCTGAGGACTGAAGGGGATGGGGAGATTGCGGTTATTGGACATCTATGTATTAGCGATAACCATATGTTCTTTTGTACCAGCATTTGGCAAACAGAATCCTGCCTGACTCCTGTGACATGAAGGAACGCTTTGTCAGTAACACCAATGCTATTTCTATGTAAGATTTGCGCATGCTTCGTGAAGTTTGACGAACAGATTTTTAAGGAAGCTTGGGATATCCAGCATTGTGGTTAGAGTCCTTGTTTTAGGAAGTGTGAGGAAAGCAATCTACTAAGAACTTCGGCTATTTTCGTCGAGAATTGTCGGCATATTCCAAAGCTTAATTTTTCAACACCAAAATTTAGAAATCACTGATAACTGTTACCGCTAAATAAGCTACGATACTTTGTCCTAGTACTTTACTAGTGAAGTAGGAGTGGGGTGCACGCAAGGACGAACAAAAACGTCCATGACAAACAAGGAATCGAACTCTGCCCAATATGGTCGAGTGATTGATGGTTGATCAGCTAGATGATTGCCCGTCCTATTTCCATGCTTCGACTTCAGATATCGGATTCCCTAAAAATTTGAAATAGGACCGAATTTCAACAGGAAAGCAATTGTAGTGGCAACCTGTTGAGTAACATTCCGTTGAGAATTTAAAAGGCGCAGGCGCGGTTGTTTTTTTGTTCTACTTGTTGAAAGTGAAAAGTCACATCAAAAAGATTTCCATTAAATCTTAGTTGGGATATTACCAAACTATTAAAAAAGACAGAGGATCCTTGAGTGGAATCATATTTCATCAGTGGCTGCGAGTGTAAATCTCATGTTTAGATGGATGTAACTTCTGTAAACATTTTTGCTTCTCAGTTACACTCCTGGATTTGAGCCTTCGCAGAAAGGAGGATATAGCGCCAATTTAAGAACCGACTTTTAATAAATCCCTTATTCCAAGTTTGATGTTTGTATGAAGGCGATTTTCCCTGACATACACCTAGAGTAAACCCTCTTCTATTTTGGTAGAATATATCTACATTCTCATATATATTTTCCCGAAATTTTCTGTTAATCTAGGATGAGTGGAATTTGAAGTGAAACAATCTCTTATTTATTTAAAGCCCTAAACGTATGCCTCAGCCAAAAATTCTTCTAAGAAATTCCATGAGCCACTTAAGGCATCAAGACGAATGTCTACCAGTCAGACAGGTAGGGGATGGGTACGTTTGCACCTAGAGACAACATAATTATCTAAAAGGTGAAGGAGGACCCAGAGGGACTTGATATTTTACAGAATTGATATTTCATCCGGCAACCATTGATTGGAATGGGGCAACAATGGCGCAATCTGTTGACCCAGAAGCTCAACGATGAAAAGCCTACCAGACAACCTATCGAGCTCTTTAATGCTTATATAATTCAGGTACATACATACATGCAGGCAATATCTAGAGAGTATTCAAGTCAAGAAGATGAAAAACGAAAGAAGAAGCCTCAATCTATTACCTTGTAAGACAACGAGCGCCAAGATTGCTGCGAGAAGACGACTGGAAAGGTGGCTTCTGCGCCAAGCTGGTTGTAGTAATCCGGTTTCCATTTTTGAAGATGATGCTGCTGCCGTTGGCGTGTATCTCATTGAATGTTTCGCAACTGCTTATAAACTCCTCACAGGTCGAACGATAGATTCGGATTTAACGATTTTATTTACAACAAAATACGTAAGTGATTGGGAAGAACTGGATTTTTGTATGTTAAAATCTGATTCAGTAACAATGGTACGTTGATTCCAACTTTTTCGTAATCTCGGAAATTATAGCTCAGCATAGACGCGTCTAAGGTCAAACAACTCGATTGAATTGCATAAAAAATTTACATTTGATCACTTGGGTCTGATTACCGGGGAACAGATTCACTCATTTCGCATCCATTACGCGTAGTGACCGTTACAATTATGGAGCGCGTCACTCCCGGACTGACTAAAAATATAGACAATTTTGAAATTTCGCGGAGACACTGCTACTCAACGGGAGCACAATAACATAAACACCACCTACGCTTTGGGGCTTAATCTCTTTGCCAGATAATAGATACTCTATTGGAGAATTTCTCCCCTTCGTGGGCAACGCAATTAGTATGACTAATTCGCGGTCAATTTCGTATAACCCTTCCACGCTTCGTGGACTTTTTGTATCACTTAAACGAATTGCCAAAAGACCGGTCGGTTCACTTCAATTTTCGCCAGGTGAAACGAGCGAAAGATACGCATAAGGTGTATGAGCGATAAAAGTATCTTTTTTTCGTTCTTTGTGTATCTTTTCCGTTTTAAGGGTATCTTTTCGGTTTCTTGAGTTATACCCTATAACCGAGAAGCAGCCTTTAGATGATAGAAAGGACACTGAGTGCTCAGAGCGAAACGCAAGCAAGCAAGCAACAAATAAACAACACAAGACGCAAGGCCGTCCGAACTAAACTGAGAACAAATATCTCCTATCTACTTCCAAACGCACGAAGCAACAGTTTGTACGCGACTGGCTGGCATGTTTTCCTCGAGTTCCCTAGCGGCCCGTCATCGACGTTTTTCCACGTCGTGATCCGCCGTGGCGGCATGCGTTTCGGTCCGTAGGTTATTTGAATGGGTTACGGTCGGCGTCGGGTCGGTAACAGCCCCGTCACAGACAGCTAACAGGGTGTTAACACCGCGGACTGGGAAGGGTGGTGCGTTAGCGAACGGGTCGTTGTGCTGCGTCACGAGACAGACTTGGCTTCACTCGAAACAAGTTACGTAGGGGGGAACCTTTGATAGCTAACAGGTATGGTTGGCGCCCAGTGTGGCCGTTTTTTGTTCTGGCTACTTGTCATTTAGGAAAGTCATTTATATTAAGAAAAATGTGTTTTTCTTGATCTTTCTTATTTTATAAACATTTCAACAGAAATTTCATGATATTCGTCATATCAAAAAGTGGCTGCCAGATGAAAAGAGATACAGAGGAAAATCTTAAATCTAAAACGACCCCTTAAGGCCTTCTTATGTGGGCGACCCCTAAATATTACATTGAAAGTTATGAAGGCAATAAATGAACTCCCTCACAGAGATCACAACAGGGAATCAAGGGTGCAATGATTAGATTTCAGTTTCAAGAAACTGACATTTATCAGTAGCTATTTATTTTTGGAACGACAACGTCATGGTAACTATTGCTAAACTCGGGGCCATTTCCTTGAAAAATATCTTCGTTTTATAGCTTTTTTCTCTCAGAGGGTAACAAACCATTTGTGTTATTTGCCCATCGAATTGCAGAATAGTTGCTTGATATATTTTGGAGTCAAATTTTCTTCATCCCTTAACGTATCCCGCCAGATAGAATGTTCGTTATGATGAATCGAATCGTTTGGAAGCAGCTGACAATATTGGTATGTTTATACTACCCTGACGAGATGCTTTGTTGATATCCAGACAGATTTCCGAATTAAATCAGAGGAAGCCGCTTTCTGTATGCAGGTATCTTTAGAAAAATTATCTCCCATTGAATGACTGTCCTATTTAATGAATTACGCAAATGTATAATGCTTGTTTGGGGCTTCTCTGTCGTTTATGTTTAATTTTCCCAAGACGACCGTCCAAAAATTGCTTTTTGTGGAGACGATAGTGCCCTTCAAAGCTTTTTTCACTTAATTTCGGATGATTCTTGATAGAGTTAGTTGTTTTATGCCATTTCAAATAAATGTTCCAATTGTAAGTGTTAATAGGTGATATACCCACATTGGGCGCCAAATGGGGAATTCCAATTTTAAGTTGACTAACATTTATACAATTATGTTTTTTGGATGATACACTCTCAACATTTGATTTTTCCTGCAACTTCTATGAGAAGATTCAGATACACACGGTTTTATTTTAAGTTATATAACGTATTTATAGCACGCGACCCAGAAATGTGATTAGGATAAAAATAACCTTACGACGAAAATATGCAGCAGGAACAACTGCAGTAGGAACCAAATTACTATTTATCATGGATGCTTTGTTTTCACTAGCATAAACAACAAAGTCAACAGAAACATGCCCCTACCCAATGGTACTCGAACGACATCAAAAAGGAAGTCTGCCATTTTCGTTCAGGCTTGAGACATCTGATCAGACGCTGCTTAAGGAAACATCAGGAAATAATTGCTGAAACTGTTCATACCAATAATTTAAACCGCATTGTAGACGGCGCATCTATTTCGGCAAAGCAAAAAATATTCACCCCGGACATACATAGCCACAACCACAGACGATCGGTCTTCGTCAAACCACTTACAGTCATTGCCAAACTCTAGGCTCATAAATCACGAAATCATCATTCGAGTACTTACCAGAGAGAGCTGTCCAGACGATCGAACTATACAACTATGTTTGAAGTTCTCCATGAAAAATTAAAACTAGCGTTGAATGGACGAGATCCCCAAGTGAGCTCTCTCCCTCTCTCGGTAACTGACTTCTATATTGATTGTAACAATTCCAACGGGAAGGTCACATATTCTTCTCCTTCTTCAGCTATTGCCCCGTTGAGAAACGCGGTATATTCGTCTTGATCAGTTACGTTACTTTGTTTGGGCATATTGCTTTGTCACCATCTAGCTTATCAAGCCATCGTTGTTCCAGTCTTGTGGTTTCCCATTGACATTGATATCTAGACTTGATCTTGACAAATGCGTTTGCATCAGCGCGGATTACGTTTCCATAACATCAAAGATGCCTCTTTTGCCATTTTTCCAGAATCAGTGCAACTTAATATTCACTGCGGATGTTTGCATTTCGGATATGCTTGTGGCATGTTACGTTACTAGCCCAACCTAACATATTTCTCACCTTTATCGCGAGGTGCCATTCATTGCTTTTTAGAATCGGTCAACACTCAGAACGATAGAAGGAGTAGGGAGCACGACATTGCGGTAAATTTTGAATTTGAGAGCTTCTGTGATAACTCGTTTTAAAGAACCCCCGTTGTGGGACGTCACTTCGTCCAGGTTGCACTGCTGTATGAAGCAATTTCATAATGCAGTTCACCATCGGTTGATTGCATTGATCCGAGTTATTTAAATCATTTAGCTCTTGGCAGGGCCTTGCTAATGAAGTGAAGGTACTTGCTTTGTTAGAGTCGGTCTTTAATGAGAGTTATTGCGGGATCATATTGCATCTCCTTTTTCTTCAGCATTCGTCACGTTAACAAGTGGGCTCGGCACGTCTTGATCGATTTCATCATTTGGTTCTATCAAATGTCTGATCTCGATACAATCGCGAGGCTTTTAAATCCCCATCCAGCGTATCAAGCTACCGTTATTTTAGCCGGATTTTTGGTTGCTTACCATCGGCTTAGATGTTCAGACCAATCTTGGCAAGTGAATTCTCATTAGCGCGGTTTTTCCACGATAAGTGCACCTCCATATCGACCGCGGATATCCTCAATTCGGAAGTGATTAAAACGTGTCACGCCTCTAGTCCAATGCAACATCTTCGTCTCCTTACCGCAAGACGCGTTCATTGTTTTTTATAGTCGGCCAACACTCAGAACTATAGAGACGACATTGTGGTAAATTTTAGATTTGAGAGCACGCGCGGTTTTCCATTGGCTGATTGCTTTGATCCGAGATATTTAAATCGCTCAGTTCTGGGCAGTTCACTGCCGTTGACAGTGATTGTGCCTGTTTCAAGGGAATTGGTTGTCAAAAATTCAGTTTTATTCGGATTCAGTCCGAGACCTTGTTGGGTGCTCGCGATCGTTTCTGCTATTAGACGCCTTTATCTGCACAAAGCAGTTATAGAGACGTGATTTGTTGAGTTATGGCTTTTCGAATTCGCGTTAAATTTTTACTTTTTCCAAGTTGGTCCATTAGGACTTTTTTGGGGAGGGTAGATGCCCTTTTGTGCAATTTCTTACGGCTTTTAGATGTGATAATTGTCCATAACGCCCATAAGTTTAGTTGTGTTGCGAACGACTTTGATCGCGCTCGTCGTCGTGGTGTGCACGCGAGGTTCGTAAAATGCCATGGGAGTTCAGTTATTAAATATGTGTGTCAGTTGAATGACTGCAGATCTTGACTACTCTTGGATTATCTTGGCCGTGATAAAGCCGAAAATAGGAGCCTTTGTAGGATCAATGTGATCTTGCGAGAATCTTAAGATTACGGAAACTTTGAAACGATTTGTTTGGAGAATCGAAATTGCTAATTCTTCCTCCGTTAGCCGTGAGTTTGGTTGAAAAAATCCTATTGAGCCTTTTTCAGCATCACTCCCCGCCCAGCTGCCGATTGCCGACCATTGGATAGGTGATACTCGTAGGATTGGCATATTGGGTTTCTTCATCATTTTCCAAAGAGATAATTCATGGTCGGAAAAGGTTTTAGATTTTCAAGACATAGCTTTCGATCCTTACTTACTTGCTTTTCTAAAGCCTTTTGTAGCTCTTTTCTGGCTACTTGCAGATTCTTCTTCGAACTGGATGATTTAAACCGATGCTACTCAGGCCTTCGTTGTTGTTTTTTCTCTCCTATAAGCTGATCTTATTATTATTTTTGAACACTTTGGAGGATCTAAAACTGCACATTGGGACTTCGTTTTTGGGAGCAAGGTAGCTCTGTAAACATTTTGATGAGGAAATATACAGCCTGATCGATTTCAAGGACAAATTTGCTTTTAGAGACACCAAAGCGGATTGGAAATTTCTAAACTGCACAGATATTGAGTTAATTCGATCAAATCTGTATAAAAGGGTATTGGTCTTGATTAAGTTTTCTACAATGATTTGCTCAGAAGTTTACCGCCATTTTTAATTGTGTACACACAAAACCATATTAAAATCGGTTTACTGTCTATCTGCCCGTCCCTCACATGCATTTTTCTCGGAGACAGTTATAGCGATTAACACCAAATTTGGTAGAAAGGTTGGAACTGTGAACGCTCATACATACAGCAATATGCCAAGTGAAATGTGATATGATCTGATCAAAAGTTGAAGAGCGGCGTAGATAGATTGGATTATTAGCCACATTCAGGACAACCAACTGCTCCTCATGGAGCACCAGTTTCAGACCTTCTTTTGAACCGAGTGTTACTCAGATATTAATTATTCGGCATCTCCACGTTCTAGCGAAAATCAGAATATCTACAGAGATGCCTCATAACTTGACAGGTAAGCTCAAAACTGTGTGGAAGTATGTCGTAAGTCGCTGAGCAACCCACTTAACATCCATTGATTTCTGCGAATTGTGGCCTCGCGTGAAATATTCGTTTTTATCAACAGCTCCGTAAAAGAAAACCTGCACCTGAGGTAAGTAGTCGAATCTATGACCAAACGCCACTGAGCCCGGGAAAACGGAACCTGTACCCGGGGTAAGTAGTGGAATCTGTGGCCAAATGCCACTGACTTTTAGCAAAAAATATAGATTTCTGCTGCACAAAACTTGATGCATTAGCTACCCGGCAAATATCCTGGTTTGTTCAATTGGAAGCGGGTACTTTTGAGGGATCTAAGGATAAACCATGCACCGTCAGATACAAAGATCTTAATAAAATTAAACTTCTTTCGTACGAAGATCATAGTCCGCACTTCACTCCGTCCGATTACCATCCAAATCACTCACTTCAAGTATGGACGCAACAAAGACGAATAGGGCAGCCACCATGGGATCGGAGGGCTCGATGAGCAGGAAAACGTTCCTCTGCAAAACATTTGGGATTATATATGACTAGTTTGGCAAATGAACCTCGGAAGTAGAAAGCTTTCACAGAAGGGAGCGCAAAATATATATCGCGGTAAATTTTACTCCACTTCTGTTTGTTATGCTAATTGTCCCGGTGAAATAGCACCTCTACATGCTTGGAAATTATAAAGCTTTTGTGCAATTTCTTACGGCTTTTAGATGTGATAATTGTCCATAACGCCCATAAGTTTAGTTGTGTTGCGTTATTTCAAATAAATTAATAAATTGCGGACGTCCTTCGATTATATCCCCACATTGGGCGCCATATGCAGAAAGCCGTTTTTAAGTTATTTTCAAAGTATATGCTAATTAAGTAATATTTACTATTTAGAAATTTGAATGAAGTTATATTTATGAAAAACTCAATAACAAGACATCTATCCTTCAACTTTGTAGATTTTCATTGTTGCTAGTGGTTTCCCACACACAAATTACTATTAAGAGGCAGAGAGAGAGAGAGCTACTGACACACTAAAAGGGAAATCCTTTGAATGTCTGTAATTTAAAAAGTTTAATGGATATTCAAAATGACCACCCCTGTCGACAATGGTCAACTACGAGGAAATAACTATACCAAAAAACCAAAAGGGAAAAAAAAATTCAACCCTCAGGTAGCTCCTAAGTCAAGCTCAATTGAATTGTTCATCCGACATATGTTGGTTTGGTCATTTGGACACCTCAGTCTCCATCACGCTATTTAGAAAAAAATCAAGTATTTCATTACATAGTGCGTTTGCACTCTTGATCTTGTCCTCTCCAATCATCCCGCGTGTTGCTCATCTCAATTGCCTCATGCCTTTCTCACGTTGCTCCTGACGCCCATCATTCTGCTCTCGAGTTTGATGACAAGATCACCCGATTTTACTCCCTTGTCGAGAGAAAGTCTTCCAAGTTTTACTTTCGTGAGGCAAACTTCGAAGACCTGAACTCAGCCCCCTCCCTTTATTAACGGGTGACCTAGAACTGAACACTTTCTATGCCATTTTATCAGATCTTCTTCCCTGTTACATCACCTCATAAGTCCCTGCATTCTTACCCTGTCTGGTTAACCACTGAATTCCCTAAACTTCTTGAAAATCTCACTGCTAGGTTCTTGTTTTCTGGGAACTATGCCAACTTCGTTCCGTCAAATCCCTCCACAAAGAAATGTCTGGCCAGTGTTGAAGATTCCTTATCCTTATGCACTGGCAAGCTCCTCTGACGTACCATATTTCTCTATAGCGGCCCATTTATTACATTCATGCTTTGTCAACGATTTTTCCCTACTGCTTACTTGTCTCTATTCGCTCAATGCCGACGACCTTAAGCTGTTTTACGCTAGATCGTCGAGTAAAAAAAGGTATCTCCTTTTAACTAAACCTAGACATTTTGATTCGCTGGTGCTCTGCCAATGGTTTAGCGCTAAAAGTCAAAAAGTATCACTCTATGTGCTACTCGCTAAAATCCTCACCTTCTTCCGTTTTCGACTCCGTTGCCGGATATTCCTTATTATATCAGATCTGCAATCAAGACTTCGGTGTCATTTTTGACAATAAGCACCGCTTCGACACCGACTGCTTTGAAGTCACTAATCAAGTGGTAGACCTCTCGGGCTTCCTCTGGAGGAACGTTGCCGACCGCATACGCTTCATCACTGCCGCGCAGTTACTGATGAGTCTTTCAGCTAGGACGATCGACTGTACTTCTGCTCGGTTCGTCCAAATCCACTTGCTTAGAACTAGCGATTTTGACCGGGATTTTTCCCAGCACAGGGAACAGGGTATTGGAGTTGCCGTCCCCGCAACACCAGTACCACCACTAGGTAAGGATTCCCCATTTTTGGGCGTCCTGATGTCGCATCCGGTATTCTAGCCCTCGCTGCCTCTATCGCTGGTCGTCCAAACGAAATCACCTCTTCCTTTTTCTCTGCTATTTCGTAATTTCGTTGTTTGCAAGTTTCATTCAATTAATTGTCTTAGATTTAAAGCCTCTTACTATTAGTGAAGGTTCTCCCAATCTCTCAGATGAGAGAGATGAGAGGCATTTCAAAGCTACCACTAAGTTCGATCTCACTTGGTCGTCAAATCGTCGCGGTACCAGTTTTGCTTTCAAACCAAGCTCTCTTTACACTGCCTTGTTTGCTGGTTATTACGACATCTACCTCTTTTTCTGAAACAAGCAGTTTTATTAGCGCATCTGCACTTTTTCTTGGAGAACTGTAATTTGCTTCGTTTACGCCCGCACACTGCATATTCTTTTAGGGCCCAAGCTCGTGGATTTGCTTCCAACTTTTCCATATGAATACCATTTAGATGTAATTAACTTTGTGTCCTTTTTCACTTGAGCGGTAGCATAGCGTAGATCAGTCTGAGCCTTTACAGGCCATTCATCGAAAACATTCCTTCACTTGACACTATGTAGGGAAAGATTGGCTGTGATGGCCCCCAATACCCCCTACCCCGTGGAACCACCTTTAGGTATTAAATCACGGGAATGAGTTGGCTTACTTTAGCTAGGTCTCCTTCCACCTATGCGCGGCGTTCGTAACCCGCCTTTCTCACTTCTTCTGCTTTTCGCAGTTTATCCTGGATTGCTGCAATTATGGAGTTAATCGCATCCCAATTCTCCTTGAAAGCTACCATTTCCCGGACAAAATTTTGATTTGATAGCCATTAACCTATTGCTTCCTCTGGTTTCCTCCTTCCTTCTACGAGCCTAGGACATTGGAAGGCGATCCTCTGGAACCCCGTCGCAGTTTGGGCAATCATGTGAGGTGTCCAATTTATACCTGCACAGGTTTTGACGATATCCTCCACGGCTGATGAGAAACTGGGTAAAATTATAATTGATCTCCTTACGCTTTCTCTTCAGCCACTCCCTGATTGAAGGGATCAACGACCCTTTTCTGGCTGACCGGATCGCTGTTGTTATCTGCTAATGGATCCCTCCCTTTCGGCGTTTTTCACCTGCGATAAAAGAGAGGTGGACCTAATGCTATATATGTTCATCATCTTGTCTGACAAAATGTTAATCGGTGTCACTCCCGAGATGACGAAAGCTGCATCATCTGAGACGATCCTGAAGGCAATCAGTTTATGTGCATTGTCTAAAACAAGCAGCCCTTTTCCTCGAACGGGGACTGCATACAGAAGGATAGAACTCACCACCTTAGTTATGAGCAGCCTGCAAGTATGCCGCGGCCCTCCTACGTCTGGCTGTGAAGTCCTCGCTAACTTGCCGGGACATGTCACGTGCTAGCGCAGGGCTGACAATCTACAATTGAAGCGGTTTCCCTTTTCCGATAAGTGTTTTCATCAGAACCACACCCAACTGGGCGAATGTTTTTAATAAGCCTCCTTGCGTTGGTCTCGATGGCCCACGCACTAAAGTCACCGACTATCACTTTTGGACCTCGTCGGGAACAAGATCGTCTAACAGGTCTTCGAACTCAGGCAGTATGGGGCTCGGTGAGACATAGCACCTCTTTTTTTACAGCAGTTAACGCCTTTCTAAATTCTGGGCATTTACCACTTCCGACTATATGCCGCTTATCCTGTCCCTCCTTTCCTTCGCATAAAATGCACTTGGGCGTTGGCAATATGTCCTTATTCTCCATATCTTCGGTATCGATCGATCGATTAGGCATTTGAAGCACCTCTTTGGAGAGATATACTGCCTTAATCGGCAACCAACATCCGAACCTTTCCTACGGCCGACAACTTCTGCGCTCCCTCCACTGACAGTCACATTGTGGCCGTTTAAGTACTGCCATAAGGTTTTGTTAGGCTCACGATAGATTCTGGCCTGAATTCCTCCAACCTAAATTGTTGACTTAAGGCAGCGCAGATCCCTTCTGTGGATGTTACCTCATCGAGATCCATGTAGTGTATTTAGATCCCATGTTTTTGGGAATGTACCGCGACGTTCTCCTCAAGTGAGTTTATAACTTGGTAACGAAAGCCGTCAGTTTTTCCCACGCTGGATTTTTTCAGCTCAAATATGAGATCCCCTTTCTGGGTCCCGGATTTTGCTGACATTTCCGTTTAGGTCATTTAGGTCGGGGTCAGGTTTCACTTTCTCAGTATCTCCTCATACGATAGATTTCCTTAGTTAGAGATTGCAATTGCTTCTGGGCGAATTCGCGTCTCTGGTTTCTTATTTCTTCTTTTGTTTTGGACCTTAGTCCCTCCACCTTTTGGTTTCGCTAGCCAGTATTCCCACTTTGAGCACATGTTTTCCCCCGCCTGAAGTTTTAATTCCATTTTATTGACGCCTTTTTTACTTTTGGCGCCTCTTGACTCCCTAAAGTTTCGCCTTCTTTGCCTGGTACTGTTGATTGAAGATCGATGACTATTTTGCTTTGGTTTCACTTGAGTCGCCTGTGATACTGTTGGGGCAGGGGTGTTCAGCTTTTCCTTAGGTTTTCTTTCCTCTTCCTGCGACCTATTACAAAGCACCCTGACGGTCTCGCCATGTTCTTAATGGCTTGGTGGATGTTATGCTTATCCTTGATGAATTCAGACAGTTCACCTATTTTAGCTCCAAGCTGCGTGAAGGGTAGTTCTTGCGTGTCAGGGCTCCATTCTCGGTGATTCTACTGGATCACGTCTTGATCAGATGCAATGGATATCGAAATCGCCTTTTTTAGCAAGTTGTCTCCTTTCAGCACATCATTCTTTGCCTTTGCAGTTGGTGTTCCAGGCAGAGTTGTGCTTCGTTTTAACACCTCCTTCTCCAAAGCTAAAACACTTGTAGCACTAGATGCCATGGTGGCCAAATTGTCTACTACCGAAACATTGCGGCCAAGGGATGTCAACGGCCGGGGGCCCGCTTACTCACCCTCAAAAGCCGCCGGCACTGGGGTTCTTAGCCCCTGCACCGTGACTTTACTCCTCAATTCCAGACTAGCCCATGCTCAGTTAGAAAAGAAAAGTACATGAACACATATTTACACATCAATAGCTATGCCCCTATTCGTCACCTAGGGGTCGCACCTGATGGGAGATTCCTCACATGTCTGTCTGTCTGTGACACCCATTTTTCTCAGAAACAGTTTTAGCGATTGATATCAAATTTGGTGGAAAGGTGGGAATTGTGAACGCCTACGCATACAGTGTTACATCGTTCGTCAAATTTAAGGGAAGGTCCCCATACATGCAAAAGGGGGTGTACTTTTTTTTCCACCAAATATAGTCATGTGGGGTATCAAATGAAAGGTCTCGGTTAGTACTTTCTGAAGCCGGTCTTAACTTTGACATTTGTTGGAAAGCTGGGGAGTGCAGGGGTTCGAAAATGATCATTTCTTTCACGGACCCATTCTCAATCGTTTTCGAATATATATGAAGAGTCGGAGAATTTTACCGAAACTAGAGGGAATGCTATGTTCACCGTGCAGCTATCTCGGTCGATTTAACACTTTAACATTTTCAACAATTTTTGGAGCAGATTTTCTTCATAATATTTCATTTCATATTTTAAATTCTTCAAAAAACACACCGGCTGTCTTCATAGCAATAGAAACAGCGGATTCTTCTTCTTCCTCAGGTAATTTGCCAGACCGGCCTAAATTGAAGTTTATTAAAGCCTACGAATGGCTACACTTCACTCAAATTTAACACTGCCGACATTATTCAAAAAAAGCTACGACGCAGTGTGACGTAAGTTAAAGTGTACGACACTCAGTGTGTACCTCCTCACCCCCAAGAAAAGGAACCGATAAAATTGAGTGTTCTACATAAGTGGGTGGTAGGTGTCATTTGAATGTGTTTAAACTTTAAAGCTTCAGCATTTGACCAAGTAGCAAATCGGTCAGTGACTGCCTATCGAGAGCATATTTTGAACTCAGCCCAGGGGGTGACGATGATAACATTAACGGAAAGATGTTCGATAAAAGTGTTTGATGATGGCCACCACTTGTCACCCAGAGTCCCCTTCGACCCACAACTACGTACCAAAAGGGATTTAGGAAACTGCGCCCAGAGGAGACATGGTAAATTGTTGGTCATGACCGAAAACAAATTCCTGATATTAGTTAGATGTATAGGAAGATGTTATCCCACACGACGAAGGGCTTTTGGGGGTATGCAGAATAAAGTGGGTTCCGACCCGTAGAAGAAAGTCATGTTCGGAGACGCTTGACAGGAAATTGACGGCTTCCGTGAATTACTATTTCCAGTTCCTGATAATCGCAAAGTTCATGGTACAACCCAACAACAACCTTAACGCAATATTCAAATTCCTCATAAATTTATAGGGATTGTACGCAGGACTTCATGAATATTTTTCATAAATGTTGGATCGTCCTTGTTGGAAATGAAATCTAGGCAAATTTTGAACTATACAATTGTTTAAGGCCTGCGAGGGAAAAGTTGCATCATTACCCTAAAAGTTTTTGTTTAAAAAAAGGAAACCTAAAGCGCCATAAAAATGAGGACTCTCTTTCAACTTTCTCACAAAGTCCTCTTTGCTGCTCCTTGTGAAGTCGGCATGAAAGAAAGTACAAACAAAATCTGTTTTTCCTTTTTGCGATGCCGCTTCGTGATATATCTTTAAAACTTCAGTTATAGAAAGAATTCGCAAGGAAAATCAAGGTTTATAACAAAACTGGAAAGAGACAAAATGTTTACGCAAAATTACAAAAATCAAAACGTCAGGACTGTCCATGTCAATAGGGTGTCGATTGACCGTGAGCAGGGGTTCGACTTAATACGACATAATTTGCATTTCTCCATTGGCAAGCAATGATTACGGGTGAATAGCTTGTGCTTTTAGAAAAACTCCACCCTTCATTTTCAGTCTGGGTTGTCACTCGTCCCCGAGATATTGAGTGTGCAGGACCTTAGGTTCCGTAATAGTTCTCCTTTTGAATGGAAACTTGACGTGAAAAGGTGGAGGGAGAGTCACGAAAAAATTGAATTATAGAAGCAGATAAAGAAGTAACGAAGGGTAGCCGGGTTTAATGAATTTATTCTGACCTAATTATCGACTACGAACAGACGTGCTTTTCGCTGTGACTATTGCGAAAGGTAAGGGATGGCGAAAAGTGAGGGATAGTAAAAGGAAAGATGGGGAAGGAAAGCAAGTAATGGCTCGGTGTATGTACGCTATTACTTTGGCCAAGATTTATGAAGGAAAGGGATTTGGAAAAGTGGTTTATGGTGATATGATGCGATATTGTGTAAGCATTTAGAAGGATAATGGGTTGGGTCTGAATGGTGTGATATATTGCCATTGAGCTACTATTAGAGGGTTGGTAATGCTAGTCAGGGTACATATAAAAAAGTTCAATTAGAGGAAGTTTTTCAGTGCACTTTATGCAATTTGAAGAAAGGATTGCCATATTTTGTCGCATTGAGAGTAGAGTGTTTTTTATGACCCTTTGGTTAATCACCAATTTATTTAACTGACAACAATACAGCGCCTCCATACTACCCCACCCCCAGCTGATACTGGGTTTAGGTGATAAAACCCATGACCCGCCAATTTTAGGAGCATAGATCAAATCTCACGTGCCGTGCACCTTTCTTTTCCGTGACCTCAGTCCCGGGGACAAAAGGCTTTAGCCTGGACACGAAGACGTTCTTTGGACTGCCATGGACGTCAAGCCTTAAATGTGCCCCCCCCCCCTCTGTTCAACACTTCATAAGGGCCCTCATATTGTGGTTGCACTTCCGGAAAGCATCCATGCAAACCAAGACGTGTGTGCAGACGTCCAGGTCCTTGGCACTGTTAGGCTTCCTTGCAGAATCACAGAATGGTGGCGGTGATTTCAATTTGGCCATGATGCCTCGGAGCAAGCGTGAAAGCCCAGTGGTGGAAAGAGTTGACCTGGTATCTACCTAGTGTCGCTCCTGGTATCAACCCAAATTCCCTCCGTATACTAACTCGGCGGAGGTGGCGGCAAACTTCTCACGATGAGCTGTACGTAGAATAAGTGAAACAAAAGGCAGGACTTGCGACTACGAATAGTTGCCGTGTTCCATTATAGTGGCTTTCTGAGTCCCATACCAGCGTTCTAGCATCCCATTGGATTGCAGGTGGTACGCAGTCGTCCGATGGCGATTGAAGTCTAGGAGTTTATCTAACTGCGAGGACCGAATAGACTCGAATTGCATTACCTGGTCAGTAATGACTTCGGCTGGAACTCCAAAGCGTGGGATCCACTCCCGACAAAGGGTATCGGAGCACGATTGTGCGGGAATATAGGCCAGAGATATTCCTTCGGGCCACCGTGTGAACCTATCCATGATTGTGAGACAATGTTTGAAGCATGCGAATCTCGCAAGGGTTCAATGATGTCGAAGTGGATCGTGTGAAAACGTTTTGTAGGCCGAGGGAAAGAGCTTACTTCCTTCTGTACGTGAATGGTAACTTTACACGCGATGCACTGCCTGGTCCAGGAGTTAACATCCTTATTCATTGATGGCCAGAAATATTTGCTTGTGACCAGCCGATTCGTTGTCCGGATGTCTGGATGTGCAAGATCATGTACTGCATGGAAACTTGCTTGCGAAAGGCGGCGGAATATATGGCCTAGGTCCCTTTTCATAGGTCTCGAAGACTATTTCAGAGGTTGCGCTAAAAAGGGGAAACTCTCGAAATGTGTATTTGAGAGTTATCTCCGAGGCACTGGGTCATTCTTCTATGTCTTGGCGATTGCCGAAAAATCGACCATAGCAGAGATTTTAACCCTTAAAACCCGTGACAAAGCATCTCGTATTATATTATCCTCGCGGCATATATGCTGGACGCCCGAAGCAAACTGGTATATGAAGCCCAGATGCCGGAGTTGGCGGGGGATGCTTTGTTGGGTTTCTGCTTAAAAGAGAAGCTGAGAGGTTTGTGGTCTGTGAACACTGTGAACAGCCTGCTTTCTAGGCAGTATTGAAAGTATTTTATTGCCATATACGCCGCTAATAGCTCACAATCGTAGGTACTGTATTCAATTTCTTAGAAAAGAAGTTCAACGGCTTTCAGATTTGGTTCACCTTTTGGTGAAGGGCAGCCGGGGTCTGAGGCATCAGCAAAAGCAGTTAGGGGCGGATCTAATTGAGGGAATGCCAGGAGTGTAGCGTCCGCCAGCTGTCGTTTGCCTAGCTCAGATGCCTGGACGGCCTCTGTAAACTACGCAATCAAGCTTGAGTTTGTCGTCTTGGGTCGAAACAAGTAGGCATTGAGGATTGCTTGATGCTGAGCGGCTTTGGGCAAGAAACGACGATAGAAGTTTAACATGCCCAAAAACCTTCGTAGATCCTTGACCGCTTTAGGTTGTGAAAAGTCAATGATGGCCTGAACTGAAACTGAAATCATGTGGCCTAAACACTTTACCTGCTGTTGAAGGAATTTTCACTTTTCAACATTAAGTAAAAGACCGGCTTTAAGGGGACGTTGAAAAATGCATTCGAGATGTTCCAAATGCTCGGACTCTGAAGAAGAAGCGACCAAAACGTCATCCAAATACACGAAAAAAAAAGTTAAGGTTTCGCAGGACAGAGTGGATGAACCTCTCAAAAAGTTTGCGCCGCATTGCACAGACCAAAACGCATCCGTGTGAACTCGAAGAGTCCGATGAGTGTGCATATTGTCGTTTTCGGATTATCTTCTGGAGCTACAGGGATTTGATGGTACACCTTGGCTAAGTTCGAGGTCGTGAAAACACGGCAGTTAGCGAGGTTGTGTGTAAAGTCGTGGATTATTGATATGGGATAGCGGTCTGGTACAGTCTGACTTTGGCACCATGTGTAAAGGAGAAGACCAGCAGCTATTTGATGGAATGCTAATTCCCTGCTTCAAAAGTGTGTCGAATTCTTTCTTAGCAACAGCGAGTTTCTGGGGTGGCAATGGGCGCAACTACGAGAAGAGCCAGTAGTGCGGTTGTGGTGCTGTATATCATGCTTAGTTTCGAGGGACTACTTTCGGTAGTTATGATGCTGTATTTTTGAAGAATGGCGCGAATGCGAGGGTCGTCTACTGATTGAAAGAGTGACAGTTGGGCAGGTGGCAAGTTTTCCAAAAAACCTGATCATAATTATGGGATCTATAAGGACCTATTCTGCATAGTAGTCTAGAAAGTCTGCGTTTAATATGGGACCGTTGATATCCACTGCAACAAAACCCCATGAGAACGTACGTCGAAGTTTTAGACTTATGTCTACCTGTTTGTAGCCGCAGGTGTGTATGGTTCAGGAATTTGCCGCCGCTAGTTCAAATTGTTGCGGAATCAGTTTGTAATTCTCCGATACTGGGAGAACTGAGACATCTGCGCCTGTGTCAACCAGGTAATGGCGCTTGCTCCAGGCACATATGCACCTCGTGGATTTTATCCGCGGAATTTGCCAAAACCTCCGAAAATCCGGAGTCAGCATAGCCCAAGATGGCCTGGGTACTCTCCGGGAGTCGCTGCAACCACAGATGCTCTACCCCAACCAAATCCCCGTCCAACCGCTTCATTTTACGTAGGGGTTGTCTCGGGGAGCGGTCGCCTAAAGTGAGCTCCTTCATAAAGTGATCCAACTTTGCTGACTCACTTACTGATAGTCGTTTGATGAGGGTACCCTTTGATTTCGAGTATGAACGTCGGCGACGAGTCCAATCGACTGACGAGCGCGTGATTAAATCGCGTGGCATCAGCAATGATGTCTGCGAGCGTAAACTGCGCCTCCAATTGTCGGAACCAGGTCTTCAGGTTACGTCGTCAAAACGGTGGCACTCGCACCGCTACTGTGGCCACGGGGGTGATGAGGCGCCGGAGCTATTTTCCGCGCTGTTATCAAACGACATCAGTGAAACTATACGGATTACTTGGAAAAAAACAAAGAGTCGCGCTTCTTAAGCCCGATCGAGATATTGTGCAGGCTCGTACATTGTAGGGGATTGATTCCGAGCTTGCATAGACTGGGGTTGGGTCAACATGCGAACGCGCTGAAGTAGAGTTAGAGATCTTCTCGTTTTTTCAAGTGTAACTGCTACAACCGAGCTGAAAATAAAATTACGGGTAAATCTCCTTAGACATGTAAATTGAGAGGATATCTCGATTTCTATGATACCTGTATCCCCTGGTAAGTTTTCGTGACCGAAGCCACTTCAGATGATTGCCCGTGCAGACTCATCTCTGATCGCACTAATTAAGCCTTGAAGCATTCTCTTACTGCATCACGGCCAGCGAGCTAAAATGAGAGCAGCTTTCGCCGGTGACATCACGTGGAGGTACTCCTCGGCCACTTGATTTTGGTTTGACCGAAAAGGATCTCAACTCAAATACGCCAAGAATGCATTGCTTGATGACAAACTTGAGAAGGAAATTTATTATCATAGCATTGTTGAGCAACAAAATTTTGGGGGGGGGGGGTGTACAATTTATATCTGCACTTATTAATCCCTCGTTATTACTCTCTTCGTTTTCAAATCGGTGTCAAGAGTTGGACTTGTATCTTAAAATATTGATCGAGAATTTTCATACGATACCAGACATGTCTACATTTGGTGAACAAACTTGTATACCTCCTTTCCTTTTATATAATATTTCCACCAAATCCCAGGTTGATATTTGGGACTTTGTGACTATCACCGTTAATGGAAAGCTCCAAGCTTTAGGTATCAACTACCTCTGTTCTGTCATGTGGGTAATCTAGCTCGGACAAAACACTGCGCTGACGAATGGGTAATCAGAAGGCGGAAGAGGCAGTGGGTAGGTCATACATTAAGAAAGTGCAGCAAATCTCTCGCTGAATATGTCCTACAGTGGAATCCACCAATCATGGTAGAATAGGTTGCCCTAGATATGCGTGACGCAGACCAGTAGAGAAGGAGTGTAGACTTCTCAAGAAGATCTGGAGGGAACATTAGAAAATTACCAGGAACTGGCTGTAAGGGCACGTAGGTGTGGGTGGTGCACTTTGTCCTACTTAGGGCAAAATGGCAATCACATATATGTATATTCAGCTTATTAATGACATTTCACTTTGGGATGTGCCCTTCGGCAAATTCTTCATGAAGTATGTGGGAAGCCAAAAATAATCTAGCAAGTCAACCAGATTGAGGACTAAGGAAGTATCTACTCAATGATATATAAATTTATTGAGCCCAGGCAAAATAGGTATCTTATTGTCTCATTAATTTCAATTTCTATTCGTAATGCATTCTCATACTCGTGTCGAACATCGTCCAGAATAAAAATCACTAATGAGAAATCTCACAAGGACTACCGCCGATAGTCATTACTATACAACCTTTGTAATATATTTCCCTTATGCTTTCACAAGAAAGAGAAAAATGAAACAGGTCGATGGGCGATTTCCCTTCGATGGGAAATAAGGTCACTAATATCGAATAGATGACCATAAACTAGAAGCAAAAGGATACCTGACTTTGACATTATTATAATGAAGAGTACAAGAATGGCATTGAATGAATATAGAGAGATCGAAAGGTTGAATTAGAATTTTATAACATAGGTGACGTATAAGGTTCGTTATTTGGAATAATAAACATTTGGTAATTAATGTATCTATCAGGTCTGATTAACATTGTTTTTCCTCAATGTGCTCCGTGAATCAGGTTAAAGTTGAGTAATGTTTTTGCGAAGTTTAAGGTGCTGAACGAGTTCGAGCCTAGTACGTATAGTAATAGTATAGTAGCTATCCGATACTCTCATTTTTTGTTGGATTAGGGTAGGTGAATGCATTTACGCACAGAGTGTTCGACTCCCGGAAAAGTACGCTGTCAGATTACCAACTAAACACCTCCATGTCTTCAGAGAATTAGCCACACAGAGAACAACCATTTGACACATTATTTCGGGCTAGCCCTTCCGGCTTTGGGAGCCGTCAAGCCAGGGGATGTTAGTTCAGGGAACCCGTACCATCCGATCCCTCCGCCGGTCGAGTTCAATCTTCTTCACAATAAGAAGAGCCCGAACATAATACGCAATACGATTCCAGCTGCCAGCGCTCTTCAGCATCTCCGTGACAATGTTATCTGGAGAGAGGTCCCCTGCGTCTGCATAAAACTGCAACGAAAACCGTCCCACCTCTCGTAAGAGAAAAAGGTGTATTCAGCGTTGTCCGCCACTCCATTGCAGCATTGCAGAACACACAATCAGGAGATCGCGCCTTCCCAATCCTGTGCAGGTAAGAGTGAAAACCTCCACGCGCAGTCCATCGGCCTCTTAACTCATTTTGCCAAAAAAGTTGCCACTCGGTAAGGGTGCGTTGATGTTCTTCACGGGTAACCTCCTCTCTTAAGTTCTCGCCCTTACGGCGGTAGATAGCTTTGCGCTCCTTGGCAAGGAGCTTGATGACCCACTTGGCCGCATCTCCGGGATTCTGTCCTCCTGTCCGGTCCCTTGCAAGCTACTGATGTGTGTCCATATTCCAGATACCTGTAGCAATTGACGGGGACTATCCGCATTCCTACCCTGCATACTACCCCTCCAATTTTGATAATCCCGTGGCTAAGGAGTTTCCTCGGTGACTTCGACCAGGGCGAGCTTTTGGCCTCGAGGATTTACGGAGGTGATACCTACCCGAGCATTGGTTACCTCTGGACGTTTGCATTTTATCGCCTCCTCCACTTCAACCTTTTCTGTGAGGTTGTCAACATCACGAATTTCTAGAGAGCACATGGGCTCTAGGCTGGAAACAACAACCTTCTCCACCCTTTGACCGCTTCGCAGAACGTACTCTTGTTAGTCATCTTTGGACCCAGTTCGACGAGAACTTCGCCATTCCTCGTTTTCCGTATGGAATACACCTCTGCTCCGTTGTATTTGAGTTTCATCCTGTGGCGAATTTCAATAAGGACTTTCGCAAATGTCTTGCCTTCCGTCGGCTTAATGAGCAGAGCCGACGGTCTAGTCCTTCTTCGTTTCCTCGTCTTTTCTGCTTCTGGCTTTTGGTTGGCAGCCTTCTTGTCTTTGGACAGACATGAATCTGGCGACGTAGTCAGTTGTTTCGTTTTTCCCTTCTTCGCCTTCTTTTTTTGGGACCTGGAAACTACTTCGATAAAGTCTCCTTCAGGTACGTCGTCCTCTTTCCGTTCTTTTCCCAGTTCGCTTTGCAGTGGGCTATCTGCGGTCCGTTTGACGCAAGCAGCGTTCTTAGCGGGGAGTGCGGTTGTTTCTGCCCTCCAATCGTGTTCCGCTGCTCTCTACGTTTGCTTATAGAAGGAGATACGGTCCAATAGTTCCTCTAGTTCCATCAGCCCGTTTTTGACGCCTTTGCTGATGTTCCTATGGAGGAACGTTGCGACCGCATACGCTTCACCACTCCTGCACATTTCCTGATGAGCCTCTCTTCTTTGGCTCTAACTAGGATGGTCGACTTTACTTGCACTCGGGTTGTGTCCGAATCCATCTGCTCAGGACTAGCGATTCTGACTGAGCTTTCTTTCGAAACAGGAGCACTAAAAGGTATTGGAGTTGCCATCTCCGCACGGTCAGTCGCGTCACTTATTAAGGCTTCCTCTTTATTTCGGCGCCTCAGTGTCACATCGGGTATATGAGCTCTCGCTGCCTCTTTTGCTGATCGCTGCAGTGAACGACGCATTTTTGTACTGCGCCCAAACTCGCTTAGCTCTTCCTCTTTCTCTCTTGTTTCGTCGATTTTTTTTTTAATTTATGTAAATTCTCTATGGAAAACTAACCAGCGGATCGTGTGCAAGGGAGCGCGCCGCAATAGTCAGGAACGGGTGTACCCTTGCGAACGTAGCCCCTACTCCAATTCCCTGAAACCTGACCTCAAGCTTAGTTGATCCCGGAATTCACAGACGAATCAGCACTAGCTCGGGGCAACGCGGTCTACTAACACCGGTTCAATGCACACTACCCGACCAGTTTCTTACTTACTCGGGCACCTCCGGGGCGTCACACCTCGTATCGTAAGCGACCCCATATATTCGCTCCACTTAAGGAAGTCATCCCGTGTTTTTGTCCAAGTTAAGATAATTGCGATTTTTCCATTGCTTTCGCAGCCTTGTTGGGGCGGAGGTTTGACGCGAAGATAAGGCTGTCATCGGCATATTGGATAATGTCAATGCCGGTCTCAGGAATGGGAACGTCAGCCGTGAAAACATTATGTAAGGTAGGCCCTAAACCGGATCCTTGTGGTACTCCTGATGTTACTGGCAAGAGATTGGAAAATTCGTTTCCCATGTTGACGTAGAACAGCCTTCGAAAGAGCTAATGCCAGATCTGATAATTGGAATTGGGAAGTTTTCCTCGATTAGTTTGTATATGAGTCCGTTTGCCGATACGTAGTCAAAGGCCTTTTCTAGATCCAATGCGCAGGGTACGGTTTGTCTATTGTTGACTTTGGCGACATTGCCGTGAAGGTAGCTCAGTGCATGTTAGGTTCCGTGTTTATGACAGAACTCGAACTGATGATTGGGAATGCTATTTTTGAGATTACAATGTTAGACAAGTTCGGTTGTCCAGTCTTTCTCAAAAAGTTTTCCTGGGTCGAAAAGTAGGAAAATTGGTCTGAAATTTTTTTTGGTTCGGAGGAAATTCCCTTCCTTCTGTTTGGGTTGTGGGTCAGGGTGGTGAGTTGTGGGAGACTCAGAAAATGTTGCGAATCCACTGGTTAGACTCCGGTGTTCGTAGCCGAAAAGATCACTAACTTGTTGGAATTTTGAAAAAGAATTTTCTAATTGTCACTTCAACAGTCGCAGTTAAGGCCGAATCGGTTCGAGATGGAGAAATATTGAGCTGAGCCTCAAATAATTCCGCAAGAACTGATCTGACAGTCATTAGGACTCGCTTTTGCAGTTGAGAAGACAAGGGAAACTGGACTTCAATTGCAGAATGGTCTGTGATCGGTGGTTGTGTAATGATTTACAGGATTTTACCTGAAAACTTTGTTTGGTTTCATCAGACAAGATGAAGTAGTCGATTATAGACTGAATACTCGGTTTTCTCAGTGTATCTGGCAAAACCATCTCAATATAAGGAAAAATAATGATCGTTGGCGCAAGAATCCATATTAGATCAGGGCCTTGCAGTGTGTTAGAGCACTTCTTTCAAGACCTTAACCGTACACTACAAGATTACATTACCCTGTAGGAGGCAATGTGATCAACATTGCGCTCGCCCGAGGTTATTACGCTGTATTGACTCAGGTACTCATTCACAGCTGAGTCGACTGGTATTCGAAGCCAAATCACGATACAAATCCCACTGGCACTAGTGAGATTTGAAATGCGACCCTCCGTACGACAGTCTTGTGCTCTAACCACTCGATCTTGGTAAATGAAAAAGGGTCATGGATCCAGTTTAGCAGGATTTCCTCCTCCTGATTGCTTTTGACCTCGGGAAGTGTGGCTCGAGTTGAAATCGCCCCCGAGTAGAAGCTATTTTGACTTTACCTGGAGATTCACCAAGACTTGCAAGTCATAGCTAAGTTGCTCAGTTTTAGAATTACATCTAACATAGACGGAGACTACCAGGATCCGTCTACCATCGGTAGTTTTAACTATTGCCGCCACAGCAGAGGAAGTTTGCAGGTTTTCAATGGCGACTTCTTCAAAAACATAGTCTTTTTGGACTAGGAAGGGGTGCAGAAGCGAGAGCTTTAACCAATTCCCGGAAATCCTTGTTTGAATGCTTGGCATTTGTTTGATTTACTGCTTTGGGAAGAAATTTCTTAGCGGCTTGTGGGTATGACACGCCTTGGCTGCAAACTCTGTTGCCTCCCGGGTTTTGACAACTTACCGTCTGGCTTTATAAGGTGGACACGAACAATAGCTTGCAGGGTGCCCAATTTTGCCGCAGTTGCAACCGGTGCCGAGCTTCCGTCGTGGGTTTTGAGCATTCCCCACGTGGATGGCTCTTTGCGAACTATCAAACAATTTTAGGCGATGTGCCCGAAGTTTTGGCAGCTGTAACACTGTATTTCCTCCATTAGTATGACCTTCTCGAAGGTAATCTTTTGCTGAAGGATGTACTTCACCTTGAAAACTTTACTTAGCTTTTGGCAGGGCTCAAAATTGGCTGTAAAAAGACCAGATTCTGATTTGATAGGGACTGAGAGATTCTCCCTGTGGAAGGCCTAATCTTGTTTGTCAAAAAAATTGCAACCGAGCGAACTTTGAGAAGTGGATACTCTAAAGTGAGTTCGGCCATAATTTCTTTAGGGTTAGTTTCCCTACGAAGACCACGGATAATTATGGACTGAATTCTATGGGATGGAGGGATTCTTATGGTGACATTAAATCCTTGCTCTTTAATGAGCTAAACAATGTTGGCATGGTCTCTTGTGTACTCCGCAAAAATGAAGGTCGCCTTTAGGCTGTTTCCCTTTAGTCATTTCAGTAGCTGCGGGACATCAATATTATATGCCGTAATTGGAGGAATTTTCTCCTTTTAGGGCTTTAAGGTACTAGCAAAGGAGGCGCTGACACTTGGTATTTGGAGAGCACTCATACTTTCTCCACTCACCTCTTGCTTTTTGGGCTTTTTCTGCCGACAGACAAAATTGAAAAAGGTCTTCTTGTTGTTCCTCGTCGACAACTGCCAGACATATCTTTTCAGCTTCGGGTCTCGGCTTTGGCTCAGTTGGGGGCTCCTCTAGCGTTGGACCGGATGATGAAGTCGCCGTTTGACGTGGCTCGCGCAGTGGAGGATAGTCAGCTTCTGTTGGAATGATCAGGGCAGCAGCGGGCTATCTTATGTTTATAGCGGGAAATCTTCCGCAGCATAGATTTCACTGTGTCCCTAAGTTTGGTGATCGTTTTCGTGAACAGCTCGATTTCAGTACGCTGATTCTCATTTTACCACAGCATATCATCGTACTTAGCTCGCATTTCATCGAGCGAGCTAGCCTCCGTAGGCATTTGTTGCTGTTGTTTAAAGTCATTATCATCGCATGGCATGGGTAACTCCAACTCCACGGCATAATCGGAAACGTCGTTAATACGGTGGTAGTTTTGCAGCGCTTAGGGCCGCTTTTCCTGGAATTCCAAATATCTATTTTTCTGGGTTTATGAAAGAAAAAGAAACTTAATTTTGAAAATTGGTCGGGACAGGAGTACATAAAACTGGGTTGACAAGATGTAACGTCCGGCGACAGTCTGACGGCAATACAAATCTTTGCTCCTAAGAGCGGGCAGTTGATAGCGGCGGAGAAAATTTTCCCTGGGTAGGCAGTGGTGCAGTTTGGTAACAGTCCACTTTCTTTCAGCCTGAAAAAAGCATCTTCTGTTCACGGCAGTGAGATCCAAAACCTTGACGACGGTAACCAACCACTAAGGCCCTCTTATTGCTGTTTTCAACGCGTCTAACGTTGGCCAGTATATCATCTTTAGCTACAAAAACCTTTGGAGGTTTTAAACCCAGTCTCCAGCATGCAATATCAAACTATGCCAACCCCATAATTTGTTATTGTTGTCGTTGTTATTGTAATGTTAAATTCTTTCTCATCTGCAATGGATCTTGGGCACCTGTTTGTATGCTAAATCCTTTTTTCTGCGAAGAAACATGTGCTCGAATCTACCAAGAAATGTCTCAATTGATCGAAACTACCACTGGCATGTCATTACATATTAACTCCAAACAGAAGGCAGGACAACGATGCAAGTGTTCTATTATCGACCGTTTTTCCTTCGCCGGTATGAGCAATTTCCATTTTTTCCTCACCAAATACCAATTAAACTACTTAAGGATTCAATACACCATTTCGATGCCTCACCCGATAAGGGTAAAACACCTTAAACGCCGAACACAGCCGCAACCTCATTAGGAATTATCACAATTCCCTCATCATCTGTCAGCCTATTTTCAAATGCAAATGACATAATCCCGTGTAGCCATTCACCAAAATAGACGAGAAGCAACTCTCTTCAAGGAACGATCCTAGACTTGCACTAGACCTGGCCTCTCCTGAGCACCAAAAGACGAGATACAAGAACTGGTTCTGACTTTTTTGCGCTCCTTTCAGGCCACCACTAAGTGAATACAAGAGGCCATGACTTTTGTACCCAGCTGCGGATGGCTCGGAGGGTCAGAGCGTGGGTGCATTAATTATACTCTGGGGTGTAATTACCTTGCAGAAGGGAAATCCAGTTTCGGGAGAACTCGACCGGCGTGGATGCGGTTTGGCCGAGTTGGAAAAAAGTGTGCTGTCGGAGCAGGATGAGAACGATGAAGACATTTGTGGCTGCACTTTAGTGGAAGCCTTGTTCCCGAGTTGACTTGGAATTGAAATCAATTCTGGTTGTTCTACTTGTTTTATGGGGGAAGGTAAGAAAAAGCTGAGACACACGTCACGGATGAGGTGCCTTCGGTCCCAGTGCAAGTACATAAATGCAGAGGCGTATTTGGGAAGTTAATAGTTTTCGTTCTGGATTGAATAATGTTTTCGACTTCTTTTGTTAAAATGAGGATGAATTTAAATATTTTCCGACGATGAACCAACTATCGATTTCCTTGTAGTGTCTTCCTGTTTGGGATGTTTGCACAAATTTTTCTCTTGTTATATGACTTGTCAACACTTGATGAACGCTTGTACTTATTTTACCCTGAGATTCACTAATTCGATATTTCTAGTCGCTATCTGGCATTCCGGCCTATTCCATTCCTACATTTCAGGGAGAGTCTACCGGGACTTATAGACTTTCTGGGCTGGACCACCCTAACTCATAGGAGGCGACATTTTATTCATAATCGCACGCATTTCTTCGTTAGCCACGTAAAGGTTCAACTATTTTTTTCAAATATTCGCAAATAATAATAATAATCGTTGGCGCAACAATCCATATTGGATCAGGGCCTTGAAGTGTGTTAGAGCACTTCATTCAAGACCGTAACGATACACTAGGAGGCAATGTGGTCAGCATTGCGCTCGCCCGAGATTATCACGATAACAAATTCGAGATTCGAACCGCGACCTTTCGCTACGACAGCCCAGCGCTCTAACCACTTGAGCCATCCGGACACACGCTTCTATTATGCTGTGCATATATATTTGATTTCCACCAAGTCATGGACAAAATAGCTCTGAATTTAGGCAAAATGGCGAATTGAATCGGGTTGAAGAAAAACACCAACAAAACCACAATTCCCAGCCTGAGGCGTCCTCGCATTCCAATTTACAGTAATGGACAGACCATCGAAGGCTTTTATTAATTTGTATATCTAGCGAGCATTTTTTACCCTAAATCCCGCTTCGTTGTTTGGTTTAAAGTCTAGAATGTAACTATCTAAACACCGACATTAAGTGGAGGCAGTTCTACACCAATGTTTTCGCTATAGTGACGGCAACTGTTTTCGAAAGCTTTCATCAATTCATGTCCATGTCGTGTTATCAGAATATTTTGACAAGACAACAACAATTGATGAAAGAGGCCGATGCAGAGATCTGATGCCCATAGAAGTGTTGATCAGAGAGCCAAAGTGGCGACAGATTTGTCACGCGTTGGAAAAAAGCAGAAACTCCATTGCAGGAAGACCGATGAGTGGGTCGACCTAGAACTTGGTGGCAGAGAGCAGTGAAGAAATTGTGCAGGCTTTTCGGCAAATCGTGGAGAGGCGCTAAGTACTAGTACCCTCAGGGGTGAGGTTGAGTTCTGCAAGAAGCTCGGAAGTCTTGTGCCAAGAGCTATCACAGCCATTTAAAAAGTGGAGGGATTTGATGGATACTTGATAAACTTCACCAACACCTTAGCTAATTGTATTATATATTTCTTCACCGCATATGCGCCAAAGGCAGGTTGATCCAATACCAATGCCTTCTGACAACTCCTCATCAGTCGTTGATTCCTGTCTTGTACAAAAAAGTAACGCCGTGAATAAAAGGATGGCGACCATTAAGAGAGTCCAAAGGCGTGGAATTCAACTAAGTACACAACTTGTCAAAAGCTGACCTCAGCGCTCAAAAGATGGGTATTCAACGTTCGTTTTGCAGCAAGGATGGAAACGGTATACTCTTTACTGACCGATGAACCGCGCTAGGCAGATGACGGGAATATTTACAGCAGATTACAACAGAAAGAAATGCTCATTCGTCACTTCCGCATTTGGACTAATTTAACCTTGCAGCGCCACAAAAGTTGAAGAGAGAATCAACTGAATGAAACTATGAGAAATAGCGAACTCTGACAAGCGAACATTTGGGACACATCTGACACCCCTAACGATCGGCACGTCAACGACCGTCTCAAATCCAAAGTCTACTCCAGTATCGTTCGTCCCGTGCCGAGTGCTGACCCACTATAAAAGATAAAAGTGTTGCGTTTGAATAGTGGCAGAACAGACCCTGCGGAAATGAAGACTTCCATGATTGGCATGGGATTCCAGTTATCATGTAGAAATTTGTGAAAAAGGCACTTTTGATGATATGGTCAGGCAAAAACGAGAGTTCTTTTTTAATGAAAAAACTGCAGACGGAGAAGGATAAAGGCGAATATCTCGCACTTAAAAACGGGACAATTTGTACCAAGTAGTCCTCTACGTTGGGGGTTGGGTAGGGCTCACAACCCTGCACGCAGAACCAAGGATACAGAGCCAGGAAAGAGCCCTCGCAATAGATAGATTTTACAACGACGCACCCAGTAATGAAAAATGACCACCGATTTGCGATTTTTTTTTGTTGAATGTGCGGTCCCTGTGCAAAATAGGAGCTGGCAAGCAGCTGTCCGATACTCCACCCTACTATAAGTCAGATCCAAAAGCGTTTCAAGAATTACACTGGACGGAGACGAGTTTCCTGGAGAGAAGCCACTACACCGTATAATATAGTGACTATCCAGTAAACCATGTGCTCGGACTTTCCTAGTCAGCCAACAAACGAACTCTGCTGTTATCGGCTTTGAAAACAAAAGCGAATGCAAGTCTCATTAAAGGTCACACCCCTAAAATGCTGACTGCAGAATCGGAAGAAGGTACCTTATACATAGGAAGCAATAGAACGAACCCTTGAAGTCGTCCCCAACTGGGGACAGGGCCCGTGTTCAGGCGCAGTGTCAAACGAGGTGGTTGTTGGAAGGTACTACCAGCTTATTTGAAAAGTTTGCGCCTCTTCAGACTCGACCACTTTCAACCAAAGTGCCGCAAAAAAAGTCGGAACGGCTAGTTCGAAGATGAATGCAAGCTTCCAAAGAAATGGAAGAATTCTGCACACAGAGCAATACTGCATGTATGGAACAGACAGTCCGTACAATTTATCCGTATTTGTCATCAGGAGCCAATGGAATTACACAGCTGGTTGAATATTCATTGGAACAACTACATGGAGTGTTTTATTCAATTATGCTCAAGCTCTGGGACAACAAATCAATGCCTGATGACCGGCAAACGAGGCATTATCTGTCCCATACATAAAAAGGGAGATATCACACAGTATAGCAATTATAAAGGTATCATGCTAAATACCATCTATATGATAATCTCCACTCTCTTTCTAAGCTGGATATCTACACCCATACGCTCAGAACGTAATGGACCCCTTACCGAAGCGGCTTCACTCCAGGCAAATCAGCAACAGATCGAATGATACTATTCAAATGAGAACAATGAATTGGAAAAAGTGGAGAATACAGACCGGTGGTAACTTCTAATATCTAGGGTAAAAAATCACAACAATAACAGTTGCGACAATGAAATGCACTCATGGTTGTTGGCAACCACGAGGTCCTATTCCAGCTTACAAAAACTGTTCTGCTCGGAACATCTCACCATACGCTCAGAGCTTCTAATTCAGGAGAAGAGAGGGTGGATAACTTGAGTGTGGATGGCTGTGCGCCACCGCAGTGTCTCAAGGGGTAGGAACCAAAAAGGTCATCAATATATATGGTCGGTTGGCACGCAGTATAAACCAGCTCATTAACCGGCCACCCTTCATCAATGCAGTGATTACATACCTTATCCCTGAGAAAGACACGATGCAGGACTCCGCAGATACAAGACCGATTGCTTCATAACACCCATTATCAGTAGAAGGGCCAATGCGCATCTCGAAACCAACAATATTCTGTTCGAGAAGCAGAAGGGCTACCGAGTCGGGTCAAAGGGTTGCACACAGCAACTCTTTACCGATTCAGTAGTTGTAGGACAGGCAACTAAAGGCCAGTAGTTGCTACGTCGAGTATGCCAAGGCTTTTGACAGCGTTCTGTACAATTGGCTAATCGATGTCCTATATTTTTTTTTTTTTTTTTTTATGGATGGAGGTGGAAATCTTAGAAAGACGCTGCTGCGCCAGGTTGCAGCAGTGTGTGAGATTCACACCCACTAAAACCACCCCCACTCTTCCACCCCTCCCCGCGGGACCACCGTGAAGTATTACTTCGCAGGGGAGACTCTGGTTCGCTATACCAGCTCGTCCATGTCACGTCTCCGTCGCGCCGCCTTCCGAGCTCGATCCAACTCCAGGAGTTTTGTCTGCACCACGGCTACTGCCTCATTTACCGCCATCCAGTTTTCCTCCGACTTCAACATCTCTTCCATCAGGTTGGAGGGCTCGATGTCCGCCTCTAAGAAGCTGTTCAACCTCCTTTTCTGCTGTAGAAATCTGGGACAATGGAACATAACGTGCTCCGGGTCCTCGAGTGTAGCACCGCATTCAGGACAGTTGGGAAAGTCGTCCAACTCCGTCGGCCCGTCGTCCGTCTCGTACCAGAGAAGTCTGTCCGAAAAGTAACTCTCGATGAGCCAAGCCAAGTAGCTAGGAACACCCAGTTTGGCCAAAGCGCCCTTAATCCAGCCCCAGTTGCCTGAGTTAAAAGCATTTTTGACGTCCAGCGTCACCAGAGCACAGCATTTCCCCATGGCCATTGCATTTCGAGCCAATTCCACGACCTTTGCTATTGCATCGACCGTAGAACGGGCTCGCCGAAACCCATATTGCCGCTCTGAAAGACCACCCGCAAGCTCGATGAATGGGAGCAGCCTGTTGTATATCACCCTCTCCAACATCTTCCCCATGGTGTCTAAGAGACAAATAGGGCGATATGAAGAGGGCACGCCGGGTGGTTTTCGGGGCTTCGGTAGCAACACCAGCTTCTGCTTCTTCCACTGGGCGGGAAACACTCCTTCCACCATGCACGATTCGAATGTGCTTGCGAACCACCTTGGTCTGACCTTGACCGCCACCTTCAGAGCCCTGTTCGGAATTCCGTCCAATCCCGGAGCCTTGCTGTCCCCAAAACGTCTGCAGATATCCCAAAGTTCCTCTTCGGTAACATCAGGGATCGAGAAGACGTCCTGCTGAGCTGCCAGTTGGGGTTCTCTTTCGTCCTGCTCCTGCTGCGGGAAAAAAGTTGCAATTATTTGCAACAAGAGCCGTGGGCATGTCACCTGAGGTGATTTTCGCCCGCGGATCTTCTTCATTACAACTTGGTAGGCTGTACCCCACGGATTCGTATTAGCCTCCATGCAGAGCTTCTGGTAGCATTCCCGCTTGCTTCTCCGAATGGCCTTCTTAAGGTTGCTTCGCAGATCCCTGTATTCCTCCTCACGCTCCTGGTGCTCCGGCCTTCCCCTTGTCCTGTGGGAAAGTCTCCTCGCTCGGAGACAAGAGGATCTCAAGGCAGCGATCTCCGTGTTCCACCCGTAGTTTGGCCTCTTGCCGTGGTGCAAACGTCGTCGTGGCATCGTAGCGTCGCATGCTTCGGTTACACGCTGAGACAGCTGTGTGACCCTTTCCACCGCTGTTCCATCCGGACCATGAGCTCCCTCCAATGCGGCCAGGAATGTCTCCTCGTCGAAAGCTCCGATTGACCAGCCAACCGCCTTAGCCTTTCCACCTCCAGAGCGTCGTTGACTGCTTCCCCGGTCCCCAATGCGGAGGAAGATGGCCTGGTGGTCACTGTGGGTGTAGTGCTCACTCACTTGCCAAGCCATCCCCCTCACCAGTGAAGTGCTAACAAATGTCAGGTCAACGATCGAACCCGACCCTCTTCCTCGAAAGGTGGGCACGCATCCAACGTTGGCCAGCACGATGTCCAGCTCCGCAAATGACTCCAACAGAATTTGACCTCTGGTGTTCGTCGATCGGCTTCCCCACTCCAGGACCCACGCGTTGAAATCGCCCGCAATGATTTTAGGGCTGCGGTCTCTAGCATCCAACACCAGACTGTCTAACATTTCCTCATATTGTGCTATGGTTGCACTAAGAGGAGCGTAGCAGCTGTAAATATGGACACCGTTGACCTTCGTCCTTATAAAACCGGCTGCCGGGGGGGCCATGACTTCCTGAATGGCCTGTCTTCCGCACGCCCAGATTGCGGCGTTGCCAGACGCATCCACCGCCCAAGTCGCACCGCCGTAGTTTCTGTACGGCTCGCAAATAACCGCGACATTGACATTCCACTCTCGAATGGGTTGCGAGAGCAGGTCCTGAGCTGCCTCACAATGATTGAGATTGATTTATATCAATCTCATTTGCCTGTGTGGTTCACCTCCCTCCTATATACCGGACATCTGCTACTTCCCGCAATATGCCGGCCGTCCACGCCCTCTTTCCCACTACATAACATACACCGTGGATCTCCCGTGCAATCTTTGATGAGGTGGCCGTCTTCCCCACACTTCCTACAACTCCTCGACCTATCATGCTGACTAGTGCATGCCGCCGCAAAATGACCGAAATCGAGGCATCTGAAGCATCTCTTTAGAGAGATTTGCTCCCTGAACCTGCACACGACCCAACCTACTCTTACCTTGCCCACGGTAATTAACTTAATAGCTGATTCCGCCGGCAAACTAATAATAGCGGTCTGTGTGCCACCATATGCCTTCTTGATCCTTTTTATGGCACTCTGGTCTATATCGCCAAGGTTGAACTGCTGCTTTAGCGCAGCACAGATGTCCTCCCGTGAGGTGACTTCATCTAGGTCCTTGCATTCAACCACTATCTCCTGTTTCCGAGCTCTTACCTCAGCTTCCTCTCCAAGTACACTTTCCACCTTCCCGCGGAAGTTATCGGCCGACTTGTCGGCGGATTTACTTAACTCCAGCATCCAGCTTAACCCCTCTCTGTGTTCGCCTAATACGGCTCACACTATCCCCCAAATCCTTCAATTCCGGGTCTGACTTCACTTTTCGGAGGATGTCGGCATAGGACATATTTCCCTTCTTGGAAATAATTATTATTTCCGGGCGGAGCTTCTTTTTGTCCTTTTTCCTCTTGTTGCTCACCTTAGTCCATTGTTCGGGCCTCCGGGCCTCGATGTCCTATATCTATATCGCATTGAACCCGAGTTAATAAAGCTTTTGATCGGAGGGCATCTTACAAGGGGATTCATTGAGTCCCCGTTGGTTTTGTATGGCCGGAAATCCCATTTCATGGCTTGTGAATGATGCTAGAGGGCATGATTTGGCAATGAAACATGTCCTACCTAGCAGGAGCGAGCTGACACAGTTCATATACAATACTTAGATGACGTAAACTTTTATGCTAATACTGATGACCTGTTGCAAATAGAGACATGTTTATCCGTGCTATTCGGATGGAATTTGGAGTAGACCAAGCCATCCGCAAAGGTCATCACGAGTCGAATGCCGGAGATAGCATCGATGACCTCTCACATCTAAGCTATGACTGCGACACACTTCTAGAAATACCTGCTCGAGTTCGGATTCTGAAGGATGTTCGGCTTTCCGGATTCCTGCGAGGCATAAAGCTGGTACTGAAATCACATATCTCGGGGAAGCATAAAATAAGCGCGCTGAATGTAAACGCTATCCCTTCACTGGCTTATGAATTCAGAATGTTGCCGTGGACTATGATCGATCTGGAAAACGTCCAACGGAGGATACAGACTACTGTGTTCAAATTTCGAATGCATCATTCAAACTCTGCCGTAGAGTAGATAAACCTGCCTTGTGACACCGGAGGAAGGGGCGTGGTTGACGCTACGTGTCATTTGTCGAACAGATGGCTGTGTGGTGAGATGATCTTTGCTGAGACGGAGGGATTTCTGTGTGTCATTCAGGACGATGTGTTCACCACCCGAGCTTATAAAGAGCTCATAATGAAAGAGCCTCTGGAGAATGACGACTTTCGGCGTTAAAGCCGTTGGACCACTTCGTTTTTGGCTGGACTATTATGACACCAGTGCAATATATGAACAAGTATAGTGCTGAATGCTGAATGAAGGTGATTCACCAAAACATTTCGTACAAGCATAGGCTGATCACGGAAACATGTGTGGTTTACCGGTTTGAGCCGCAGTATTTGGTAGTTCTGCTAACGCCATGTATTGGAACCTGCAAGTTCTAACTGATCGCCTGACGTGACGTCATGTTGACAAGATGAGTCGCTCCGCGTATATTATTGATGTTGCTCTCCCCCATAATATCAACATTGAAAGGAAGCACGTTGAGAAGAAGATGAACTATGAGCCATTAGCTCCGGAAATAAAAAAAAATTTAACGTTTCGTAAAAGTGGTTTTAATTCCAGTAATGTTGTCAGGTACAGGAATTGTACCTAAATCCCTCACGGCTTCCCTACATATCCAGAGACTTTCGCATAGTCTGGTTCAAACCGTGTCGAAATACACCATTCTACATACCTGTTTGATGTTACAGGGAGCTCTCGACGTATTCTCTCACTAACCTGTCACCGGCATCACCACCAGTGTCCCTTTATCCTTTACGTTGGTAGGATCATCCGAATCTAAATGCTTGGCACTTAGTGCTAGTATTAGGTAAAATTCGCCATCTGCCGAGATTGTGATAACTCGGGAAAGATTCCTCTTGAGCCAAGAGCATGCTTTATATATATTTGCGGATATTGGACGTTCTTACCGGCAAGCTCGAAAATAGTGCCAAGGATGCCTCAGTTTTTCTCATTGTTTTCTTAAACTTGCCTCTAGGGAGAGACATTTCTTTTATCTTTAAACTGAAGTTTCTGGTAGTACTCTGTATGCTGGTAATTTTCTTTGATAGCAATTAAGCTGGAAGTGTCTTAGTGCCCTAGCGTGACTAATAGTATCTACGTCCGATGGTAAAGTTTGAAATGATATACTCTGTACATGTTCTACTAATACGACAGCCAAGGTATGAGTTCTGGAAAGATGATCTATGTTTGGCATGCATTAGGGAAACAACGATTTGTAAGGAAGCAAACCAGATAGGACTTTAAATAAAGGATCTGTAATAAGACAGTTTGATGAGTGTTTATTTTTCGGAGGGGAGACGTCCTCAAAAAGCTTTTTTCAAAAGGCTAATGAGCGTTGAAATTAGGAATGTAATCAGTCCTGGATCGTCTCTCTCGACCACTGTATTCACTTTACATACTCCAAACGCGCATTTACAACCTTAACCTGTAAATATTTTCCTGCGTTTTTACCTGATAAAGTAAAATTTAGCATCCGCCTATTTTCTTTGCGTAGCATTTCTATGTTGACCTCACGAGCTTATAACATACTATTTGTCCAGTTTGTATGTCAACCACTACATCACCCAATTGCCTGCATTTTTTGTGCTACCAAGAAGTGTCACTAAATTACTTTCTATCATTCATCATTTTGTTTTTCAGTCATGGCTACGTTTCGAAGCACTTGCTTCAAATTTAACGCAGATTGCTTCAAATTTGCTACTTGTTGTTGATTTTGTAGCCAGAGAGAAAGAGCGTCTTGTCTCCATGAAAGCTGCTTCGAATCATCTTATATTTACTCAGGGAAAGGTCGAAAATAGCCTCCATTAAGGGAAAGTAACACCCAACAAGACGTCACCACCTTTCGGCTGCCCTCGATGTACAACCTGCCGGGATTATTTTTCAGCTCCAACCCGCTCCAATCCGTCCCTGACTTTCTAGCCAAGAAAAGTAAGAAAAGTAGCCTCTGTCTAATTCTGGTCAGTTTCAATGCAGCAACGGTCCACAGGTAGGTCGATGCTACCTGTTGCGTCCACGATGCACTTAATCTTTGCGTGCACTCTCCCGTAGACTCGAAACAATCTTTTTGTTGATGGTACTGTGATGCTGGTGGTGATGATGCTGGACGCGCTTGTTCCCGACTTCAACACAGAGCGGTGCCTTGCAACTGATGTCTCGGAGAATGCAAGTACGAGTACTGTACCAGAAAATAGACAACTGGCGTGTCATTGAACCTGAAACGCAAGAAAATCAATTCAATTTTCTTTTTATTGCTGCATTATTTCCGTTGTTGTTGCTTTCGCTTGCGAGTCTTCCATCATCTTCGTAAGAATCTGAACTTCAGTGAGCTGAAGGCTGGATACTTGGCCGGAGATAAAATGATGTATTTCCTATCCACGGGACCCACGAACAGATAATAATCGGATAAGTAGGCCTATTAAAAGTTGTTCGTCCAAGCCCCAAGGGAGTTGATGCTGTGGTTGTTACTGAGTTCCTGTTGGCAAACATCATCTCCTCCTGTCAGTGTCCTGATCCGAAATCCGACCAACTTGTTTCTGTTTATTTTCTCGTCATTTCGGCGAAGACCTGACCTAGAGGTTTCCTCATTTTACTCATTCGGAGATTGTTAGAACACAAAAAGTGACTATGGGGTGAACAGAATGGAGACCGACGCTCCGTTAGTGGAAACAAGGGTGTAATATGCCCCGCAGTAAACATGACATGACGGTATTTTTATTTTGCCCTTTGTACTTTGCGCGTTCCATGGGAGGGAAGACATCGAGTGGGTGTGGAGCAAATTATGTTCCAGGCACATATAATTTTTTCTGCAATGTTGTCAAAGTCGAAATGTGTCCCAGGAGTTACATCGGGCAACCGATTTCCGTGTGTTTTCAAGCTTAGAAGAATTTTTTTTTGCATTCTGGGCGTGACAGTAATGAAATGAAGTGCTCCGGCAATGGAAGACGCCTAGCGGCTACGGTCAATATTCCGGCGGAGTGGATTAATATAATCGCAAATTCATTATTGTAATTTGTACGGTTATTATGGATGTTGGTAATTAATTAGTGTACCCGGGAGATTTACAATAATTAATCTCACTTCAATTATGCTGAAGCTAGGCCATGGGTTCGCGGTGGGCATTGGCTGGGTATTTGGAAAATAATTTAGCAAAATCAAGAAGGCAGAGAGGGCTTTTATATTTTCATGTTTTATTTGCATGTTCTTGCACTCAGATCAACTGTAGATACAACGCTTGTGTACAACAGAAGCTTCTGTGTACAACAGAAAATCGATTCACTTTCTGTCTCTCTGTCTGTTGGTCTGTCACACGTGCTTTTCTACAAAACAGCTAAACCGATTCGAACGAAATTTCGTGGACATATGGGAACTATGAAATCCCACGCATACAGTGAGTGACACAAATTTACTTGGAGTTTAAAGGGGGGATGTAAAAATTGTTTTCACCGGATATAGTCATGTGGAGTATCAAATGAAAGGTCACGATTAGTACTTTCCAAAGCTGGTTTTAGTTTTGACATTTGTTGGAAAGCCGGGGAGTTCGGGGAGTCGAAGGTTATCATTTATTTAACGGGGCCATTCTCGGAAACTGCTCAACCGAAAAATTTCAAAAAAAATTCAAAAGGATACCACCGTATGGTGGCTAGGCGCCGAAATACCTTCCATACCGATATCCATTCAAATAAAGTTAATCATAGTATATTACTACAATTTTCAGTAATTGAATGCAGAACCTTAAACTCATCCCAGCACCACGAAATTTTGCAGCAAAGTAGGCTTATTATAGAGCTTAATCCTACCAAGTTTGGTGGAAATCACGCTATCACGAACAAAGTTATAATAGGTCAGTCACTTCTTGGGAAATTTAAGATTTTGAATGTCAAAATCACCCGAAAGTGAATATTCTCACATAATATATGCGTTTATTATGTGTTACGTACTAATGGGAAAAATTCCCACTCAGATGTCTTTATAAAAGAAATACACAAAATCCTTCATACCTGAAGCGTCCAGCTTCCGGTTTCCCGGCTTGTTTTTTATGCGTTGGAAAGTAAAAATGTTCAAAACCTACCGCTGGCTCCTGCTATACGGTTATGTGTGACTTTTACATAGTAAAACCACCCCCTTCTCTTTCGCTTACCCCGCGGGACTGTCATTTCGGTATTAAGTCGCGAGGCGGGATCAGTTACGAACTGCGGCTCGTGCCGTTTGCTACTTTCCTCCGAAACTCCTCTTTCCTCGACAGATTGTGAATCCCCTTCATGAATTTTTCCACCACCCTCCAAATTTTTTCAGAGGCTAACTGGATGAAATATCCACGATATTCTCGGGTGACAACCCCGGCCCAGCTTCAATTTCCGCCAACGCTCTATGTGCGGCGAACCTCGAGCAGTAAAAAACAACATACTCGGCATACTCCGGAATCATCTCGCATTTCGGGCAATATGGGTAGTTGTCACGCCCGAAGCGATGAAGGTATGCACGATACCCTCCGTGTCCACTTAGGAATTGAGTTAGGTCGTAGCTAACTTCACCGTGCTTTCGAATGATCCATTTTGAGACATCTGAAATAAAACCCTATGACTCCATCCTTTTTGCCACTCCAAAATAGCTTTATATCTTGCTAATTGCCGATGATAGGTGCAGAACTCGCCGATTGCATATGATGGGTCATAGAGACGTCGACCCTCGTGCGCCAAGATGTCAATGGAGACCATGCCTGCGATCACACATGCTGCTTCGCCTGATGTTGTATAGTAAGCGCACGACACACACTTAGTCGTTATGGGGCTCCGATTGTCCTTTTATTTTGTTTAGTGCCGATACTTAGACTGGAGCTGCATAAAGCAAGATGAAGCTGAGAACTCTCGAGATAAGGAGTCGACTCGGTTTAGCCTTGGACCACCTACGTCTGGTAATATTGTTCTCAACAATATAGCAACCCCGGAGGACTTGGTTGCTAAATTCTCACAATGACGCTTGAATTTCAGATGTTGATCAACCATGACTCCTACATATTTGAGCGTTGGTTGCGAATGTATTATGTGTTCGCCAATACGGCTATTTATCAACGTTTGCTTCCTTCACTTGGTGATCAAAACAACCTCGGTTTTATGCTTCGCGAGCGTCAGACCAGCTTCCTCTAACCAAGACTTGACTTCAAAAATTGCCTCATTTGTGAGTACCTCATTCTCATCAATATCTTGTGCTACGATATCATGTACGAAGCCAATGATTGTCACTCCTTGGGTAGTTGCAACTTTAAAATTCCGTCATACATACCGACAGGAGAGGACCGAGGACTAACCCTTGTGGAACCCCGCAGGTTGTTGTAAACGTCTTAGGTCCATCGTCCGGATGTCCACAATGTCCTCTCCTGGGGAAATCCCATGACTATGTGCACCAGGTATTTAGGAGCGCCCAGTTTGACTAAAGCCGCAATTATTTTGCTCCATTTTACCCTATTAAAAGCATTCTTCACTTCGAGAGTAACTGCCGCATAAAATTTATTGGCCTCCACTGCTTTTTTCGCAATTTCCGTCACCGTGCAGATGGCATCGACAGTAGATCTTGCCTTTCGCAATCCGAACTGCCTATCAGAGAGATCATCCTCATTTTCTGTGATTGGTACAAGCCTATTAAAGATCACCCGTTCGAAAATTTTGCCGATGTCCTTTAGCAGGCATATCGGTCTATAAGATGAAGGATCAATCAAAGGTTTATTTCGGTCTGGGATTAGCACAAGCTTCTGTTTCCTCCACTCTTCCGGAAAAATCCTATCTATGAGCACGTCGTAAATGTTTCAGCGAACCACCTGGGAGCTGTTTCGACGGCCACTGTCAGTGCTTTATTCAGAATGCGTCTAAACCTGGGGCTTTATTTTTGGTAATCTTCACCTTGGCTTCCAGGACTTCTTCAGTGGTTACCTCGGGAATCTATTTGGACAGTGAGCAGGTTCGATTCACTTGAAACTTGTGGGAAGAGAGTGCTAATAATATCCCGCAGCAAATCAGGGTTGGTGATCGGTGGTGACCGCTTTCCCTTGATTGATGCCATAACTGCCTTGTATGCACCTCCCCATGGGTCGAAATCAGCTTCTTTGCATAACCTCTTGAAGTGTTCAGTTTTACTTCTAGAGATGGCTGCTTCTAATTCTTCCCTCGCATTCTTATATCGGTTTTGCAACTCCTCAGACTCAAGCCGATTTACGAAGTTCTTCGATTTCGGCATTCCACCAGAAGTTGGGTATTCGTTTTTTGAGTACCGTGCGGCGGGGCATGGAAGCGTCACACGCTTTTTGTATGTTTTCAAGAACCTGCACCACCTTTGCTCGTGTATTTCCCACCGATAACGCTTCCTGCAGAAATATTTCCTCGACCATTTCTTTATCAAGTTTTTTGGATGTCCAACCCGATACTGCAGTGTTCTTGATTCGCTTTGCTCCTGTCGTACCCTCTATCTGGAAGATGATAGCCTGATGGTCACTGTGCGTATATACCTCGCTCACCTGCCATTGGAGATCCTTAACAAACGTAAGGTCTATCACCGATCCCATATCCTGTCTTCGAAAAGTATTGACGCCGCCAGTATCTGCCAGAACAACATTCAGACGTGAAAATACTTCCAGCAATATGCGGCCTCTAGCATTTGTTTCGTGTCTACCCCAATCTTCGGCCCAAGCGTTTGAATGGCCAGCTATTATTATTGGGTTGTGGCGACCTGTTTCCGAAGCTTATTTTTCCACCATCAGTATAAATCCATCTACCGTGAGGCTCGACGCAGCGTAGCAGCTGAATATGTGAATGCCGCCTACCTTAGCTCGTGTGAATCCATCTTCTGGTCTATTGCTCATATTTTCGATCGCTCGCTTTCCGCAAGCCCAGATTGCCGCTTTGCTTCTTCTGTCTGATACAAAGACACCACTGTCGAAGTCTTTGTAATATTCGCATATAATAGCAACCTCAATCTCATCTTCCAGGACGCTTTGAGGAGAGCAACTCCTGAGCTGTATGGCAATGGTTTAAATTCAGCTGTAGGAACTTCATTTACGAAAAGCTGAAATCGCCTTTTTAAACGCCGGACATCTGTAACTGCCTGTGATATGATCGACGTTACCCTCCTGTGTTTCTCTGCATAGCAGGCATTTAGGGATTCGCGTTACACTCTTTGGAAATATGCCCTTCTTCTCCGCATCTTCGGCAGAACTTAAAACTATCGTACTTGCTTGAAAAGTTTCTCGAAATGTGTCCAAATTCCAGGCATTTGAAACACCTCTTTGGCGATATCTGTTCTTGCAGTCGATAGCTGACCCAGCCGACGCGTATTTTGCCAGCAGTAAAAGCTTTTTTGCTGCTTCGAGTGGTAAGGCTATTGTGGCCGTCTGAGTACCACCATATGCTTTACGGAGCCTTATCACATTCGACTCAAGGATCGAATCTATCCAGAGTTGAGTCTTTAAGGCCACACAGATCTCCGCTTTTGTGGTGATCTCATCTAGGTCTTTGGATTCAATCAGCATTGAGTCCTGGCTCACCTTTGTCTCCGCTACTTTGCTCAGTGACGACTCGATCTTCTTATGTAGATCGTGGGACTTACTCTCCCCTCGCCTAAGCTCCCGGAGCAAATCGCCTTTCTGCGTGCGTCTTATACGGTTCACGTGTTCATCCAGGTCCAAGAGAAAACTGTTTGTTTTCACTTTCCGCAAGACATTCCGCGACCTCTTTTGTGGCCTATCTTTTCGCTCTAATTTAGTCCAAGTAGAGTCACTGAAGCGTACCTCCCGATGGTTTGGTAGACTTTCATCGGGAAAGTTTGCTAATTGCGCATGTTGTGTTTTACCCTTCTTGAGCTTTGGAGTCCGCTCTGGGGATTCGCTATTAGTGTTAATATGCCGTCTCCGGGGCTCTGTTATTTCTTTTTCACGAAGGCGATCCACTGTTAGATTATCAGCTCTAGTCTGAGTTCCTATCAGGTGTATTGATTTTGAGGACGTTTATGTTGCTACTTCTACTGTAGCTTTTTTTGCTCAGAGCAGTGTAGCTCGTTCCGTGCCTCAAAATATATCGATCTAATAGCACGCACTTGGCTTTTTATTTCGCTATGCACGTTGTGTCGGGGACCTACAAACTCCATCAGGTTCAAAATCATCTCCCCTAACTTTGGAAATGCGTCATTGTCCTCGCCATTTACAGCATTAATGCCGTTTGGTGTGTCATCTGTCTACTTGGAGCGTCGTTGAAGTGTGTGCATGTACTCTGTTGACCACCTTTTCCAAAACACGTGGTGTATTGCTGTGAGCGCTGGCAAAGCTCATGCATAGTCCGCGACGTGCTGTCAGGCCCTGGAAGTGCAAGAAACGGTCTGCCGATCAAAAGGTGTCCATGTGTTAGAGCTTGAAGGTCAGCCTTAATGGCCGTGAATTCACGCAGGCCTCGATCTACCAAAGAATGGTAGAAAACTATCTTCCTCGTCAAAAACCCGCTTCAGGTGTCCATTTGTAGACTTGACTCCGGCCTCCAATAGAGAAGCCACAGGTATTAGCTTCCACGAGATACCGTCATTGATCAATATTTTAGTGATTTCTTTAGTGAAGGATGTAATCGCTTCTGCGAGGTCTTTCTTCATTCTGTTCACTACTCCAATAAAATTTGATCCATAATCACTGTAGATCTCTCTACACAGTTCTCTTGGGCTGGTAAACCTCTTGAAAGTAACTAGAAACGCTTCAGTTATCATGTCGCTAACAAGCTCCAGATGGATTGCCTTTGTGACCATGCAAACGAATAAGGCAACATAACCCTTTAGTACTGTGGCTCCACGGTTATTTGAAATCTGTGTTTTGAAGGGACCTGCATAGTATACGCCCCAATATGCGAAGGCATTCACGGGATTTATTCAATCCGCAGGTAGGTCTCCCACCTCAGTGTATTGTTGTTTGTGTTTGCGTGCGAGCAGCTCGCTCCGAATAATCTTTCGATGGTTAATTATTCAATATATCATGCGTAGGTAGTTCCGTACAAGTGGTCTTCCATGCATTGTCTTCAGAAATGTGACGTGATGGTGTTCTGGAAACAGAATGGGATATTTCGCGTTTTCCAAGATGTCCCACGTATGTTTGGGGACAGATTTCCGCGCAAATCAGGTACTTCCAACAATCATTTCATGCAATACTGCTAACTCAATAATCCGCAGTCCGTTATCATTGGAAGCCCTATGTAAGCTATGGGAGCCAACGTATCGCCTGAATACTGGCTCCGTCCCTCATTGACTATTGAAGTCTCCATTCTCCAGTCTCATTTTGATATCATACTTGAAACAGGCTTCGAAGGTCCACTCAAGTGCCTCGTAGAAGGTATCCTTCTCCGACTCTGCAGTCTCCTCTGTAGGGGCGACAAACGCAGAGTGTATAGCCTTGCACTTATATTTTCAAAGCCAATAATAGCAGGTTTCATTTTTTGGCTGACTAGACTAGCCTAGGGGGTTTACTGGATGGCCTGCTGGTGAACAGCATTCAGTCTGTACAGGTTGGCACGTTCTATGAGAATATGCCCAAATCGTTGTTCTGTATTCCTTGCCGGGTTCATCGGTACCTTCGTAACTTGGGTTTTCCGCGTAGGGTTGTCAGCACTACCCAACCCCCAACCTGGTGGACCAGTTGGTAAAATTTATCCCATTTTTAGGCACGGGCGACTCGTCTTCATCTTTCCCCGTCTGCAATTTTTCATTAAGAAAGTAGCGGTTACCACGTGTAGGTGGAGATAGGGTTCGGTAGTAGAGCTTTTGGTGTTAGTTCAGCAGGTGTTTCCCAGGTTTTATGCTCCATCGTGGATACCATTCCATGTTTCGCTCTGGGACCTATACCTTTTGACAGCAATTTGTATAGTCTGATGATAATTAGATTCGGTCGCTAGATTATTTTATCTACGTGGAAGTTTTATAAATCTAAATTAGCGATCACCCTCATCAAGATACAGTTTAGCTAGTGATGGTCCCCCAAATTTTCCATTGTTTCCTTCATCCTCCAGCTGATATTACTTAAACTGTTAGGATACTGGCGCAACTGTCCTAATGTTAGTTACAGCATATGAGTGTGACCCTGGTCGGCAAGGAACTACACCATTTTAATGCTACGTGGCTACGAAACAATGCTTTGATTTTCAAAAGATTGCGGGCCAAAGTACGCCCTTGTGAAAATTCCTATTCCACTTACCTTAGCCTTAATTGATGTGATTTCGTCTAGTCAGGTCGGAGACTTATTTTTATTTAGTTTGCTAATCTTTACGACCATCACGTAATTGACGAAATTAGGTCATAAAAGATTTTCAGAAGGAATGGAAGGAGGTTTGCAGGTTTTTGCTCAAAGAAGTTTCAAAGCTTTAATCGTAGATATAATAAGCTGAACTATATCAAGGATATTCACTTTATCAGAAGAAGATATGTTTTAGGTCAAAATAGTTCTGGGCCAGATTCAGCTCCACTTTTCAGAGCCGTCTGCAAGTAATTTTTTATGTGCCTTAACCACAGAATTTGTAACTTTTTCTCTGATGAAATCCAACCGAATTTTCATAAGTATGGGTTTATCTATACTGTTCTCATTACAGATATTTATATATATCTGTACTAGAACATCCCGATAAAAAGTATCTTTTATTACTGACTACTGTTCATATAATCTGTTGCTAGATAATTTCATGACAAACGCATATCTGAGTGATTGTTCATTGAAATTAAATTGAAAAATAATAATTTATCTGTTGCGTGATGCAAATAGTGTTTGCTTTATGACTAACCACAGTACATTGGGTAAACAATGCGTGAAGAAAAAATCATTGTTTGTGCTCTTTTATAGTTTCTTACTTTTAATTTTTTATGCAGTTTTATATGAAGGCTTCGTTGAATAATCTACTTTTACTATCTTGAACAATGAAGTCGCGTAGAATTCAATTCAATAGGGATTTATAGTGGATGAATATGAGTCAAAATCAGGAAGTGTTAAGATACTTTCTCATGCAGCAGGTTTGTTTGTTTATGTAGAAGTATCTATTAGTTTGGAGGCGTTAGTCAAGTCGTAAAATAATAAATACATTTGAGTTTTTATATCTATTTGCAGCTCGTATTTATATTCCATTTTACAATTTTTAATTGCTTGCTTTTGACTACGCGTATCGCTACCCCCTCGAACACCACCTTGTCGTGGTGGGGGAGCTTGTGGTAGTTTACTAGAGTGTCCTAAAACACATGAAGATGGAAACAAAGGATTGTAACTCTCCAAGTGGTAAGAAGTCACAGACTTCAAATCCACCCGCGACTCTGAGAAATCAGGTTGTGGCACGGATTTTGGAGGCCTCAAATAATTCATGTTCGCCCACGGAGAAATCTGTGGAAGACAAGCTCTCCACTTCAGTGGAAAACCTATACCCGGTGTCTACGGCGCGTCAGCTAAAAAGGATGGTACAGAAACTCCCTTAATGAGAGGAAATGAAAATCTGACTACGGTCGGTCTGTCGGTGACACTGTTGCCTAAGTGTTCTAAAATAGGGGCGGGGGGGGGGGGGGGGGGGATTCGGCAGAAGAAAACTTTAGCAACAAAGGAGAAGGGACTACAAGCTAGCCTGTCAGAACCGTCTCATCTGCCTGTACCCGGAAAAACGGAAGAAAGGGAAGCTGGTAATGTGGACGCAACTGGTCCACGGCCGGTATGTGAAAACAGATCCATGCAGCCTGGACTCCGTGAACCTGGGACGACTTCTGGCCGACGACAACGCAAGGCACTGCGAAAGAAAGCGAAATTTCTTGGGAATGAAGACATGGACGTTGCTACAACACCAAGTGTGGCAAATTCCAGAGAAATCGGCTGCAAGAAAGCGGAACTTGCGGTGGAAGGTGAAAACAAACTGGTAATCCCGACGAAATCCACACCGAACGCCGTAGACTTTTCAGTTAGCGGCGGTTTCATATTATTCATGTTATGTTTGTAGCTATAAGTGCAACAAACATAAGAATTAGCCAAATGAACCTCCAGCATGCCAAAGCAAGGTGGTCAAAGGGTGGCATAAGTCCCAAGTGCGAAACGTGGATTGGTACCCACGATGGAACACAAAATCTGGGAAACGCCTACTGAACCAACACCTACAACTTTACTATCAAACCCTATCTCCACGTCCACGGAGAAAGATGAAGGCCAGTCTCCCACGCCTAAAAGCGGGACAAATTGTACCAACTGGTCCTCCAGGTTGGGGGCTGAGCAGGGCTGACAACCCTACACGGAAAACCAAAATTACAAAGCTACAGCAGGAGCCTCGGACAGGATGGATTTCGAAGAGGAAAATGAATGCCACAATAATCGCAGTCAACAGAGATCTTGGCGATGAAGCATCAACAAATGATCTTCACAATCACCTGAAGTACGTTATCATAAATACGGTCACAAACATACTTGGCCCCATACGCAAAAAGAGTCGGAGCGGCTAGTTTGACGATGAATGTAAGCTAGTAACGGAACGGAACAATGCCGCATACCGAGTAATGTTGCATTCCCGAAGGACGCGGGCACGCGCGGTGACTTATCACGTCCGTCGAGCGGAGAAGCGACTTCACAGACGGAAAAAGGAAGCCTGGGATAACCAACAAGTCTGTGAACTCGAAAAGTACAGGGAGCAATCGCACCAGGGCGCAAGTTTTACCAACAAGTCAGCAGGATGGAGCTTTACACACCTCGATGTTTATCCTGCCGAGACAAAGAAGGAAATCTGATTTCCGACAGAATGAGCAATATGGAGCAATGAGTTGAGTACTTTGATGAACTACTGAACAACCAGAACATCGGCGAATTGGAGATCCCGCCAACTGAAGACGACGGACAAATACTGCCACCGCCAATCTTAAAAATCATAAGTCGCGAAGAGTCCATGGAATTACAGCCGAATTGGTTAAACATGGAGGCGACCAATTACACCAAGTGGTTCATCACTCTATGCTCAAGGTGTGGGACAGCGAATCAATGCCTGACGACTGGCAAAGAGGCATTATCTGTCTCATACATAAAAAGGGAGATATCACCCAGTGCAGCAATTAAAGAGGTATCACGTTGCTGAGTACCATCTATAAGATATTCTCCGCTATCTTGCTAGGCCGGATAGCCCCATACGCCCAGAATATCATTGACCCATACCAAAGATGCTTCACACCAGGCAAATGAGCAACATATCAGATTTTCTCTCCGCGGGAAGCGATGGAAAAACTGTGAAAATCGACTTTAAAGCCGCCTATGATGTCATACCCAGGGTAAAACTGTACACGGCCATGAGGGAATTCGGTATCCCGACGAAATTAATAAGACTGACTAGGCTGACCCTGACCAATGTGCTTCTTCCTATCTACTACAGGCAAAGCTGGGAAAGTTGCAGGACTATCTTTATATATGTCTGATTCAAGAGCAATGGGTTCGTTGTAAAAGAATCGGTGGTATTGGATCAGTCAAGGGGACCAGGATCGTCGAGACCGAGGGCCGGTGTTTTGATGTCAAACTTGTTAGAGGCAACCATGCTGAGACAATTCTGTTCCCAAGACCTTGTTGCGGTCAACTTACAATACCAAGTTAATGATAAGAGGAGAAACATCATACTTGCCTCTGCCTACTTACTCTATGATTCTTTGTGTCCTCCGCCGACGGAAGAACTAAGTGATCTGGTAGTGTATGCAGAATCAAGTGGCCTTGAACTTTTAATAGGTTGTGATTCAAACGCTCAGCATATTTGTTGGGGCAGTAGCAAATGCAATCAGAGAGGAGAGAAGCTGTTTCATTTTATCACTTCAACTGGTCTGACGAGCACGAACATAAGATGCGCACCTACGTTCGTGGGGCCAAGAAGAAGCGAAGCAATTGTCCTAAAAATCTGCACTTTAAAGTTGTTAGAGTTGATTAGGAACTGGCGAGTGCTAAATGAAGTCTCTCTCTCAGATCACCTTTGGGTAGGTACCTTAGAATTTAGTCTGACTATTGCAGGTGAACAACCTGTAATACAAAGACGGAATCCTAGGAAAACGGATTGAACAAAGTTCAATGAACTTCTTGGCGATAAAGTTGAGCGACTAAGGACTCCTTTGGTGATAGAAGATCAATTGAAAACCCTGAATCGCACACTTTTAGAATGCTTTGAAGAGGCTTGTCCTATTTCCCGAGGCCAATGTGGTAAAACGGTCCCATGGAACCATGGAACCGAGAAATGCAAAGACTCAGGAAATCAACCAGACCAGTTCTAAATTGGCTTGCAAAAGCAATAAAGATGAAGACTGGTTAAACTTCCGGAACTCATTGCGTGAATATAAGAGACTCGTAAAAAGATCGAAACGAGACTACCAAATTGGAAGATGAATGGGAGACTTGCAGGCTGTGCAGAGTCCTTAATAAGCATGAGTCGACAAAGTTAAACTCTCTTAGAAAACTGGATGGTACTTTCACGAACTCCAGAGTTGAGTCTCTACAGACTCTTTTGGAAGTACACCACCCGGGACAACAGGTCTCATAAGTGGGTTGAACTGAATTGGCAGTTTCTTCAAACCTTTGCCAAGACGAAGGGTGTTGCAAGGGGATTCGGCCACTGCGAGAGCAGTTGTTACGAATGAAAAGGTGAGAGCTGTTATGCCATCATTTGAATACTTCGAAGCACTTGGCATGGATGGCATCTATCCAGCGATGCTATAGGAAGGTATAGAGCACTTAGAGCGACTTCTAAGAAATATTTTTCGAGGACCACGTGCCTTCCTCTTGGCAGAAGGTGAAGGTAGTCTTCAAACCAAGCCTGGGAAAGATGGGTATTCAATTCCAAAGAATTTCAGGCAAGGGAGCTTAACATCATTTTCGTTGAAATGTCTGGAGAGACTGGTTGAGCATCACATTCGCAAGAAGGCGCTAAAGTCACACCCGTTAAATGAAAACCAATATGCTTACCAGAGTGGAAAATCTTGTGAGTCTGGTTTTCGCTTTTTGGTTTCAAAGATAGAGGATGCGACTCCGAAGGGTGAGTATGCGATGGGGTGTTCGTAGACATTGAAGGGGCTTTTGACTGTGCGCCTTTCCAAAAGCTCTGTGATGCCGACAGAGAGCAATATGTTATGAAATTATGAAACTCTAATAAAGTGGATCTACGCTATGCTAACGCAGAGATTGTTGTGTGCTGAAGTGAGTGTTGATCGCTATTTAATAACGGAAGCAACAAAAAGCTGCCCTCAAGAAGGTGTGCTATCGCCGCATCGGTGGAGTACGCTGATCAACTCACTACTATGCGAACTGCAAAATCTACCAATACACGTTCAAGCTTATGCGGATGACGTGGCTGTGCTGGCCGTTGGTCAAGATACCGGAATAGTGTTTAGAAATACAGAACGCGCCGTTGATTTAATTGACAGTTGGTGTCTCAGGCATAGACTTTCAGTGAATTCAAATAAAACCACAATGGTGTTATTTCCAAAAAGGAGGAAGCTGAATGGTCTTTGCATTTCAGAAGTAAGGAGAATAAACCTTCAACTCTCCGAAGAAGTGAAATATCTGGGAGTTATTCTAGACAAGAAGCCTCTTTGGAACAAACATGTAGAGGTAAAGATGAAACGAACTCTCACAGCTTATGGGCTGTGTCGGCGGACCTTTGCCTCGACATGGGGACTTAAGCCTCAGGTAATAATGATATATGTTGCTATCATTAGGCCGATGTTCCCTTATGCATTTGCAGTGTGGTGGGTTAAGGTGAAATAGAAGAGTTTTCGCTGTAAGCTAGTCACACTGCAAGGAACTGTATGCCTGGGTATCACCGGTGTCATGACCACCACATCCAGCGCAGCTCTAAATGCATTACTCAATTTGCAGCCTTTGGATTTATTTATTCAGAGCACTGCAATGAGAGCAGCTCATAAACTAATTCGATTAGATCTATGGGAAAACAATGGACGTTGCGGACGCAGAGCATTTGAAGAGTCACTGGGAGAACTAAATCTAGTTTTCGCAACGCCTTCCGATTCTCAGATCTCAGAAAACTGGGACAAACCAAAAGAATGCGTGTCAGGATATATTGACGTCTTCTACACTGATGGCTCAAACACAGAAAATGGTTCTCGAGCAAGAGTCTACTTCCCGAATAGAAACGATAAGTCGGGTTTTTCTTTGGGCCAATACACAACGGTCTTTCAGGCTGACGTTAAGGGCGGCAATCTAAATCATTGACGAGCGCCCGAAGGGCAGGCGCATCACAATCTCTAGCGATAGCTACGGACGTTGAGTAGTACTTTGATAACTTCAAAAATCCTTTAGGAATGTAGACACCGATTGGACTTTTTTTTTTACTCTGCGTACCTGGTCATTGCGGTGTAGAGGTAAATGAAATCTCGGATGCCTTAGCAAAAGAGGCTTCAATTTTCCCCTTGCCCGAACCGGAATTTGGCTGATGCTGCTATCAAAAACTGAGAACAAGCTTTCCATATTGACAGGTGGCGAAGCCTTAATGCTACTAGACAGACCAAACTCTTCCTGTCAGAACCAAACAAGCATACTGGAAAGTTTATCCTGTCGAAAAGCAGGAAGACTTGTAGAAGTATTGTGGGCATTTTCTATGTAAGTGTCCCGCCTACGGACGCATCAGACATCAGATTTTTGGTGCTGATGTGCTCTAACTGCAGCGGGTAGCATTACATCCACGAACGGAAATCCTGCGATACATAAACGAATCCGGGATATTCCGTTAGACGGGGGAGTCGAGTACAATGGACCATCAAGGTCTGAGCGGTCAGAAGCTTTGCCTCTCCCCCACCTCAAACACACACGCGTATATCCCAATTTTTCGTCTCCGGCTAACCCTCGAACATTCAAATATTCTCTTCCAATCTACTACAAAGGACTCAACTGATTGAAAACAACTCCACAGAAAAATCATAGTAGCCAGAGTATCTTGATGTTTTATGTCTCTTTTTCCCTCCAAAGACTAATCTGAAACCCCAGAGATAAAATAATGAATCAATAAATTAGGGAATATAAAATTTAATAGCATTTACTTTCAGAGATAGTAAAAAATCCATTTAATTTTCGGTAATAAAATTCATTATGCAAGCTCCAATCCAGCTCAGTCTATCATTGAACAGACAAAATTAAGGGCATTCTCCGAGTAGATTAGATTTCTCCTGTCGAATGCGCAACAACACCTGCCACTGAACAGTTAATTCAATTAAATTCTCGGACTCTAGTTCAATTAGTACCAATGGAAATGTGGGGATGAACTAGTGTAGCTTTAACAAAGAACCGACCCTTCACGCGATAGTAGCTAGCATCCGGGCTTAAATCAAGCGCCATCCCCGGCGTGAAACCCCATTGAAACAGTTGAAATTCACAGCGGTGTTGGTTGAATCGTTTTTAATTTAAATTAATCATGACAGATTGAGGGTAAGGGGAGCAGGAAAGAAAGCGCAACGAGATTTTTAGAGTTCAATAATGTCACGCCAGGACTTAGCCAGATTGTAGTGTTCACTCCTTGCTGTGTAGGTTTCCTATTAAGCTAATGTATTGGAGCTTATCACTTACAGGACTTATCCCAATTGTCGCACCTGGTGCAGAAGAGATGGTGAAATGGTGTGATGTGGAAACAAAGAAAGTACACGTTAAAGAAATGGATTGAAAACTTGGGTAATCTCAGCTGCTCGGATAATATGCTGTAGAAAAGATAGTTCCATAAAACGAATTGAAAGCTAAAAGGGTTTTTGTCGAAATTCTTTTTGAAGTACCGGTAACGTCTCTCTACCGAATATTGACGAATGCATCATCCATCCTGACGGATCTGACTGATTTCTCAACTAGATATGACGTTAAAAAAAAGCAGTCGATCTGCGGATTGGTCCAAGGTATAGGTAACTCATTAGACGTTGCCCCACCTTTGCCCTGAGAACAGCGTGACAAAAAGTAGTCCCGAGATGTGCTTCGTTTTTAGGATTAGTAGAGTCCTTAGCCTGCCGTCTAACCCAAGAAGAGGGGCCTATGGCCCAAAAAAAGTGAACGAAATTTTCTCATCAGTTGGTACAGTCCGCCATCAAGTGCACATACGGTCAGGTTGCTAACTATGCTCTTTAACTGGAACTTACATTTATGCGTTTCCTCAAAGCTCCTGAACTTGACAAGAAGGAACCGGTTTTGAATGATATTCAAAACTGGCCCTAAAGATCTGGTCTGGCCTATTTTCCAACAATTTCAAAGTGCGCCTAAGAGAAGCCTTACGGAAAAAAAAACAAAAAGATGGAGCTGTTTCCCAAATTACGTTAGCCACTTAGAACCCCAACATCACATCGTCAAATATGCTTATTGTATACAATAAGGAAGATTATAGAGAGATTCATCCCTAACAGAGTACTACCCATCGACAAATCGGTCCTGATCATAATCAAGTGCTTGCACCCCGCATTTTAGAGGAGGCTATAATTCTCCGCAGATGACTCGGCTTTTTTTGTTATACCAAGACTTCCAAAGGATGTAGACGCCTGCGCCATGGAGATGGCGGGAGTGCTGTAATCCTCACTGGCTTTCATCGATAAGAAAAAGCAAGCGGTCTTTTGAGCAAACACTAGGTTATAAATCACTTTCAAAGTTGGTGGAGATTTGGTCGTTTCACACCAAATTAAGACCTTAGATTATGCGTCCTGAAAGGTTTCTAGCAGAAGAAAACTTTAAATCAATCGCCTAAGTTAGGGAGAAAAGCTTAGATGTCCTATCTGTTCGGCAAGGTGATAAAATTACGACAGTTCAGGTGAGAATGGCAAGGGCTATCGCCAAATGAACTCGGAAAACTAAGGCAGCTGGAAAAGAAAATCGATAGAAACAGGTCGCTCCCGAGATCGATGGGTTGATGTGAGTTTAGCTCTGCTAAGGTAGTAGTTTTGACGTGCATCAAGAGCTAGCCCCTTGGTGAGCCTGGCCGCGTAGTGTCCATCGAAGCGGTATTAGTAGACGGAGAACCACGTTGGAAGAGACTGACATCGTCGTAAATACAGTCACGAATATAATAAAGGCAGCCTGTGGGGCTTCCACTCCGATAGGAGTATCATAAGCTAAACTATTTTGCGAAGGGGGCATGCAGCACAATTTCAAAGTACCAGTCAAAAAACAGATCCCATAGTGCTATAAACAAAAACAAAGGCGGCTGCTGGCAGGACCTACCCGCCGAGATGAATTAGGATCTATGGTGAAATGTCAGAAATGCATTTAATTTCGTACAATAGTAAGACATGCTTGGCAACTAGACAATTAATTCCAGGTGGCGGGAGGAGACCCTGGCCGCATAGCGTGCGCCGAACCGGTATTAGTAAACCGCATTGTCCCGAGCGACCGCTGATCCATTATTAACTAAGGTAGGCCAGGCCTCAGAAAATCACAGTAGAGGGTTTTCTAAAGTACACCCGTTGCTCAATATTGTGGTCCATTCCCTTGACGCAGCTACCGGTAACCTCTCCTAACCGGTCGGCAACATTCTTCATGAAGATCGTCAGCAGAGGCTTCAAAACCGGGTTGATGGAACTGAGACCAAAAAAAGAAGGCAAAGAAGGGCAGAAGGTAACGGACACGCCACGATATCTGAAAGCTTTCTGTCCTTGCCTTCAAGGAGGCAAGGATTAGAAAGCCACTAAGAGAAAAGGCAGTAAGAAAAGTCCGGGTGACTCAACTGGTTAGGGCGCTGGGCTATCGTAACGGAAGGTCGCGGTTCAAATTTCATTGATAGCAGAGGGATTTGTTATCATGACTAGATGTAGGATACCAGTCCAGCTGTAAATGAGTACCTGAGTCAAATCAGGCTAAAGATCTCCGCCGAACGTAATGCTGACCCAATTGCCTCCTACAGAGGACTGTAATGTACCGTTATGGTTTTGAATGAAATTTCCAATGATCTGACCCAATTAGATTGTTGTGCCAACGATTATTTTTATAAGAAAAAGAAAACGAAGTAACGAAGGAAGACAAGACTAAGCAAATGGAAGGCAAAACTCTATAAGATGAAACCCGAAGACAGCGGAACAGAAGTGTTTTTCAGGCGGAAAACGCAGGATTGCGGAGTTATCATTGAATTAGGCCCGAAGGCACCTAGCAAGAGTACGTTCTGTGAAGTGATCAAGGGGCTATTTAAGGAGAAGAGCCTATGTGCTCTCTAGATGTCCGATATCTTCACTGTCTCACAGAAAAGGTCGAAGTGTAAGAGGCCATAATGTGTGAAGGTCCATAGGGAACCAATAAGTGGATAGGTATCACTTCCGAAAATGCTGGAGGGCGAAAACCCGCCGTGGTGGAAGTCGCCCAGTACGAATGCGGAAAACCCCACCAAGTATTGCAGATGTCTTGAATGGACACAGGTCTGCAACTTTCCAGCGTCCCGACAGGAAAATAGCGTGTTGCAGATACAGTCAGGTAGGTCACCTAGTGAAGGTTTGCATCAAAAACAGGAATTGGTTCTTTACAGGGATCGTGGGTCGTCCGAAGGAAGCGTGCGTACAGTACGTGTTCGGCGCAATGTCTAGTCTTCAGGACGGAACTAGAAAGGGCTAAGATGCCATGCTATTCGCATCTTAGCCCTTTCTGGTTCCATCCTGAAGACTGGACATCTGAATCCAATAAATTAACATAGATCGGAGGGCCTAAGAGCTTGTAGCGCAATACGTTGCGGAGGTGAAAATTGATTGAAGCACTCTTGACATAACTCTTTCGTTAGAATCTCTGGCAAGCCTTCTTTACAAGACCTTCCGACAAGTGACCACCAGCACATCGCGTCCGAAGTGGTTGACCCTATTTTTTGGCATGCACCAACCCAGTGCTCCACCTGCCTGGAGTCTCGGGCTTTAGTCAGCTATGAGGGGCTATTGGGCGCCTTATATCTACCAGAATACGCCCTCTTATAGGAGCAACGTTCTGCTCTACAACGCGGACGTATAGGCTCATGCCCTTGATAAAGAGATGAATCGTATGAGCGGCGTCTACTTATCGCACTGTCTTAGAACCGCCGGCATGGTGATCGCCGGAGTGATCCCCGTTACCTTCCTCACTAAGAAAGGTAAAACTCGTTGGCAAAATGAGCCAAGAGGCAGATGGACCACGTGGCTCATCGACAATTTAGTTACGTGGCTAAACCTTACTCAACTTCTAAGTAGGGATAGAGGTTTATAGTCTTGATTAGGAAGAAAGGATCTCCTTAATGTGTGTTCTGCAATGGTGTGACAGACCACGCTGAATATACTTTTTGTCTTGTGAAAGGTGGGACGGCTTTCGTCAGCAGCTTTGAGGAATTTTTCTCGAGACAACATAGTCAAAGAGATGCTGACGAGCGCTGTCATGTAATCATGTAGCGCATTATGTTTGGATTCATGTTCTTGCAAAGAAGATTGAGCTCGAACGGCAGAGGAACCGTCAGGTAAGGGGTTCCCTAAATAATAACTCCATAACATCTCCTCAGCCCTATGGAACCCAGCTGAGAAAGTTTTAGAAGAGTTTTAGAAAATTGAGAGACTGAAGTCATCTCTATTCAGCAAACCAAAAGGAATTGTGAACCGAAATAGACTTCTTTCTAGAGCTTCACTTTCGTGAAACTTAACGATTCGCTGTTATACCAGACTTTTGGTTTTGCTGTTCCAATATTCACGAGCCGTTCGTTTTCTAAGAGCTTTTCTCGACACCTGGTCCTGAGTGATTTTCAAAAACCTCCAGGTAACAATATACATATTTGATGACGACACTGCAACAAGAAAATTAACCATAGAAAGTAAGCATGAAATTAAAGAGCTTCGTTGGCGCTCTGTTCTTTCTGGGCTATAATGAGGTCAAAGTTCCCTTTGGATGCTGGGGTAGAAGTTAAACTGTTAAATTGATGGGTGGTATACTTGTCAAACTTGGCTGGAGGACTGGCAAGAGGAGCACGTTCTGTGAAAAAATCTAGAGCATTCTAGGAACGAAAGCAATGATTTTCAGCCTAGAACCCCATGAGCACCTTCGAAATAAGGGATTCTGGTTGTCTCGCGAACACAAAAGCGGTGGTCGAAGCGAAGAAAGGGATTACGCAGACGGGAGAAACCAAAGGTGGGAATAATTTCTGTGAACTCCAGAGGACAAAAATGTGCCATTGTCACTCTTCCTTTGAAAACGGCGAGCCAATTTCTTTATTGTCGGAGAATAAACAAGTCGGGAAACCGGAAGCTGGACGCTTCAAGTACGAAAGATTTTATGTATTTCCTAGTACGTAGCACGTACTATATTCATATATTATGTGAGAGTATCCACTTTCGGGTGATATTGACATTCATAATCTTCAATTTTCAAAGAAGCAACAAATTTGAGGTATTATAACTTTGTTAGTAATAGTGCGATTTCCACCAAACTTGGTAAGATCAAGTTCTATGTTATAGCCTATATCACTAGTTTCATGGTACTAGGATGAACTTAAGGGGGTTTCTAACCAATTACAAAAAATTGTAGTAATATACTATTATTAACTTTATTTAAACAGATATCGGCATGGAAGGTATTTCGGAGCCCAGGCACCATATAGTGGCACCTTCCTGATTTTTCTCAGATTTTTCGGTTTGGTAGTTTCTGAGAATGGCCCCCTTAAAGAAGTGATCTTCCAACGAATGTCAAAACTAAAATCGGCTTTGAATAGTACTAATCGAGACCTTTAATTTGATACCCCACATGACTATATTTGATGAAAAAAAATTTTACACTCCCCTTTTGCATGTATGGGGACCCCCCTTAAATTCGACTTAAAAGGATGTAATTCACTGTATGTGTGAGCGTTCACAGTTCCCACCTTTCTACCAAATTTGGAGTTAATCGCTATAACCGTCTCCGACAAAAATGCGTGTGACCGACAGACAGACAGACAGACAGACGGACCCTGCCACCGAGCCAGAAGAGCGGCTCAGAGGGCGGTAGGTAGAGCCGATCAAGGGCAGAAAGAGTGCGCCTACAAGGCAGTCCGCAAAACCCTCAAGCTTGCCATCCAGCGAAGCAATAGGAAATGCTTTGGGGAGCTCTGCTCAGAAGCGGACGTAAATCCGTGGGGGAGAGCTTATGGAATCGTGATGGGACGATTTAGAGGCCGTTCGTCTCCGCAGATCACGTGCCCCACCCTCTTGTTGAAAATCATCCAGGGGTTATTCCTCCAGCAAGAGGAGAGCACCGACACATTCCAACCACCTCTGAATGTGACGGCAATCCCGCCAGTGACCAGAGACGAGCTCCTGGAGATCTGCGGTAGAATAGGAGACAATAAAGCACCGGGTCTGGACGGAGTACCGAATAAGGCCCTTAAGCTTGCCGTGAAATCCAGGCCGGACATGTTTGCTGAGTTTTTCGAAGCGTGCATGTCCGAGGGAATATTTCCAGCGGTATGGAAGCGGCAGAAGTTGGTGCTTCTGCCTAAGCCTGGTAAACCTCCAGGTGAACCATCCTCATACCGACCCATATGTCTTTTGGACCTTGTGGGGAAAATGCTAGAGCGGGTAATCTATAATAGATTACTCCCGGTAGTTGAGAGCCAAGGCGGCCTTTCAGATCGGCAGTATGGGTTCCGTAAAGCCAGATCAACCATTGATGCCATTAAATTGATTACTGGCTTGGCCGAAAATGCAATCCACGGAAAGGGTAGTACCAGCAAATATTGCGTGGTAATAACCCTGGACGTGAAAAATGCATTCAATTCCGCCAATTGGAATATAATCCGGAAATCCCTAGCGAAGGTTGGTATTCCTGCCTATCTCGCCGCAATTGTCGACAGTTATTTAACTGAAAGGAGGCTCTGGTACGACACTGACGACGGACCGCAGGAGTACGTCGTTTCCGCGGGTGTCTCGCAGGGCTCCGTATTGGGCCCACTACTGTGGAACATCATGTACAACGATGTACTTAATCTTCCCCTTCCGGAGGAAGCCACAGTGGTGGGTTACGCTGACGACATTGCACTGGTTGTTGTCGCAAAGCATCTCGAAGATGCTGAGTTATACTCAAGCGAGGCAATCAGTGCTGTCAAATGCTGGTTAGAGAGCTCTGATCTGACGCTTGCAGAGGAAAAAACGGAAGCGGTCCTCATCACGAAGCCCCGGAAGAGAAATTTCGCCTGTGTTAGAGTCGGGAATCATATCATCACTTCCAAGCCGGCCATCAAATACTTGGGGGTGGTGATAGACAGGAAGCTCAGCTATAAGCAACACGTACAGTATGTTTGTGATAAATCATCCAAAGCTAGTATGGCCCTGGCCAGGATGATGCCGAACGTGAGAGGGCCACGGCATACCTCTAGGTTGCTTATAGCCAGAGTGGTGACCTCAATCATGCTCTATGCGACCCCAGTTTGGAGCGAGGCGTTGCGGATGTCAGTTAACACTAACAAACTGAATGCAGTCTACAGGAGGACAGCTCTGAGGGTATGCTCTGCCTTCAGGACTGTCTCAGATGATGCAGCATTCGTCATCTCTGGACTGATGCCGATGATGATAGATTAATTATAATCTCACCCAGTTTCTCACGGGACATGGAGGATATCTCCAATACCTTCACAGGTTTAAATTGGAGACCTCACCCGACTGTCCAAATTGCGATGGAGTCCCAGAGGACCCAGAGCATGTATTCTTCCACTGTCCGAGATTTGTGGAAGAAAGAAGGAACCTAGAGGAGACTCTAGGAGAGGTGCTGGTACCAGAAAATCTGGTGCCGAAAATGCTAGCACATCAAGAGAATTGGGACGCAGTCAACTCCATGATCGCATCAATTCAAGATAAATTGCGAAAGGCAGAGGAAAGGAGAAAAACGCGGTCACGTGCGCGGCGTATAGAAGAAATGGGATTAAGCTGGAGTGAGCTGACTCCGCCCCGTGATGTAACCTTATGGTGGTTCCGCGGGGCAGGGAGGGAGTCGGGGGTGGTTTTAGTGGGTAAAAATCCCACACGCTGGTGCGTCCAGACCCGTGTCTTTTGAAGATTTCCACCTCTTCAAAAAAAAAAAAAAGACAGACAGACGGACAGACAGACAGTAAACCGATTTTAATAAGGTTTTGTGTTTACACAAAACCTTAAAAATGGGTGGATCACTTGCAGGATAAGGCGCCAAGCAACATGATCCACATCCTACAACCGAATGTGCATACGAGTGAAACTGCTCATCACCTGATAGGGCAAATAGTGCAAGAAACAAGTGCTCCTTAGCAAGCGGTAGCAAGATAGGAGCCCACCATCATGGTATACCAATTTTTTGGCACTGCTGCCATTCGGGTGTGTTAAGAGTGGTCGTCGGGCTTAGTGTTTTCCTTACACGTGAATCTGGGTACGCATTTCTGAATAAGTTGGGGCCGTGAATAACAAGATTCGAAACAAGGAAGTGAGAGTTATTGGTGAAGAAGATTCTCACGCCAGAACCATCGAATGGTGCATTCCTCAACTGGCGGTTAAAACAAGACTTGTTTTCCTAAATACTGGTAGCACTCGGACGTTCCGACGGTTTGGGGACGAGGGCATGATCCCTGACATGGCCTTTGCTACGGATTCTTTAGTATCAACAGTGCTAGGAAAGTGATAACCAGTATATTTCCTTTAAATGGCAATGGCTTCTCCTAATGTTGTGAGGTGGAGCAGATATTTACCGGGTGGAATATCGGGAAAATCAACGTTGACAAATTTATCGAAACTCTAGCAGAAGAAGTAAATGAGCCACAAGGCTCTAACATGAACAGAAAAAGTGTGGCTGAATCGTGTGTGCATTCAATAATGAGTCTCAGATCCGTAGCTTGTATTGCATCGGCACTTCCAAAAGGAGGCTCCATCACAGGAAGTCACCTGTGAACGGCTGAAAGTCTACGGAGAACCCACCTTAGATTTTGGCCGATTGCTCAGCGTGCAAGAGGCATGGGGCCTCGAATATAAGCTTAACTTTACCAAATAAGTATGTGCTCGATTACTCTGCTCCGTGGAAACAGTGGAGATGGGAGAACTCGTGCAAGTTTTTTCCTATCTTCCAATCCGAGCTGATGCTGTTGATGAGATGGAGAGTATTGAAGAATGCCTAGTTCCCACTGTGAAGAAACTGGAAAAGACGGCCCTGTCCATTAAAGATGAAAAAGCACCATGACAGGATGGTATCCTTAGCGAAGTGCTGAAATTTATATTCAAGTATAAGCCGAATTTAGTGCTGAGCGCATTCAGCACATATTTGAGAGCAGGTGTTTTTCGTTCGTGCTGAAAGGTTGCGAGTATCGGGTAAAGATGACCCGGAAGCATCATCAGCGCCCCCTCATCTCAGCATGGTGAACACGGTGGAGAAATCTCTTGTAATGCAATACGTGCTGCGGAAAACTACTCGCAATCCACAATTGATGAAATTGAAGAAGTGGTCTGACCGGTACGACAAGCTGAGGTGGTGCTCCTTGCGAAGTTAAACGCAATAAATGCCTCCAATTCTACCAAGTGAAGTTCCGGGGTGTTTAACCGCAACCGCAAATAACTGGCCGGGAGCACATCCTTCATGAATTCGCCCGGAAGATATTCTCTCAAGAGCCATCCCGGTTTCCATGGCACCAGATGATCTCCAGTGAAATGGCAAGAGTTCTTTCAGGTGAGTTGCTTAAGACGGTATTCTGTCTCAAACAAGTTCTCGACCCTTTGGGGGTAGAACACTTCGGCTTCTTACCCGAAAAAAGGCTTACCAGCATGGAGGTCTGCACTCTCCCTGTGACCTCTTTTCTGAACTGGTGCTTGAACTAATAGACTAGACGTTGTCGATTTTATGAGTCGTACTTATTTTGCGGAAAGACCAAATTGTAGCATCACTTCGACACAATAAGTTGACGTCAACATTATACTTCCAACATTTCTCCAGAGCCTTCTTGACCGTAAAAGCTCGATCTGTTGCAAATCACCTAGCTATAAAGTCGAATATTTTATTGCAAATGCTTGGAGGAGAGTGGTCTATTTTGGCTAGTCAATTCGTTGCCTTTTAGTGGTGCCCATAAATGATGCTTTGTTACTACTCATCCGGAAGTTTCCGGAGATTTCTTATTTGATTATTTGAAGTATCTAAATTTTGCTCTTACATAACATAACAACTGATGAATTTTGTTGTTTCATCTGTTGATTCAACATAGTCAGATGGGATGGTCTGGGTTACCTGTTACCATCACAACGTCATCGTTTGGTATCCTATCCTTTACTAGATTGACATGGTTTTATAAAACATCTTCTGGCAGATGATCAAAGTCTGTCAATTATAATTCTGCCTGAATCCACATATTGTAGGTGGGACAAGGCACATATGATTTATTATTAAGTCACTTGGATTTTCATTCCATTTTCAGTTCAAAGTATCTAAAGACTTCTCGTCCTTTCAGACTTATCTCATCATCTTCTTCTTTTGACTTCGCTTGGGACTCTCTCCAGCGGAGTTAATTCATTTGTTTCGTATGCCATTTTGCAGAACTTCGCGCATACATAAAGGATGTATCCTTAACACCAGAAGTAGTTAAATTAAGAACCCTGAGATTGTCGTGGCTTTCGTATCCTTGTAAAGTGAAATGCTCCGCTGCATGATCCACAAAAGCAAGTCACCAACACCTCTTGAAGTTTCATTTTCATTGGCTTCACCTTCAGTCGACAGGACGGATCATACCAGCTAAACCAAAGTATTTTCAAAAGAAAATTCGAAAAGTTGTTCTTTCCGTTGGTTGCTCTTTGCGCAAACTTCACTCCAGGGAACAAAGTGAAGTGACGAACGGCGGAAGGGAAGAAAAAAATTGGCGAGAGAAAAAGTTTTTCCATGCAGCGCCTCTTTGTTCGACTTGTTTGTCGATAATCTCATCTTGTTTTTCTTTTCTTTGCCAGAGCCCCTCCCCTCCCGGCAGCAGTGCAAAATTAACTAAAGCGAAGTTGGCAGATGAGGCTGGATGGGTAGAAAGCGAGACCTGCCTCACTATATGATTGCTGTATTATGACCATACAAAAGGGAGTAATGAAAAATTGAACAGCCACGCTCAACTTTTTATGGATATTGTACAGAAGTTTTCCTGGAGATAAGATATTTTCCGTAATTTTTTCCCTTCAGCTCCTTCGGTACAGGACAGGCAGTTGTAGCATTGTTTATGAGATTTTCCAAGTAATATTCGTCAGTTGATTGTCGTTCAGATAATGATGAAATTGTTAACTGTTGGGAGTGAAAAATATTGTTTGGGAAGCCAAGTCGTATTCCGGCTGAGTGGCTGAAACATTTATCGGATGGGATTTATATTAATGTGTGTTCCAGGGAGTGCTCTTGGGTTAATATATTTGATTAGATAAGGATTTTTGGATAATTGAAGTTAGGAGGACGAGGCGAAGAGACAGGCAAGCAAAAGGACTTGTACTGATACTCCAATCATCGCCTACGTCGAATCGCTCTAAGTAATGTCAATGCAGATATGAACACGTCCTGATACGAATGAATTACATGACATTAATTATTAATAAGGAAAAGCTTCCAAAAATCTTCCAGAGATTGTTCCACGGGATCGAGTTGGGAAGACGTCGCACGTGCGTCCACTATCTTGTTTCCAGCATCCTAAATCACTTGGGTCTCCGTTAAAAACAACAATCGACTCGTGTAGAAGTGACTCACTCCATTTCAGATATCATATCTGATGATTCTATTGTTCACCGATTCAAGGTTCGTTAGCGTGGCCGTATTTAAAAGGTCGAATCAGGGACGCCCACTCTTAATCATGACATAAAAGAGCTAGAGGAAATCAAATCAATAACAAGACGCTCGATATTTAAGAAACGATGCTGTACCGGCTCAAAAAGGAGGAACATGCACGCAACTTACCTGGATGGAACATTTCTACCTGAGCGCGTGCATGGTGCAATTACATGGAGAGTATGGACGTGAAGATGCTAAGACTAGAAGATGACTCGGTGTTGCGATGGTTGAAGAGTGCATTGACACTGCACGCTGTGAGGGAAGTGCATGTGTGCATACGAGTTCGGCTCTTAAGGGCTTCATATCTAGACATCACCCTTGACTGAACCTTTCCCAATCAAATTGCTCACCTCACGGCAACAATAATGAAATTATTTCATTTTTTGTGATGTTCCGTGAAGATGGAGGAGAAAACAGAGTGAGGCATCAAGACAGGTTTTCGATATTAGACTAGACGAATTATCTAGCGTTTAAGGAATGGTTCTACCTAAACCTTACGTTGTCTACCAGATTTTAAATGTCTCTATTTTTTTATTACATTTGGTTGCAAGACAGCCGACCCTTCAGATTTATGAAAAGGGATTGCTTTTCATGGTATTAGAATAGAATATCTTGCTCAGCGTTGTTTTGTTCGTCATTGCAGTATCATGCGTTCTTTATTTAGATTCTTGCCAATCATCCTTTCAATTACAACCTTAATTTAGCAAAAGGCAAAATTGAAGTCTTAATTTAATGCAAATTTTGGGTATATGTATCTTTAATCGGCTATTGTAAAGACGATTTCTTAACTGCCTGTGCGCCTAAGAGGAAAAAGGCCATGTAAATAGCTCCGAAAAACGGAACTAAAAGCACCGAAGAGAGAAAGCAGGTCCCCCAAGTGCGAGCTCCGGCACTCGAATCGGCAAAATCCAAGGGGAATGGCAACGGAGGATGTATCAAGGTTGCTAATAAAAAGACGAAAAAAGGTCGAAAGTGCCCAGAAGCAATTGTGGAAGTTTATCCCACACGGAGATACTGAAAAAGGTCAAAGTTGACCCCGACCTAGAAGATCTAAGCGGAAATGTCAGCAAGATTCGAAGGACCCAGAAGGGTAACCTCATGTTTGAGCTGACAAAAAAAAAACAAGCTTGGGGAAAACTGATGGCTTTCGAACTCAAGTTAAGAACTCACTTGGGGAGAATGTCACAGTACGGACCCAAAAACATGAGGTCTATATACAGTGCAAGGATCTCCATGAAGTGCCATGCGGTCGACATGCCGTACAATATAGTGGGAGTCAAATATACAGCAGCTTTATGTGGGCGAAAATAAACTGGGTATATGTATACAGCTGTTACGCCCCACCAAGTCTGACACTGTGCGAATTCGAGGAAATGCTTGACAGTCTTGTTCTCGAAGCAAGGATTCGTAGTCCAAGCGTGATTGATGGTGACTTCAATGCTTGGGCCGTAAGTGGGATAGCAGAGAGACAAATCCAAGGGGACGCAGTCTATTAGACGCTTTTGCACAGTTTAATAAAATTCTGGTAAACGAAGGATATGTAAACACCTTCAGGGGGTTTGCCTCAACCCTAGCCCTAACTTTTGTCAGCCCTGCACTGGCACGTGGTATGTCTTGGTCTGTCAACAAGGACTACATCCACAGCGATCACCAAGCAATCTTCTTTGAGCTATGGTTGAAGTCACTGGGCAGAAGACCATCATGCCCGAAATCGAGGAAGATGTCAGGCTGGTCTGCTAAAGTTGTGGATTAGCAGACCTTCATGGAGGTGTGGTTAGACCAACCTAATAAAGCAGGCTCCTCTAGGGAAAGAGCTGTCTATGTGGTCCAATGCATCGCCAAAGCGTGTGAAGCGTCCATGCCTAGGAGGTGCTTATTCCCCATACCAAACTACTGGTGTAATACTGAATTGGACAAGCTTCAATCAGCCTGCTACCGAGCCAGAAGAGCGACTCATGGGGTGGTAGGCAGAATCGCCCAAGGGTAAAAAGAGCTGGCCTATAAGGAAGCCCGCAAAACCCTCAAGCTCGCCATCCAACGGAGCAAGAGGGAATGCTTTAAGTAGTTCTGTTCGGAAGCGCACGTAAACCCGTGAGAGAGCGCCTATGGAATGGTGATGGGGCGATTTAGAGGCCGATCATCTCCGCAGATCATATGCCCTTAAAAATTATCCAACCTCCTACAGACCTATTTGCCTTTTGGACACTGTGGGCAAATTGCTAAAGCAAGCAATCTATCATAGATTACTCCCGGTTGTTGAGAGGCAGGAAGCCCTCTCAGATCGGCAGTATGGGTTCCGTAAAGCCAGATCAACCATTGATGCCATCAAAGTGGTTACTGGCTTGACCTAAGAAGCAATTCACGAAAAGGGCAGTACTAGCAAATATTGCGTAGTGGTGACCCTGGATGTGAGAAATGCATTCAAGTCGGTCAATTGGAAACTAATATGGGAATCTCTGGCGAAAATTGATATTTCCGCTTATCTTGCAGCTATTGTCAACAGCTATTTAAAGACTTTGGTATGACACTGATGACGGACCCCAGGAGTACATTGTCTTTGCGGGTGTCCCACAGGCTCAGTACTGGGTTCACTGCCGTGGAACATCATGTACAACGATGTACTTAATCTTCTCCTTCCGGAGGAAGCCACGGTGCTGGACTACACCGACGATATAGCATTGGTTGTGGTCACAAAGCACCTCGAAGATGCACCAAACACCGTAAAAGAAATTTCGCCCGTATTCATATTGAGGATTATATCATCACCTCTAAGCCTGCCATCAAATACTTGCGAGTGGAATGCGATCAACTGCATGGTCGCATCGATCCAGAGCAAATTGCGAAACAAAGCTAAAATGAGCTGACTCCGCCCCGTGATGTAATACCGTAAGGTGGTTCCATGGGGCTTGGGGCGACTCGGAGGTGGTTTTATAGGGTAAGAAACCTGGCGGGTCCAGGCCAGTGTCTTTTGAGGATTTCCACCTCCCCCTAAAAAAAAAGACTCTTGAGCTCATTTATACACTGCCTCTGCAGCCTGAAGATTGTCGCCACTTAATGGTCGGTCAAACTAGTTATGTTATGCTTGGGGCAGCGATCCTGCCCCAGCCATCGACAGGCAGATTTCGCTGTCCAGCATCCGGGCTCACGTAGTCTGACGGCGGCTGCACACCCTCCAAGCAAAGTTTTGACCCACAGTGATCTAAATTGAAAATTATCCAATTTTGATCTGAAAAGGATCTCTGATCAGACACTCTACAGTTCTGCACTCTAAGAACCCCATTGTCGGTTATTATGGTGATTTCAAGGACCTCTTCCTCTTCTTTGCTGCTATAGTGATTGTCAAATGCTGATGATGCTGTTTTTCTAGCGGAGCTGCACGGTCATGGGTCATGTAAGCCGAGGAAATATACATGTCCTTTGCCCTGCCTGCTCCAGTTTGACCATAACTAGGTCGCTGGAACTTAAGTCTGGATGCAGGAAAGCGTGCAGACTTTTCCTGGAGAGGATACATGCTCTTATTCGCTCACTCCCAATCCAGGGCCACTGTATTAGTGCGGTGTCGATGTCTCCATATAGAAGGAAGAGAAGCAGATTAGCCCAGGCACACTTGGAATTCTGTAGATTTATCCGGGCTACCCTCAGCATGTTCTGCTTGCGTGAGGAGTTCGTTAGTCCCCGTCGGACAGTCGCGTCGATCCTCCTCTTGCCCAACAGCTCGTTGGCGGCATCGACTGAATCCAGGTTATCGTCTGGTTTTGCAAAGTCTAGCTTCAACACTGGTGCATACCTCCGGCGCTAGTTTAACGCTAGCGGAATGGTCATCCATAGCGCCACACGTAAGTGACTCCTAGCCACGTCGCTGAAGGGCTTCGCAGTTCGTGACTCGGCCGCTGGCAGTTGTTGCTTACCTGCCTGCAGAAAGTTGTTCACCTTTGAGCCCTTGCACACTCTGCTATGCTTGTATTTTTGTTCAACCCCGCCTTGACATCGATTATGTTTGGAGCAGTGGGCTGTAAGGAGGGACCAGATCTCCCATCAGGCGCAACCCCAGCTTGCGGATTGATATGTAATTATTATATGTGTTCAAGCACTTTTCTTTTCTGACTGTGCATGGGCTAGTGTTTGCTCATCTCTACTGCATGGAGCAAAATGACTATGGGAAGGATACCCGGAACATAAAACCGCCATGGAAGACGAGCGAAGGAGGAAACTTACGGTACAAGGGCTCTAAATCCCAGTACCGGCGGCTTTTGTCGTCCATATCCCTCGACTGCAGTGCCTCGGTGGTGGACAACTTGACCACATTGGCATATAATTTTAAAAGTGATTTGGATCTGGAGACGGAGGTGTTCAAGCGAAGTATGACCTTACCGAGAACACCAGTAACAAGGCCAAACAAAGATGAACTGACGGCAGATCGTTGTACGACAAAAACGTGATAACACCCACCGTATATATTCAGGAGGCGCGACAGCAGGAACAAGGAAGGGATCCATTCAAAAGAAGCTCGTCAACTTTGAGATCTCTACCAATGCCAAAAACGATGAAGGATAAGGTACAGAAAAAGTTAATAAACGCCAAAAGTGAAGGAGCGTGCGAACGGAGTAACCCTGCCGGAACATACAGGGAGTGCGTCCCGATCCGGAAGAATTACCCTTCACCCAGCTTGGGGCAAAAATAGTTGAGCTGTCCGAGTTAGGGTTAGGGCTATTAGAGTCCTGTATAATAGATCGCAGATAGAGGAAAAGAATAATAAGGATACGCCGAACCCCCCGGGGAAAAAAGGGGATCATCATCAGCAGGCGCTGAAGACAAAAAAAGGCAGACAGGACATTCTGAAAACCAACACCAACAGATCAGAAGGAGGAAAGTGTACAGCGAATATAGGAAACTCGACCAGCGCTGCGAAGCCCAAGACGAACGAAAACGATAGATGGACTAAAGTTACCAGCAAAAGAGCGAAAAGCAAAAGTGCGAACTCGTCCAGATGTGTTTGTTGTCTTCAGTAAGGGAAATCTCTCCTACGTGGAGATACTCAAAAAGGCCAAAGCTGATCCCGACATAAAAGATCTGAGCGGAAATGTGAACAGAATTCGAAGAACCCAGAAAGGGAATCTCGAGCTGAAAAGATCCAGCGTAGGCAAAACTGATGACTTTCACACTCAGGTCAAAAACCCTGCCCAAAAACATGAGATCCACATACAATGTAAGGATCTCAATGAAATAACATCGAAAGGAGAAATTCGTACTGCTCTGAAGGAGTAATTCAAGTTGGAAAAACTTACCGAGGAGTCTGTTGTGGGTTTACGAAAAGCCTATGGTGGTACTCAAACGTCCACAATGCGAGTACCAGCGGAGGCCGCGCAGATGTTGTTGGCTGCCGGAAAATTTCAGATTGATGGGTTGTCTGCCGGTTAAGAGAACAAATTTCACTAAAGAGGTGCTCTAAATGCCTCATGTTCGGGCACTTTGCAAAGGCATGCATCAGCAGCATTGATCGATTCGATCGATGCAGAAAGTGTGGGGAGAAAGGCCATATTGCCGGAGAGACGCCTATTGTGCGAAGTAAAGGAGGGACAGGATAACCGGCATATTTCCGGAAGTGGTAAATGTCCAGGCGCTCACTGAAATGAGAAAGTGAGGTTTATTCAAATAAACCTCAATAATTGCAGGGTCGCTCAGGATTTACTTGAGCAGATCACGTTCCACTCGAAGATGGAAATTGCCATCATAAGTGAACCGTATAGAAACCGTCACGGTGGCATATGGGTCCCAAGTTCGACTGGTGAGCGGCGCAGTCTATTAGATGCTTTTGCACAGTTGGATATAATTCTGGCCAACGAAGGTTGTGTAATCACCTTTCAGAGAGGGGTCTGCCTCAACCGTAGCCCTAACTTTTTTCAGCCCTGCACTGGCATATGGTATGCCCTGGTGTGTCTGCAAGGACTACACCCACAGCGATCACCAGGCAATCTTCTTTGAGCTATGGCTGGAATCACTGGGCAGAAGACCATCATGCCCGAAACCGAGAAAGATGTCAGGCTGGTCCGCTAAAGCTCTGGATGAGCAGACTTTCATAGAGGTGTGGTTAAACCAACCTAATAAAGCAGGCGCCTCTACGGAAAAAGCTATCCATGTGGCGCAATGTATCGCCGAAGCATGTGACGCGTACATGTCTAGATGGTGCTCATTCCCCAGTAAAAGACCAAACTACTGGTGGAATACTGAGCTGGCCAGCCTTCGATCAGCCTGTCACCGAGCCAGAAGAGGAGCAGAATCGAGCAAGGACAAAAAGAGCGCGCCTATAAGAAAGCCCGCAAAACCTTCAAGCTTGCCGTCCAACAGAGCAAGAGGGAATGCTTAAAGCACGGATGTAAATCCGTGGGGGAGCGCCTATAGAATCGTGAAGGGGCGATTCAGATGCCGATCATTTCCGCAGATCACGTGCCTTTCACTCTTGTTAAAAATTATCCAGGGGTTATTCCCCCAGGAAGAGGAGGCCATAGATAGCTTCCAGCAACCTCTGAATGTGACGGCAATATCGTCAGTCACCAGTGACGAGCTGCTGGAAATCTGCGCTAGGAAAGGAGATAACAAAGCTCCGGGTCTGGATGGCGTGCCGAATAGGGCCCTTAAGCTTGCCGTGAAATCCAGACCAGACATGTTCGCTGAGTTGTTCGAAGCGTGTATGCCACTGAGTTTTGCTCAATCTGATTTTCGAGGATGTTTTCTTACAGTCTATTTGTGGATAATAGTTTGACTAAATTCTAATTAACGCCAAGATTGATCTAAACATCGAAGTCGATGGTGAACGACCAAAAGGCAGGCCAAAACAACGGTGGCTTCATATGCTGGATGGGGATTTAAAAGCCTCGAGATTGCACCCAGATCAGGCATTCGATAGAGCCAAATGTCGAAACCGATCACGATGAGCCGATCCCGCTTGTGAACGGGATAAAGGCTGAAGAAAAAGAAGAAGATGATAAGGATATTTTGTCTAGCACCCGCAGGTCTCTAATTACTAACTAATTAAGGATGTTGGAACAACAAATTATTAGGCGTGTCCGGTTGCCTGAGCAATTGGAACCCTAGGCTCTCGTATGGAAGTTCACAGTTCAAATCTCACTGGTGACGGTGAGATTTGTATTATATCACGACTGGATGTCGGAAACGAGTCAATTCGGCTGTGACTGAGTACCTGAGTCAAAGCTGGTTAATAGTCGCAGACGAGCGCAATACTAACCATGGTTCTTATGCTATGGCCCTTATACCAGCAAGATAGGAGGGCATTCATTCTGCTTTGGCAATCTGGCTGCCAGTAGAAGCGAAGAGGTTTTCGTGTGCTGGAATATAATTTGACAAATCTTTATGGTTGCAGACATCAGTGTGGTCTCATAGGAGTATCTGCTAAAAAGCCCCGCTAAATAAATAGTCTTTTACCTTCAGTGAGGGTCTCATGGGGGTAACTAGTGTTCCTTCAATTTCCGCTGAAAGCTTCGCTTCCTTGCTTCCAATTTCTCTAGATATTGCCACACTTGGTGGTACAAAAACCCCTATGCCCTCTTTTGTAGTTCTTCCCAGTTGCTTTTATAATACATCATCAGCTTTCTTTTCTTTCACTTTTCGTGGTAGAGGTGGACGAAAAGGTTCTGATAGACGAAATTTAGCCTGTAGTTCTGCTTCCTTTGTGACTAAAGTCTCCTTCTGCAGAACCTTCCTCTTCCGTTTTCTGGAAGAATTAGGTACAGAGCTATGTACAGACGTTATAAAAGTTGCTGTACTCTTCTGGCTAGATCGCGGCGTAGACAATAAGTGTTTGTGAGCATGTCTTCTGCAGATTACTCCATAGGCAACCCCGAATATTGCGAGGCCTTCGAAATTCGATTGTCAATTCGAAGTTTGTGACTCCTTACCATTTGGAGGGTCGAAATCCAATAGAGAACTAAATACAGGCTACCCCCAAAATTTCGCGCTTTATTTGAAATAAGTCGGGAAACCGGAAGCTGGACGCTTCAGGTACGAAAGGTTTTGTGTATTTCTTAGTATGTAGCAGGTGATATATGCATATATTATGTGAGAATATCCACTTTCGGATGATATTGACATTCATAGTCCTGAATTTGCGAAGAAGCCACAACTTTGACGTATTATAACTTTGTTAGTAATAGTACGATTTCCACCAAACCTGGTAAGATCATGCTCTATATTATACTCTATATTGTTGTGAGATTTCGTCGTGCTAGCATGCACTTAAGGGGGGTCATACAGTCAATTACTAAAAATTATAGTAATATACTATTATTAACTTTATTTGTACAGATATCACTATCGAAGGTATTTCGGAGCCCAGGCACCATATAGTGGCAGCCTCCTGATTTTTTTCAGATTTTTCGGTTGGGTAGTTTCTGAGAATGGCCCCCTTAAAGGAATGATCACTTTCAACCCCCCGCACTTCCCACTTTTCTAACAAATATCAAAACTAAGGCCAGCTTCGAAAAGTACTAACTGAGACCTTTAATTTGATACCCCACATGACTATATTTGATGGAAAAAAAATTTACACCCCCCTTTTGCATGTATGGGGACCCCCCCTTAAATTCGTCGTAAAAGGATGTAACTCACTGTATGCGTGAGCGTTCACAGTTCCCACCTTTCTACCAAATTTGGTGTCAATCGCTACAACCATCTCCGAGAAAAATGCGTGTGACGGACAGACAGACAGACAGACAGACAGACAGACAGACAGACAGACGGACAGACAGACAGACAGACAGACAGACAGACAGTAAACCGATTTTAATAAGGTTTTGTGTTTACACAAAACCTTAAAAAGAGAGTCGCCTAGATTTGACAGGCGAAACTTAGCCGTAGTTCTCTTTGCTATGCGCTTCTTCGTCGCTCCTTGATCCGTTTGTCTTTCAAGATGTATCAAACAATAAACTGACATTATCAAGGTTTTTATTGGACAAAACCTTAAAAGTCGTAGCTGTCAGTCACTTGATGTATAGATGATCATCTGTTCTCCTCTTTTTTCTTGCAATTTGATGACTTTTGAGTCGGAGAGGGTCGTGAAATATACCCCGACGAATCTTAGAAAGGAAATGGAAAAGGAAGAAAAGACAAAAACCCATTGGAAGATAAGAAAAGATTGAAGGTTAGTGAGGTGCAAAACTGGATCTTAGGAGTCGCGTCGAAGCTAAAATGAGTGAATTACGAAAGTTATAGCCAAATTGAATCTGAAAAAGAGAGAAAATATAAAGATCTGTTGGAAGATTAGAAAGGAGAATATTTTTTTGCCAACAGTTCAGGACAAAGCTTGATCTGATCTAAGATTTAGGAGGACAAATCGTGCATAGATACATGTTCATAAAATTATGCGGGAAAAATCCTTTGCGGCAAAATAAGTTAATCCTAAGTTCTCCAAGGAGATGCAGTAATTAACCAATTTATTATCAAGTATAAGACATAAGATCACACACACAGTCTATCACACGGGGTTCGATTGGAAAGCTATTTCCGCATTAAGGATTCTCCTCAAATTACTTAGTTTAGCCAGTGGAAAATATCCCCCTTCACTTAGTTGGTGTTCGTCAAAAAGTTTAGGTTTTTGGATACGTTTTAGTAACTGCATAGATATGAGTGTATCAATCTCGATTAAATTCAAATTAATTACGATTGTTTTTTGATGGTGTAAACAGTTCCTTGCTAATACATATTTTAACGAGTAAACCTCATCAGCAATTTCTAGCTAAACCCTCTTTTGAAGATATATGAATGAAAACCTCGAGTGGGCTATTCCCTCAAATCATTAAATCATTACAAATATGTACATTCTTTATGGGTTCCATAGGCATCTGAAATGCATACCACAAACAAAAGCCAACAAAAAGTTGCTTTTTTCATTCCACAGTTTCTTGTTGCTCCTCAAACGAGTTAGAAATTAAGACTCCTCCAAGTCTCTTTTGGGGTAACCTTATAACCGCATTCAGAAATCTGAGAATGATTATCGAGGATGAGATATGGGCTGTTAGGAAAGATTGATGGATGTGTTACTTCAGCGTAAGGGGTACAAATCATAAACATACATTGTTGGGATTTTAATTGTGTCTAAGTTGTCTAGTGGTCATAACTGGGAAGAAAAGGCCAAGAAAAGAATAGGAATAAAAACTTTCCAATTGTACAGTATGCAAAATTCGTATTGGAACACCTATGATTTTACAGAAAAATAGTTTATTCTACGAGAAAATTAAATGATTTTAGCACAATTATATTTCTAATTATTTGCATTTGAGTTAAGACACTTTTAACACATAAAAGTTTTTAAAATAACAAAACCGGTTTTTCATAATGGGCTATAGATCATTATTGTCGAAGCAAAATTCGTATTAGAACACTAATGGTGCGACACTGTACGCTTCCAGGAAATGCACAATTTGCACAGATTGTGATGTTTTAGTTAATGATCGGCTGTGTATCGAGTTAGAGAATAGTTTTAAGTATAAAAATTACATTTATTTTCCATAATTAGTTATACTATTCAAAATTTATCAAAATGGGTCGGAAGTCAACAGAGTTATCAAACGATGTTCGAAAATTAATCGTTAATTTGCATGAAAATGGGAAATCGCTCCGGGAAATAGCAACAATCGTTCAAAGAAGTCATGCGACGGTTTACAACATAATCAAAATATACAAATCAAACGGCAGGATCAATAAGAAATCGCATAATCCGAATCGAATGCTTCTGACTCGCAGACATCAGTCCTTTCTTCTCCGTCAAATTCGAAAGGATAATTCCGTAAGTGCTGTAAAGCTAGCTGCCCTCCTAGAGAAATATTGTGGAGTAAGTGTAACAGCTCAAACGATTCGAAATTACATTCGCCGGCTTCAATTTCGGAGCAACGTAAGTGCAAGAAAACCTTTTATAAATACAGTAAATCGGAAAAAAGCGAATTACATTCGCAAAAAGGTATTTAAACAAAAACTTCCGATTTTGGAAAAATGTAATTTTTACCGACGAATGTAAATTTAATGTTAAGTCGTCGGATGGTCGCATACGAATTTGGCGTGAACGAAATACTCGCCTCCATCCGAGAAATCTGAGACCAACCTTTAAACATGGGTACCGCTCATTAATGGTTTGGGGTTGTTTCGCTGCATCCGGCGTTGGAGAGCTCCACTTTATCGAAGGAAATATGAATGCCGCGCAGTATATCGACATTTTAAAAAAAAATCAGCATAAAAGTGCGAGAAACTTGGGCATTGAGGACCGCTACATATTTCAGCAAGACAATGACCCCAAGCATACCGCTTTAAATACTCGCTTGTGGTTATTGTACAATTGTAGAAAATATTTAAAAACCCCTCCTCAGAGCCCAGACATTAACCCTATTGAAAATTTGTGGTCAATTTTTAAACAGAGGTTAAGATATCATAGCATAAGAAACATCAGTGACCTTAAAACTGCATTACAGGAAGAATGGAAAAAAATTCCGAGAAACTTAACTGAAAAATTGGTGCAGTCGATGCCAAAACGACTAAGGGCTGTTATAAAGCAAAAAGGCTACCCAACTAAATATTAGATGTGTTTAAGAAAATGAATTTTTGTAATCCATTTTAGTGTTCCAATACGAATTTTGTTTTTGTTAAAGTATGAAATTATTATTATTTTTTTTTTGTTACCAAAATTTTTAGTTATTTTTATACAATTGAATAAATATTTTGCTTTAAAATCCAAAACACATTTTAATTTTTCAAAATTCGTGCGAATTTCGAAGATTTAAGCAAAAAACTGTTAAAAACCTATGTGTTCCAATACGAATTTTGCATACTGTACATCATATGGAGATGCGTGACTAAATGGCCTGATATTTTCACTTTTATGATTTTATCAATAATAATAATAATAATCGTTGGCACAACAATCCATATTGGATCAGGGCCTTGAAGTGTGTTAGAGCACTTCATTCAAGACCGTAACGGTACACTACAGAACACTGTAGGAGGCAATGTGGTCAGCACTACGCTCGCCCGAGATTATTACCCTGATTTGACTCAGGTACTCATTCACAGCTGAGTCGACTGGTATCCGACGTCAAATCACGATACAAATCCCACTGTCGCCAGCGAGATTTGAACCGCGACCTTCCGTACGACAGCCTTGTGCTCTAACCACTCAGCTATCCGGACACTATGATTTTATCGGTGACGTTTAATTTGGGATTTTTTTTTAAATTAATATGCAATGAGTGAGTTCTACGGTAATAGGTGATAGGGTACATTCCTATTGATATGTGATGTCCTTTGTAAGACCCGGTTTAATAAATGATTTTTCGGGGAATAAAGAATTCTATCAAAGATTTCGGGATTACTAAAGATATTGCCCATATCGATATTCAACCTCTCCGACACATTTCCTTCATTTAAAAGGATTGAGTCCCCTTACTTTTTTCTTAGCTTTCCCGGTGCTTGGTTTCTTTACGATCTGCTCATAAAACCTCATTTCAGGATTCGACAGTTGTTTGTTCACCCTATATAACTGGCTTTAATGAGTTCATGGAACATGATCAAGGAAGGTACTGGCGACTAGTTAAATAAATCCTACAAATGCTGGGTTTACTGACATTGCCATGTTTGTTTTTTCTTTTGTTTGGGATATCAGGGATCCTAAGTCCCCAACCACTTGATGTTGGCCCGGACTAAATAAGGAGCAACTTACTCTCACGTTTTATGGTCCACCAACACCTGATGTGAGGCATCACTTCCAACTATACAAAAGAAGGACAACTAACGGCTTCGTCCAGGGCGGAGGCAACTCATCAGATGCTGCCTCACCTTGGGGGTAGCGTGACCGAAAGTGGTAACAGTTGGAAAAAGCTCCTTTTCATATAATCGCAAAACACGACTCTTCTCCTGATTGGTTGGTACATGTTCGCTGAATCTTAATCTGTTTTGCTGACCTTCACCTTGGCGTACATATTTCCGCGATTGGAGTTGGATAAGACATCAGTTTTGTGATCTCGGCCTCGTGCTGCCAGATCAAATTCAGACCACAGTCTTAGATATTTGCAATTATCTAATAGGAGTAGGATACTATAATGGGTCAACTAAGATTCCTGTCCTTACAAACAGGAAGTATTAGTATCATGTGGATGCCTAGGTTGCTTTTTTGGTGCATTTGACTTGATTATGGGTCTTTTGGATTTTTCCATTGAGGCAGCTTCCTGAAGACTTTTTTAATCGCTAGGCTAAAAAGGCCGAGAGTGAAACCATATTTTTATTTGAACACGGACTCCATTAGAAAGCTTTCTGCCAGTTCGTTTTGGGTTGTCAGCGGATCTTTGTCATATTCTACTCTCTGGATCAGCTTTTCTAAGGTCGGAATACTGATCGTTGCTCGGTAAAGTTAACTATCATCGATCGATCATGATCTTAGACTTTGCAGAAATGATCTATGTTATACTCCCTGTATTTTTCAAAGAAAGCTTGTAAGTAATTGATACAGATATAAAACCACCTTGATATTTTTCGAGGATATTGACAGGAAGGCGGTCAAAGGATAGTATAGATCCCAGGACAAAATGGTGAAGCATATAACCTGAAAAACGCCTCCTGAGTCAACACCAACAGCTCTACTGCCAAACACTATCTCCATCCGCACGTGGTGATCACTGGGAGTCCTTTCTTAGGGAAAAATTGCAGACGGAGAAAGATGAAGGCGAGTCACCCGCGCCTGAAAACGGGACAAATTGTACCGACTGGTCCTCCAGTTTGAAGTTTGGGTACGGCTGGCAACTTTACATATAAAAACCTAAGTTACGAAGCCACGAATGGAGCCTCGGAGAGGATGGATTTTTATAACGACGAACTCCCATGAAACGTGGGCTCCCTGTACAGATCGAATGCTGCTCAGCTGCTAGCTGATACCCTGTCTGGTGATGTAACAGTATTACAAGAGTTGCGATGAACGGGGATGGGTCACCTCGAGATGAGCCACTACACTATATATTACAGAGGCCACCCAGTAAACCATTTGCTAGGAGAAGGTTTCCTAGCCAGCCAAAAACTGAAACCTGCTGTCAGTGCCTTTGAAAACATAAGCCTTTGATAATATAAGCCTCATTAACGTCCACGCCCCTACAGAGGAGACTGCAGAGTTAGAGAAGGATACTTTCAATGAAGCAGTTGAGCGGATCCTTGAAGCCTGTCCCAAATATGATATTAAAATCATATTTGTAGATTCTAACAGTCAAGTAGGGACGGAGCCCGTATTCAGGCGATACGTCGGCTCCCATAGCTTACATAAGAATACCAATGATAAAGGACTGCGGGTTACTCAGTTATTATTATTCGGTCGGGCGGAAAGAAGTCCACAAACATACGTGGGCCTCTCCAGGCAGGACCACTTTCAACCAATCACGTGTTGATTGAATGTCGCCACCTCTCAGCCTTGATGAATGTAATAACATATAGGGGAGGCCAATATAGACTCGGATCACTATCTCGTTGATATAGTGCTCCGAGTTGGAAAAACAACGCCGCCGAGAATTCGCTCTGACAATCAGGTGAGAGTGAATGAAGCCATTCACAGCACAGCCCTCCGTAACATTTATAAGGAGGAAATGGATGCCGCAATATCTGCAGCTAATAGATTTCGTGGGGATGAAGCATCAACAAATGATTTTCAGAACTACCTGAAGAGTCACAAATATACTTGGCACCAGCCGCAAGGAAAGTCGGAATGGCTGATTCGATGATGAATGTAAGCTAGCAACGGAACGGAAGAATGCCGCATATTGAGTAATGATGCATTCTCATAGAACGGGGGCACGCGCAGCGACTTTCACGAACTCCGTCGAGTGGAGCAGGTACTTTGCAGATTAAAAAGGGAAACCTGTGAAAACCGACAGATCTATGAACTCAAAAAGTGCTGGGTGCAATCGCAGCAGGCGTGCAAGATTTCCCCAACAAGTCAGCAGGATGAAGGCTTATACACCTCGATGTTCATCCTGCCGAGACAAGGAATGGAATCTGATTTCCGACAGAATGGGCACATTGAAATAATGGGTTGGGTATTTTTATAAACTGTTCAATAATCAAAATACCGACGAGTTGGAGGTTCGGCCAACTGAAGACGACGAACAAATACTGCCACCTCCAAGCATGAAAAAAATAGTCTGTGCAATTTGTCGGCTTAAAAATCATAAGTCGCAGGGACCAATCGAATTACAGCCGAATTGGTTAAATATGGAGGCGATCAACTACACCAAGTCGTTCATCAACTGATACTCAAGGTGTGGGGCAGCGAGTCAATGCCTGACCATTAACAACCAGGCAATATCTGTCCCATACATAAAAGGGGGATGCCACGCACTGCTGCAATTATAGTGGTATCACCTTGCCTATAAGATATTCTCCGCTATCTTGCATATGAAAGAGCTTTCACTTCAGACAAATCAGCAGTAGGTCAAATTTTCTATCTGAGGCAAGCGTTGGGAAAACTGCTGGAATATGGTTATCAGTTGCACCATCTTGTCATCGAATTAAATGCGCCTATGACAGCTTAGCCATGAGAGAATTCGGTTTCCCGACGAATTTGATAAGACTGAGTAGGCTGTCTCTGACCAATGTGTGAGGCCAGACAAAAGCGGCAGGATCACTCTTGAGACCATTTAATGTCTAAAAGAAGAAGATGCCCTATCATGCGTCCTCTTTAACCTGGCCCTAGAGAAAATCGATGCAGATGTCAATGCAAGAGGCACCACCCTCTTAAAGTCCACCCAACTACTGGCTTACACTGACGATATTGACATAATGGGAAGAACAACCAGAGATGTACAGTCTACCTTCATTCAGATCGAGCAGGGGGCGCGAGATTTCGGGTTGCAATATAATGAAGGTAAGACGAAGTACATGCTGGCAACATCAGCGCCAAAATCCGAAGAATGAACAACATCAAATCGCACTGGTCAAACGGGAAGGATAAAGATAGGAGACTACAACTTTCAGACCGGTGATAATTTCTCCGATCTAGGGTCGAAAATCACAGCCGATAACAGCTATGATGATGAAATTCGCACACGGTTGGTGGCAGCCAACAGAGATTATTTCAGCTTACAAAAACTGTTCCGCCTGAAACATCTCACCATAGGGTCAAATCTCTTACCAGACAAGACAATGGTCTTGCCAGTCTTCATGTTTTCCTCGGACACTTGGGTTCTTAGCAAAAAAAATTGCGAACCTTTGGCCACGTTCCAGAGAAGAATCATCCGAAGAATTTTTGGCCTCCTATATGGAGATGCACGATTCCGTAGCCTACGTAACTACGAAATCTGTGAGCGATACAATGACCTTCTAGTTGGATAAAATCCAGTTCAACAGGTTGTAGTGGGCGGGTCACCTAATCCGTATGGATGAGGATGATCCAGCCGGAAAGACTATACGGGCAATTTCTATGGTCGAAAAAGAAGACGAGGCAGACTCTCTCTGAGATCGAGGCCGCCATACAGCTTTTGGGGATATCGAATTGGTGGACTTCGGCACAAAACCGGGATGTCTGGAGTTCCTTTTTAAGGCTGGCCTAGACTGGATACCAGCGCAATGCCGTTCATGATGATGATTACTAAGATAGGGTTCAGGCGCCTGGGGTGTGTCTGACATTTGGTTAGGAAATTATTGGTTTGACAGACAAGGGGGTCGTCGATGCAAGGGAGTTTGGCAAAAATCGTATAGAGTTGATAATTGGGATTTTGATGGATCCTACTGATTTCTTGTTTTTGTATTTAACGATAAATGCCGTGATGAAGTTGATAAAATGAACGGTTGGAATGTTCTTCCGCTTATCCGTTATGGGGTGATTAAAACAATGGGTGAAAAGGTTGCATGAGTTGAGTGTGGTGGAAGGATGATATTAAGTCGAGTCGGACATCGGTTTAGAAACTCTGGGTGTAGATGCGCACGGTCCAATGGTCGGCTTGGCGGAAGTGGCTTGCTAGGGTGCTTGCGTTTCTGCGCGTTCAGATGTTTGAGAGGTATAACTGAGGCTTGCAGGGTTGATTTGTCTAGGCAAAGGCCTGTTTCCCTGAACATATGAACGGTTTGAATTCGTTGGCGGAATGACACGTCAAATTTGCGCGTTTCTTCAATGTGGTGAGAGGACAGCGGAGAGTGTCCATTCGAGCTTATCTTCGATAAGTCAAATGAGGTTATGGTAGCTGAGGAAGCAGGCCGGAATTAACTCGGTGCATACTTGCTGAATTAGTTCAGTGTACTGGCGAACTGCTCGGTCGGGTCGTTAGCGCCTTTAGATACCATGCTGATAAATGGAAGCAGGAATGGATCAATTCGGGTAATGAGCTTCTAGTTTACCTTCTGGAGATCCGAAACTGAAAATGAAATGGGACGGAAGACTCTCTTAGGAAGATCTCGGCATCAAAGTCCATGATGACGGGTAATGTTCCCAGGATTAGGCAGGGGTAATGTTACTTTTGTTGAAAAACTGGTTCAGATAAAAGTGAAAATGACTTTTATTGACGGTAGAAAGGGCAAGTTTGTACCAGGATGAACGTTTGCTAGAAAACTGAAGATTGAAAATTTCCTCATCATGGTTTGGCCCAATATGAAACCGAGACTGGTACCTGGTATTGAGGTTTCCAGCTATTATCAGATAGCTGGCCTTGCCTTGTGTTATTGATAGGGAGGTCAAGAGATTGTGGATACATATAAATCGTGGACATTAGGTTTGAAAGGAAACGGGGATCAATCCCGAGTGATTTGATACTATTGAACGATGAAAATTATTAGTGGGGCAAGAATTCCTAGGCGATTGTTGGCAGTTAGCATGAAAAAGGCTGAATCTGTTTGCCCATAGGAGTACTATATAGGGCTTACATTTGTCAAGGAATTACTTAATCTCGCGACTGAAAGCGGGACTGACGATGGTAAAGTTGATCATTCCAACGTCCATTGATAGACGTCAGGATAGTAGCCATTGCGTCAAACATCTGCAGGGACTCATGCGATTTCTTGACGATTGGTTTGAAGAGATTGGGATTGATCCAGGAAGGCTAGACAAATAGTATGCAAAAGACACGGACTGATATATGAAAGCTGGATTAGTGATAGGGTGACTCATCACTAGAATGGTATGGACGGGCAGAGGATGGTGATCTCTTTTGAAAATCTCGCCCTACAACCGAAGTGACAAAATGTGGGCACTTCCGGTAGTTTACATGAAGGTTATTGCCCTCCTCACCCCTCCTTGTTGCGTTTTGTCGTTGGCTCCGAAATTTTGAAGCATTCGCATGGGCCATCTGTTCTCTGGATGCCGCATTCTCCATAAGCTGACAGCTCTATTGTCCCAGTAACTGCCTTTAATTTATGTAAAACGAAACGTTACGTCATCAGTGATTCGTTAGTGACTAGCTAGTGTATTAACACCGATGACACTAGATGCTTTCTTAGTCTTTATTTCTTCAGTGGTTTCTTAAATTAAGATCTCGTAGGATAAAACTGGTTGCCTTCTCGGAGGGAAGGGTGTAGGTGAAGAGCTTATTGCTGCTGCCTACCAGGGTTTTTAAGAGTGTACCGAGTCTTCAGCGGTTAATGAAGTTTACTTGACTTTTTGACTAGCTAACTGTCGAAAGGGGCGGATTGTTTTACTATACCTTTCTCAAATGTTTTGTCGCCTCTACTAACATCGTGGTTGTTTTCGGTGGAGCTGCCGCAGCATGCTTGCTCCATCTTCGTCTTCTCCTCCAACCTTTGTGCCGTTCAGAAAAGAGAGCGACCCGATCTATTTCGACAATTTGCTCATAAGCCTGATCTAGATACAGTCGAGAGGCCCCCAAACATCAGGTGCAGAATTTGTGTACACCGACCTATTACCAAAATTATTGAATTAGAGTAGCCGATTAAATAGAAACTTTGGAGCCAATGCTGCAGGTTTTCTCCTGTCATGACTCTTGTTAATTCAATAACTTTAACTATTTGAGTTTCGAAAGTGCAGAGAAACAACAGATTCTATTTTTCACTCATATAAAATACCCACTAATAATTTCCATCGAAAATACATTAAGAATATACGAAATAGGTTGGAACACTGATGAGTAGCTTCGTCCCCTTCTCATGAGATTATCACTAAGCCATGAATAACCAAAAGAAGAGGACGACTCCCATGATATCATGTTCACATTATAGATTAAAGTAACTGTTATAAAATTAAAATTTTATAAAATAGAACAGAGCCTTGAATACTTCGATGCTTAAAATCCAAATGTTTGCTAAGGTTTGCTTACTGGATAAGCTTTTCCTATAATTTTGCAAAGTTATCCTGGAAATGGAGTAATTGAGGAACATTCTGAGAATCTGGCAATGTTGTAGCTTACTTAGATAAGGATAACTCCCTGTTGATCCAAGAACTAAATTTTCCTATGTTCTCAAATAAAGTGATAGTGGAGTTTCTGTGCGTCCGTGCTGATAACATGCCCCGTAGTTTCTTTGAACATATCAGGAATATTCCTAATTGAGGCTAAGAGAGAGTTGTTTTACTTGAATAATTCCAGCTTTATCTTAAACTTACTGGGTTCGATTCAGTCGAATTTCTCAGCGCACAAATAGTTGAAAACGTTTGATTCCCGTGGCATTCCTTTTGAGAAAGGACTTGTAATTGTTGGTATTGCAAATCGTCTGAATATTCCGGCGAAGCGCTGGTAGATTCGGCGAGTTCGACGACCCCAACGAAGGACTTGATTTCCGTACTAGTATTTGACTCAGATTCAAAGTTTTTATACAGACGAATCTCCCAACCAACACTAAAACATTTTTTGGGTCCTCTTCGGAAGCTGGAATGCTCTTTGATTGGGTGAATTGTCTGCGATATGTCGAAGGGTTTGCTCAGCTACAAGTAAATTCCTCTTTGGATTTTTTTATTAAAGAATATTGGAATGCATACCCTAGAAAGTGCCACATCATGAAAACTGCTCTGGGTTCGTGAATACTCAGGATGGATCGACGATTGGACAATCCATCTATATTGGGTCTTGTTTTTAGCGGTTTCTTCTAACGAAACACTCCCTGCCAAAACCATTAGCTGCGAATGATGGATACCAGAGTTAAATGCTTTCTGACTGATATAACGAGGTTTCCCTTTCAGTCATCACTTACAGTTTTCCCACCTATGAAAGGTTTTGCAGCAGATATTATATGTTCCAGGGTTATCAAACAACCGGATGCTATGAAATGTTTATGGGGATCAGCAATGGCAACCTAAAGAAAATAAAAATATTATGGTGAGGGGTGGGGGCGTTGTCAAAAACACTCAAACTAGAAAACTCAATATATCCTTACCAATGAAGGGAACTGCCCATCTCCAGCCTTCTCGCTGAACGATCTACCAACATATTGCATGAATAGTTGAATTATAAGGATCAACAATTTGGTGTACATTTTCAGATAAATCAATTTGGAATTAATTAAAAAAAAAGAAAAAAAAAACCAAGAAATTAAAAAAAAATTAAAAAATCAGCCTAACCATTCCAAAATACGTTTCAAAAATGGCAGTCTAGGAAATTTAACTAATCAAATTGATTTCAGATTGCTCAGTTCACTTTTCCATCACAATCCCCTGATGCATCCCTGCCGATACCAAATCAAGGCCTATTTAGATAGTCGAAATCGCTATGCCTGTCATCTAAACCATGTTTTGATTTTAGTACTTCGCTTCTAAAAAAAAAGTGGCTTCAAAAAATTTTTCGGTATTTCTCAAAATTGTTCTGTTAATTTCCATTTTTTTGCAAAAATCTTCTGGAAGTCCGACGAGGAAACGGGTTGCCAGCTTATTTCGGGTAGTTAATGGGCACTATGCGCAGGCGGATAGCTTTCCATCGACTGTGGGTTTAATTTTTTCATTTCCCTTAAAACTGCCATGTCAAGGTTTTTCTTCTGCAGGTTGCATTTTTGAAGCCCGATAAATCGTTCGTATGCACTGGAAATCTTATATCGTCAATTTACGCACTGACTGCAGGTCATTGCTTTGTCTTGTCAACATTGGTATGTTCCCTTGAGATATAGTTTTAAGTTACTTGGCCTTGAAGGGGGTTCATAGGGCCCATTGTGCTGTTTAACCTTTTTGAAACTTTCTGCTTCGTGGTTACTATTTTTAAGGTTTTGTGTAAAACGAAACCCTATTAAAATCGGTTTACTGTCTGTCTGTCTGTCCGTCTGTCTTCTTCTTTTGTAAGAAGTTGGAAATCTTCAAAGGACTTCAGCCTGGGCACGCCAGAATGTGGGATTTTTATCCATTAAAACCTTCCCCGGCTTCCCCTTACCCCGTGGAAGCACCTATAGGTATTACATCACGGGGCGAAGTTGTCTTACTTTAGCTAGGTCTCCTTCCATCTACCGGCGGGCTTCGTAACCGCGCCTCCCTCACCTTTTCTGCTTCTCGCAGTTTGCGATCATGGAATTGATTGCATGCCAATCCTCCTGGCAAGCTACCATTCTCTGAATAAAATTTTCCGGTGATAGCACTTCACCTAGAGTTTCCTCTAGCTTCCACGAACCTAGGACATTGGAAGAATACGTGCGCTGGGTCCTCTAGGGCTCCGTCGCAGTTTTGACAGTTTGGTGAGATATCCAATTTAAACCTATACAAGTGTTGACTTCATGGTTGGTGAGAAACTGGGTGAGATTATAATTGATCTCCCCATGCTTTCTCTCCAGCCACTCCCCCATGGAAGGGATCAACCTGTAAGTCCAACGACCCTTTTCTGACTAGTCCCATCGTTGTTGCCATCTGCAGGAGGTCAATTGGCATCATTCCCGAGATGATGAACGTTGAATCATTTGAGACGGTCCTGAAGGCAGAACACACCCTTAAGGCTGTTCTTCTGTAGACCGTACTCATTTTATATGAATTGTCTAAAACATGCAGCGCATTTCGTCAAACTGCGACTGCATATAGCAAGATGGAACTCACTACCTTGGCTATGAGCAGCCTGCAAGTATGCCGCGGCCCTCCTCCGTGCCAGATTCATTCTTGCCAGAGCCATACTCGTCATGGATGCCTTTTGGCAAGTGTGTCCTATGTGCTGTTTGAAATTGAGTTTTTCGTTTATCATCACCACTAAGTATTTGATAGCCGGCTTGGAAGTGATGATACGATTCCCGATTCTAATGTAAGCGTAATTTCTTGTGTGGCGCTTAGTGGTGAGGACCGCTTCCGCCTTTTCCTCCGCGAGTGCCAGTCCACTACTCTCTTGCAGTTTTGGCCAGACCAGTAACTATTTCGATGGCATCAATGATCGATCTGACTTCACGGAAACCATTCTGTCTCTCGGCGATCGGGAGTAATCTTTAACAAATTACTCGATCCAACATTTTTCCGGTAGTGTCTAGAGGACATATGAGTCTATAGGTGGACGGTTCCCCTGGAGATTTGCCAGCCTTAGGCTGTAGCATCAGCTTCTGCCTCTTTCATGGTACAGGAAAGATACCCTCGCACATGCATAAAGCTCCGCGAACATATCCGGTCTACATTTGACGGGAAGTCCAGACCCGGGGCTTTCCTATCGCCAATTCAACTGCAGATCTCTTGCAATTCATCCCTGGTGATTGGTGGAGTCGGCGTCATATTCAGGGGGCGCTGAAAGGTGTCAGTACCCCCTCTCTGGGGAAGTAACCCCTGGATTATTTTCAACAAGACCTGCGGAGATGATCAGCATCTAAATCGTCAGGTCACGACTTTATAAGCGCTACCCCACGGATTTATGTCCACTTCCAAACAGAGCTCCTTAAAACACTCCCTCTTATTCCGCTGGATGGCGAGATTGAGGTTCTTGCTTCTGTCTGTTCTGCTTCGGTCAGAGCTTCTCTATAGGCATGCTCCTTTTGCCCTCGATCGATCCTACCTATTGCATGATTGTTTGCTCATCCATAGCTTTTGCAGACTATCCGGTTGGTTGTGGGCCTCCTGCCTTATGGCTTCGTCCTTAGTTCAAAGGTGATTGCCTGGTGGTCGCTGTACGTGCAGCCCTCGCTAACTTGCCAGGACATGTCACCTGTCAGAGCAGGGCTGAATAAAGTCTGATCTACAATTGCTCCAGATCCCCCTTTCTGATAAATGTTTACATCACCTTCGTTGGCAGAACTACATCCAAGTGGGTGAATGCTTTGCTTTGTCTCTTTGCTGCCTTTGGTGGGGTGTAGCACTTGTATACGAATATACCGCTTATTTTTGCCCACACAAAGCAACTAGCCGCCTGACCCATGCTATATTGGATGGCTTGGCGACCGCACGCGCATATCGCCGTCCACCAGTCGAATCTGTGACCCATATGGTATACCCGTCAAGATTTCTGATTGCAATCTCCATCGCGGATTCGTAAGTGGTCTGTGCAAGCAAATCTCTCCTGCAATGATTGAGGTTTATTTGTATTATCTCCATTTTGTCACTGCAGTTAACGCTTTCCTAAATTCCGGGCATTTACCACTTCCGGCAGTATGCCAGTTATCCCGTCCCCGCTTTCCTTCCCACAAAATTCATTTGAAGTCTCTATTCCACTCCTTGGCAATATGTTCTTTCTCCCCACACCTTCGATATTGATCGGACCGATCGATGCTACTAGTGCATACCTTCGCGAAGTGTCCAAACATTAGGCATTTGAACCACCTCTTTAAAGAGCAACAACCCATCCAATTCGCACCTTCCCCACGGCCAACAACTTCTGCGTTAGCTCCACTGGCATTCGCATTGTGGCACTTGAGTACCGCTATGAGCTTTTCTTAGGCTCACGGTAGTTTCTTCGTTGAATTCCTCCAACTTGAATTGTTGCTTCAAGGCAGACATATCTCTTCTCTAGATGTTACCTCATCGAGATCCTTGCACTGTATAGATCTCACGTTTTTGGAAACGTAGCACGACATTCTCTCCAAGTAAACTTATAACTTGGTTACGAAAAGCACCAGTTTTCCCATGTTGGATTTTTTGATCCTCCAGATTTTGCTAACATTTCAACCTAGGTCTTTTAGGTCGTGGTCAGATTTCACCTGTTTTAGTGTCTTCGCACACGATAAATTTCCTTTGCAGGAGATTACAACCATTTTGTTCCCTCGGATTAAGGCAACGTTGAAAAGAGCACGATTTTCGTCACCAGAAGAGATTATATCAGCCATGACGAAGGACGAGCACCAGTTATAGCCGAGTCGCTAGAAAAAATGTGTAGAGACCCGAGGATAGTAATTTTCTCCTCGGGCTCCTAGTTTTCACTACAACTTTCATACGAGGCCTAAATTTTCTCTCTACACTCCCGTTTTGGGAAACGGAATGAAATACTCGAGGTGGTAACCAGATTGGGGTAACTAAGCATTTGTGCGTAGTATTGCCGAATTCCTGATCGAGAGGTTTTTGTTAAATTATATCAGAGAAGATATGGTGGATAATGGATGGATGGATAATGGATGAATAATGCAGTACTAATGCTATCCTTCCCTATTTACGTAGGCAAAATTTTAATTTTAGGGTAGGGTAGGTGAATGAGTTTACGTGCAGAGGGTTGGAGTCCTGCCATCGGAGTACCAACTAAACACCTCCCCATCATCGGGCAACTTGCCTGAAACCGTTTGTTATGTTGCTTCAAGCTAGTCCCCGGGCTTTGCTCCCTTGACGAGCAGCCCGTTTGCCTTTTGTCTCATTTTGCTTCTCATTTAGTGTACGTTGCCGTTCTTCACGAGCAACCAACGCCCTTGGCTCCCTTGCACTTGTATAAGGTTTTACGTTCCTTAGCGGGAAGGGCAAGGGGAATCACTACTGCGATCACCATCACGATCGGTTCAGAGACACTACCTTCCCGTCTCCGTTTGAGCGCGAGGCTTCTACGATATACCTCTTTACCAAGAAAGCGAACTCATACCTATGTGCCGTATAGCAGAATAGAATGCATTACACTCATCAGGAGATGTCGTCTGCTAGAGGTAGGACCCCCAATGAATGCCATTAGCCGACTTGAGGCTTCAGCTGCAGTCTTATCCGCTGCCGTTTTGATTTGTTCGAAAAAGCTCATCTTTGAATCAAGAGTTAGCCATCTTGATCATAGGCTCGCCGATCGATATGGGAGGCAGGGTTGGGATTCTCTTTTTAGTAATCTTTACTTCGGTTTTCTCCAGTGGAAGGATAAAACCATGAGCAGTCATCCATCCGCTTACCCGTCGCATCAATATGACAAGTCTGCTTTGCGTCTGTTCTATAGTGCGTTCAGGCACATCGAGTCTAAGCAGACTATCGTAGGAAGCGTTCCGGAGGTTCATCCTAGAATGGATTCCTGTGCTATCCTGGACGTGACCTCCATCCTTCTCTGAACTTCCAGCGTTTCATTAAGCAGGTAGTTGTTCCTTAGATAAACCTTCAATAAGTATCAAGAATGTCTTTTTATCTTACGGAATTAAAGGCGCTTCTTACATCAAGCGTCGCGAGGAGCTTCAATCGTCGGGCGGCTATTTAGCGAGCAGTAGGTCTCGTCGATTTTGGAGCTCTAGTTTGTATACCTCCTTGTTTTTCGTAAAGAGGACTGCCCCTTCCAACCCTTTTGCAGAAGAAAAGAAGAAAAGTTGACAGTTTTCGCCTTCCACGCTGCTGTCATCGACCCGTACGGAATGCGCAGGGAATAGTGCTCAAACTGACTGATGCTCAAAATATAGGACAGCGAATCAATGCCTGACGACTGGCAACGGGGCATCTTTTTCAATTGAATTTAATTTCCTTTTTATTTTCTAGCGTACCGTACTTAATTTTATAATATTTTGCATCTTCTTTTAGAAATGGATAATAGCTGGAGATATCTCATTAATTGAAACCGATTCCAAAACCAGGCAAACTCGTGAGATAGTCGGCAGCGTCGTGCATCCTTATTTCTCAAATGTGGAGTATAGCTATGATCTTGCCATTGCAACTGTATGTAAATCATTTTATATGAGAAGCTTTCATTTGGAAATTTTATTAAAAAAATTATATTCTGCCATTTCCAGGTCAACGATCCATTTTTATTTACAGTTTCAGTTCAGAAAATAACCCTTTGCGAGAACCCTCCAGCCGTGGATCTAGTGTGTACAAATGCCGGATGGGGTGCAACTAAACTGACGGTAATATTGATGACCCCTTATTGAATTTTCCTAACTTAAAATGTTTATGATACCCTGCAACTAAACGTATCCCCTACGTCCTCAAAGAATGGCCTGGATTTAGCTAAAGCTGGACAATTGGAATGGAGGTGCCTGACGATTTCTACCTCTTCTCGGCAGCTTACGCAATGCAAATTGTAGCGTATGTCGAGTTTGGTGAGATGATCCTCTATATATCAGAGCGCCATGTAAACCGACGTAATCTTGTATGCATTTCCATCCGTGTGGCACAAGACCTCTTGCGATCGGGTATTGTTGTAGGCGGGCCGAATTTGCCTTGACTTGGCGTAGATGAGCCGTCGCCATCAGTAGTCAACGGCTGTTTAGTAGGGGAAGCAGGTTCTACCTTTAACAGGTATCCGCGGAACACAGGCTGTGCCCCCTTAGCAGCTGCCAAGAACATGAGTCCCCCTGAGCAGATCGCTCATTCCCCTCTATGTTTTCATGACTAGAAATTTAGGGAAGGGTGGTCTTGAGTTTGCCGCGCAGACAGCGTTTTTGCGTTGTTCCACCAGCCTGAAGTATGTCCACATGGAGTACAAGGCCTTAATGGCCAGTTGACTCTCTGCGAAAATGGTTACGTAACACTCGGTTCTCGGATCATGCTTCAGTCATCGATCAGCTTCCAACATCACCAGTACTTCCGCTTGGAATAGGCTGGCTAATCCTGGAAGCCATACCACTCGGCTACAATGACTGAACTCCATTACTGACATCACAGATTATCTTTGATCCGTCGGTAAAGAATACCCTATCATAGCCTTGCAATGCCCTTTAAGGGGAGAGACTGTGGGGTTGCAGGGCATGTATTGTGGAGCCTAATTGGTAGAAGAAGGGACCTTAATTTAGGGAAGAAGTTAATGCTTGCAGATATTACATATTGTGCAGGCTAATTGTTGTCTATTGTCTTAATCTGGACTAAGTAAAGAAAAATAATAAAAGGTGATCTACACCTGGGCGGGGATTGACTGCCGGAACATTGGACTTACGCGGTTAGCCTCTGTGAAAGTCCGGGGAGGAGAGGAGCTTTGATAAAAGGAGGGGATGAAGGATCGAGGGGAGGCGTGATGGTTGAGAGGAGAATTACTGTCCGAGAGGAGAGCCAGCCCTGACACGTAGTACCTCTGCTCGCGTAACAATGCATTACGTTTAGCGAGATTTTTTATCAGCGGGTAAGGGTGGGACTACCACTTTTTCAGTCTGACGCGCGACAACTTGATCATGTGCGGAATTATGGGGCAAACCCCGAAAAGGTCGTACAGAAGAGAGTTTTGGTGAAATTTTAGGTTTGGCCTTCTGTATTTGGCCGTGCATTTCCGAAGTATCGTCTTTTTATAGCGTTGGAGGGCTTCTGCTACGTTCGGTGACATTATAGCCCATGCTGCGTAGGTCAGGATTGGACGAATAAGAGTTTTGTATAAAAGGGTTTTGGTGGCAGGGAACAGGGCCGGGCGGGATGAGAGGAGGTTTTTTAAGGCAGCTGAGGACTTAGAGGCATTGGCAATAGCAGATCTGACGTGAAGGTTGGATTTGAGTTTGTTGTTGAGAGAGATTCCCAAGCATTTAATGTTTGATTTCGGCTTGAGTGTGTGGTTAGCAATGCGTAAATGCAGGTTTTGCTTTCTGGCACTGTGTGCCAGTGACACTTCCCACTGGGATTTCTGAAACAAATAACCTCAGTTTTAAGCGAATTAACGGTGAAGGCCCTCCGGTTGAAATAAGCGATGACCCTATTGGTTAGGATATTGAGAGAGAGGGAGGCTATTGAGGGCCTAAGACCACTCGCATATAGGATGGTGTCATCAGCGAAGAAGATCCCTCCTGATGCGGGAGGACCATTGTCGTTGGGGAAAAGGGCGGGAGAAGGGCTGCCTGAGTTGCCGTTGTCGGGGGCGATAAATTTACGGGAGGGGGGGGAATATCGTGGAGGATAGATGTTAAAAAGTTTGAGACCTAGAATAGATCCCTGAGGGACTCCTGAGTTTACCGAGAAGTTGATGGAGCGAAGTCCATCGAAGCGATTTGTCCAGGGGGGGCCCAGCACACTGTCTAAGTCGCGTTGGAAATGTTTCCAGTTTGTCAGATTGAAAGATCTGCATTTGTGCGGATGGTGGAGTAAAGGGGGAATTTGCTGTAGATGTAGAGAGACGCTGAGGGCATGATGGTCCGAGTAGGCTGCTAACGAGGAGAAGCTAGTAACACATTCTGAGAGATTGGACGAGATTATAAAGCCGTCTAGGAAAGAAGACCCACGAGGAAATGATGGCACTCCCGCGTTAATGATGTCCGCGCTAGGGAATAGGCCTGACTGGCACCAATCGAAGAGCACTTTGCCGTTTTCGTTGTCAACTGAGTCGCCCCAAGAGGATGAAGGCGTCGAAACTGATCGCGATTTCCCAGAGTTCGTCCAGATTGGGAGTGAGGTGACGACCTGTGCCGCCCGGGAAGTAGAGAGAACCGATTAGGACTTGTAGGACGTCACCAACCCTGACAGGAAGTCTGGCTATTGTTAACAGGCAGTTTTATGTCAGTGCAGCCGATGGGATGCTATTTGCCCTTAATCCCGCTTTGATTAGTATGGCTGTGCTTCTGCCCGCATCGTTGCGGAAAGTACTGTAACCCCCAGTCTGATTTCATTTAGAAGAATTATATTACCCTGCTTTTGGATAAGGTTCATTCTTTCACGCAGAATAACTTGTCGCCAACTCTTGACAATTATTGATCTTTGTTTTTTTATTCCCGCAAAGATTAGATCTCCCCAGCTTTTCTCATGGCCATTTTTTGTACTCGCAGCTCTACCAAGATGAGCTTCGGGGAAGAAGTTGCTGGAATATTAACCTTTTAAACCAAATTTCATTTTAGTGCTCTAAACTAACAAAATGCTACACATATCAGCTCATATGCAACGTATTCGTAATCCTTTGCTAAATCTGAAGTTCAAATAATTCTTGGTGGTCATCGTTAGCGACCACGAAGGACCACCAATTGGTAGGTGGGAGCCGACTTAGTTAGGAAGTAAGGAACGACCGTTGCTACCTAGCGACTGTACTAGGTTGCCTGTCATAGTGCATTAGATAGCCTTCGCCCTCTCTGTCCTCCTCCAACTTGGGACCAATACAACATAACCGGTAGGAAAGAACCTGTCAAAATTTTGGAATTAGTTGTGATGTCCCCAAACTAAGCAAGCCAATTCAGAGTACCACTCGAGAATTTCTCATCTTCTTTAAATTAAGGGAAGTTAGAACATGAGCAAAATTGAATGGACTGACATCCCTCTCCCCTTCTCTGTGAAAATAGACTTTTTCCGACCGAAGTTGTCTTTCAAGGGGTAGTTGAAATTTTCTATACCTAAGACAGCATTTTTCTCTGACTGAATGATAGCAATTGGTAGGGCTGATCATACCATATTCTGGGATTTCGCTTAATGAAAAATAGATCTGCGGTGACAGGGACTTTTGGAGAAAATGAAAGGTATTTTTATAAAAATTTAACCTTTTAGTTTTCGTTCAATAGTGCGAGTTATTAATGCTATTATTAAGATATGTAATAAGTTTCTTTTTCAATAGAGTCGTCCAACCCCATCTCCCTACCTCATGTTTCATTACGTCAAAATCATTGATCACTATGACTGTCGCAAGAAGTTTTTTGAACCAGATTTAATTTGTACATTTTCCAAGAAGTCTGTAGCTTACAAGGTGACTTCATTTCTGTTGTTAATAAAACTGATTTGCTGTAATTTGGCTTTTCCACAGGGAGATTCGGGGGGTCCATTGATTTGTAAAGGTAAATTGTGTGGTGTACTAAGCGCCTATCAGCAGGACTATGAGAAAATCAACTTATTTGCGAATGTTGCGAGATCTTACAAATGGATAACCACGAATGGAACGCAAGGGTGTGTAAGATACTTAATTCAGAAGATACTGTGAATTCACTCAAGAGTTCATCCTAATTTAAATGAATTCAAACTGAATTGACGTTAAGTCTATGCGTCAAAATAATGCGTTTTTTTTTCGTTTGTCAGAAGATCCAGTCGAATGTTTCCAGGACACATATCTACCATAATGTGGATACTTTTTTATCAAGTTCTCATTCAAAAAACTTGAAAATATCTTTTAAAATGAAAAATACATGTATTCTCCCATAAAGGCATCCAGTAAATTTTTTTACAGTGAGTTAAGACGGTCTTTCATGTTTATTTTAAGGTGGAGGGAGTCCTGAGCCAAGATTCACTTAATGACGGACTAGGCCATTTGGGACCGAACAGCCTCCTACTTTCCTTAGGAAATGAAGCATTCAATTTGTGCAAAATACCCACTTTTCAAAAATAACGTCTCATAGTTTCGTTCAGGGAAGAGACTCAGTAAACGCTGCTTCACTTCTGCCTTAATAATATACGCGACATCATTTGCACTCCTGTGGTGTTTTCAACTTTATATGAGTAACCAACTTGGTAATAATTCCAGGGTAGAGCAGAGTCCTAAATGAATCTGCCAGTTACAAAGCTTAGAGAAAATACACTTGCCGAAACAGGAAGGGTAGTTCTCAATATAACTTAAGTAGGGAAACAAAGAATTGAACAAATGGATAGCAACAACGTACTGGCTGGCAACACGAACAAATAACTTACTAGAGGCAGCCAGGACCAGAAGACTATTTCCAAAACCGAAAAGAAAATAAGATTAAAATGTCAAATATAATAGGATCAACTCCCGATGTAAGACAGTTAATTCCTTGCGGGTTTAACGCGAGCAACAGTCTGGACAACTTAATCCCACGGTCTTCTTAAGATACGGATTGATTTTGTGACCGCAATCAGAGCCCCGCTGAGACAAGTAACAACGGTACCAGTCTATACCAAGTGCATGGCTTAGCATTCATACTGGTGGATGCAAGACATACCTAAATCTCTACCGAACTAAGGAGTACGGCACCTGTGTTGAAACGCAATACCACGCCGAGGCCCGAAGGTCTCTTCTCGCTTGAGCACAACCAACAACCGCTATGAAGCTTCCACTAGGGGGCCAACCGCAAATAACCGAGTTGTACTCACATACAACGGGAGTTCACCCGAAGTATGAGAGTCCAGGGGCCATCCCGGAGCCCATGGTGCCAGTATACCCCTAGTGACGTTTTGTGACCAATTTGCCACTTCAGATGAGTCCCCGTGCAGACGCGGGGAAGATCAACAGCGTGACTTCGAGGACGAGATGGTGCTTAGACAGTGTGAGGAGTTTCGGATCAACGATTAGCAGTGTATGGCGATGCCAAACATGACAAATGAGGGCACATCGACAACAGCAAGAGCAAAATGGCTCGCACACATCAGGGCAGCGACAGATAACGGTAATGTCAATTTATGCCGACGTAATACCTTACTGATCTTAAGACTAATCTCATTTCCGTATCGAAAATCACACAAAATTTCCGAGAGATTTTAAGGAAGGACGATGCCATCGTGGGAGATTTGAATAGAATAGTAAATCTAGTCTACCCATGAGAACAGGAGAAACAGGTAAATGCAGTGGCATCTGAAGTCCTGCGCAGGTCCTGCGGATTCAAAGCCAAACAAAACCACAGTGGGCTTAGAGCGTCGCCTTGGAAGATACCACGCCTGATTGGCATCTCTTCTAATGTTTGCGAGGATATCGATAGCTTCGTGCTCCAATTTTTCATCACTGTTCTCAGGAGAAGACCCACATTCGGGTTGGTTTTGTACGAGTGTAATGCTTGCGGATGGAGCCAAAGGCTGATTAATAAGCATTGTAGGATGCTACTGTATCGATTATAAGCTGTTCTTTACAGCCTCTTGTAGATGGCAGAAAGACAAGTAATTGGTCGAAATTTTCAAGGGCACCCTGTTGCTTGGGGATTAAATAAGTTATCCCCATGGTGGAAAATTGTGGAACTAATTTCGGACCGACAATCATCTGAATCAAATGATTTGCCAATACCCTGTGAGTGTTCCTGGACCGCTTCAGCCAAAAGTTGTGAATCTTATCAACTCCTGGTGTCTTCCAATTACCTGCCTTTTTCAACGGCTTCTTCCAAGCCAGCTTCAGTTATGTAAGGCATAGTCTTTTCGGGGAGGGCCCTGCATGAACACATAAGGTGTGGGAGCTCCAAACAGTTCTCCAGAAGGTTTCTGCCTGATCCAGATCGAGATTGCTTTCACGACTTGATTTGGTGAGATTTTTATAAAATCCGTGTTGGTTCTAGAAGAACAAGGTGTTGTCGGTCCTTCGTTGAAAGCTCTTTTGGTACCTACGGAGCACCATGTCAACAAGATAGTGATCCCAGTCTATAATGGCTCCCCTACATGTTCTGACATTCATCAAGGCTGAGAGGTGGCGGCGTTCAATCAGCACGTGGTCAATTTGGTTGAAAGTGGTCCCGTCTGAAGAGGCCCACGTATGTTTGTGAACCGCCTTCCGCGTAAACCAGGTACTTCGAACAACCATTTCGTGCGATATTGCTGACTGGAAAATGCCCAATCCGTTATCATTGGTATCCCTATGTAAGCTATGGAAGCCGACGTATCGCCTGAATACGGGCTCCGTCCCTACTCGACTGTTGAAATCTCTAAGTATGCTTTGATGTCATACTTTGGACAGGTTTCGAGGGTCCGCTCAACTGCCTCGTAGAAGGTATCCTTCTCCGACTCGGCAGTCTTCTCTGTAGAGGCGTCAACGTTTATGGGGCTTATATTCCTAAACCTGTCTTGCAAACGCAGAGTGCATAGCCTTTCATTTATATTTTCAAAGCCGATAACAGCAGGTTTCATTTTTTGGCTGACTAAGAAACTTACTCCGAACACAAGGTTTACTGGATTTACTGGCCGCTATAATATATAGTGCAGTGGCTCTTCTCCAGGAAACTGGTCCCTGTCCACCGAATCTCTTGCAACGCTGTTACATCAGCCTCATATTGGGACAGGATATCGGCTAGCTGCTCAGCAGCATCCGGTCTGTACAGGGAGCGCACGTTCCATGAGAAAATGCACAAATCATTAATTCGTTGTCGTTGCCGGGTTCGTCGTTGTAAGATCCATCCTGTCCGAGGCTCCTTTCGCGGCTTCATAACATCGGTTTTCCATGTAGGGTTGTCAGCCCTACCCAACTCCCAACCTAGAGGACCAGTTCGTACATTTTGTCCGAAATCTACGTTTCGCCCTGGGACCTATACTACTCACTCATATTCATGTGAAAGCTATATCTCACGTGTGTAGGGATACGGCGTACGTAATCGCCTAGCAAACATGTATTGGGGCGTGGCGCGGCAATAATTATCAACGGTACTTTATGTGGGAGGCAAAGAAATGTCATAGAAAATATATCCAACATCAAAATTGACTAAATTCGAAAAAAACTTGTTATAACGCAACATCTAAAAACATTTTGGCAATTGCGTTTCCCATAGCAATTGGCGTTGAATGAAAAAGTTAATAATAGTATTATATTCGCATCTCTAAGCAACCCATTGTTATTGAAAATTCCATATTTCAAAATCAAGCTACGGAAAAAATTCCGATGTTATGAAAAAATTCCATAGTTGTTCAAAATAGGGAACTGGAAAATATTGGCATTTTTACCGCTACTCCATGGTCCTAAAATTCCAAAAGCTGACCACAAAGCAACGGTAAAACCATTTCCAAGTTCAAAAATTCCTGGAAAACACAAATTCAAAAATCTTCCAAACTCTCAGGATGAAAAAATTCCGGGAATCAAAACGGAAATCTATGGTCCCAAAAACACTTGGGCAACATGGAAAATTCCAAAATTAGCCCTTTGACTTGGTAAGCAATGAAATTCTCCCTAACCAGACCGCAGAGTACGGAAAATTTCATCGGGAAAACCAGAGAGGCAAAATCTCCAAGGCAATTTCCAAGAATATTGTTATCCACTCTTCCTTCCAAATTGTTGTTCCAGGAAACATATCTTCTGGCAAGGTGGGAAAATGAAAAATTTTAAAAGTGGAAGGTTTTACTTAGGGTTTTAGGCCCTCATATTCCCATGGGCCCCATGGACGGACCAGAAATACTACACTTTATGGACTTCATGGAAAATTTTTTGTTGGCTCTACCACGGGTGATAGAGCTTCTGGAAAACTTCCACTCATAACTTTACAGGGAACATTTACAGCAAGATCTTCGAAGGAAAATACCCGAAGGGGATATACCGTTGCTGCTTAGCCGTACAACGCGCCAGGACTGCTTGACACGTGTCAGCGTGGAAAAAACCTAAGTGGTCGGGTCCGTTACAGCTAACAGGCGTGCCGTATGGTCACATTTGAGTATGCAAACGATGGATCGGGTAAAGGACAATAGGGCAGGTACGTCGAAAGACACTTGAAGTGTCCTGTGGCCAAGGTATGGGACGCGGCGTGTTCATCACGTTGTTGAGGTCAATCGTTGAGATGCAGAGATTTGGTTCCTATCCAAATAGTATTATTAGGGCAATGTATGATGATGATCATTTGGATCATAAGTCTGAGAAGGTATGAATGGTCTCCCAGCCTGATTCCGAGCGAACCAGGTGGCCGATCTGCAGGAAAGAGTCAAGGCCGTAGAACTCATGGACTATGCTCCTTTCATCAGCTTTTACTTCTGAACTAAGAAGGCACTGTACCAGGGGTCTCTCCTCGTAATAAGCTGAGCAATATCCGTTCCACTCCTAGCGACCCAGTGATGAATAATTTTTTTTTTTGTGGGCGACATCTTGCATTTTACATTGGATAGGGCACCCCTTGTCTTAGACCGTTGTTGATGTTAAATAGTCTGGAGAGTTATCCTACTGCTTTTATCTGGCCTTGCACATTGGTCAGGGTTAGCCTAGTCAGTTTTTTATACCGATTTGACCCAACATATTAAATCGGTTCAGGAGTGATCTGGTTGTTTTCTTCTGTTTTCGCAAATCCGGGTTCTGCAATGGTATTTAGCACTTCTCTGGTGTATTGGATGGGCAGCTCTCTTCAAAAGCATCTATCATATTAGTTGGGATCGTCTGAGTTCTTTTCTCAATTCGGCCAATAAATTGCATGTGGATCATAGGGATCGTAACTTGGGCGCGCAACCCAGATTCTAAAATGGATCGGTTGGAGTTAAATTCATGCCTATTACGAAATCAATGCTTCTCTGATTCGTGGGTGTGATATCGACTGATACTGTCCACTCTTCGACAAAAGGTCCCTTTTTAGGAGATACCACGGTGATGTCGATGATCTTTCCCCTGATCATGTTGATGAAAGTGGGATCATTACTCAATTTGAGTATCTGCAGTGCGGTTCCTACTAGACAATCTAACAGTCCCGATTGTCTCGTGGTAATGTTGGAACTTTACTAAGAGATATAGTTGTACCCCTTTGTCTTTAACATTGGCATATTGGACAGCTCTGGGAACTTCTTTCTCATCATAGTGTAAATGTATAGAGCATTGTATGGTGCTGAAGACCGTGGAGTGCGTGCTGGACATCCACTTAAGGACGATTATGGAGGAATGCGTTTCTCCCTGCCTACCTAAAAGGAAAATCCACTGAAACCGCCCTCCACGAGGTAATTGGTACGGTTGAGCAGTCGCTGCAGTATACCCTAGCTGCCTTCTTTACTATAGAGGAAGCTTTCAAGAGGCCTTGACCAGTATTGGATTGGAGGAGTATCTTACTTATTGGATAATAGTCATGCTAAGTACCAGGATAATCCAGTCGGATCTAGAAGGCAACCACCAAAGCTGTGAACAAAGGCACGCCGCAGGGTGGTACCATCTCTCCGATGCTCTGGTTAATAGTAATGGACGAAATTTTACAAACTTTGGACAACAGCGGGGTGAAAGTTGTGGCGTATGTCAACGACTTGGTGATATTAGTGTTAGGGATGTTTCCGTCCATAATGAGTGACATCATGTCAGGATCGTTGCGAAAGGGGTACGTGTGGGCCGCAAGGTGTCGACTCGGCATAAACCCATCCAAAACGGAACTGATGCTTTTCACCACCAAGACACCTGAATTCCACCTACCACGGTGGTTCTTTCCTCTTATATAAAGTATCTGAGAGTAATCATGGATCCGAAGCTTAATGGGTGATTCTCCACGGACTATGCCACACGTAAGCTGAACATCACGAGAAACTTTGCTTTCCAACCAGGGCAAAGTGGAAGACCAGCGGCGTGTTGCAAGGTTATGACTCAGTTTTCTGTACCGACGGATCAAAGATGGCCTGTGGAGTTCTTGAATACACACAGTGTATCCAAGTCGTATGGTCTCGCAGGTTTTGTCAGTGCATTCCAAGTTGAATACTGACGATATTGGAATTTTGTCGATGGCTGCAGCGAGATTCGGGCCTCAAGCGTTACATAGCCATTCTGACCGACAGCCAAGCACCTACCAAGGCCTTGTACTCAACCACGACATCTTTCAGGTCAGTGGGGCAATGCAGAGACGCGCTGAACCGTCTGGATGGCACGCTCAAGGTCACAGGGGTTGGCCAGACGAGGCTCTGCTCTTGGCAGCCCTTCGGTGAATACAGTCGGTGTTTTGCGGGGGTTTGCCAGGGACGGAATCTACTCGCACTACTTAGCAGCTGCGGACCTTAGACCATGCCGCCAGGCTCGGCATACCCTACAATTCGCATTGCCGAGGCTGCAGAGAAGGGGGAAACCCTCATGCACTTTCTCTGCGATTGTCCAGCTCTAGCTAGAGTCAGGCTGTGGACACTGGAGACCTCAGAGAGATTTCTAGATGCAGGGTGGGAGAGCGATTTTCCTTCGTGAATGCTACTGGCTGACTTTGAAGATCCTAGCCGGCTAGACTCTGCCTTCCAGCTCCTATAACAGCAGTCACGGTTTTAGGAGTTTGTGACATAAAACCGGCGCACCACAGCGCTAATTGGGCTTTTCGGAACGGGCACTGATACCTACCTACCTACAGTTGCATTTCATTTACGCAGCACATCTCCTTCAGTTGCCTTAGGAATCGATACTTGAAACGTGATGATCTCGAGTCCGTAGTAGACCTGGCAGCCCATTTGCTCCCGGACCTGGTTCATATTCTGTTCGGGAACACTGACAGTAAGGAAAGTTGGCCTGCTGGTGGCCAAGGTAGAGGCGTTCAAGTTAGTTTGTCACCAATTTGTTTCAGAGCTTAAGCGTCATTAAATTTCTCATCTGCGAGCAGGTGAGGCCACTCATTGCACAATAGTAGCTCAGACACCTTCTTTAAAGCTAGTCAGGCGTGGGTGCTACACATAGTTAGCAGAGTTGCAGTATTGCCTGAGCCGCCAATTTTCTATACTTAAGAATTTTCGATATATGTACACCTGTCAACTCAAAACTTGATGAATTGCGACGATATAGTCTCTACCACTAGGAAAAGCTTCTTTTTAAGCTATTAACACGCATTGGCTTATCCTCAGCACACCTTGGCACCATCCGGAGGTTGTGGTTTCCCCAGAGGCATTTACCGGAGGATTTTGGACGAGGTTAGAAGTGATGACAAAAGCGGCCCACCCGTTAAAGACTAATTTCCAACTGGATTGATCCCCAATTGAATGAGAAGAGAATTCGAGTATATGTCATGGGCTCTGTTTTACTGGGGGAATCTTAGTTGATTTCAAGTAAGTCACCTTTTTCTGCTACAGTTTTACTTGAAACTAAGAGTCACCTGATATGTCCATGCCCATATCTTGGCTTTGGCTTCGGGTTTTGATTGCCATTTAGCTTGAGGTTTCACTTCTGGTTCTCGAGTGGACTTTCATTATTGAGTTCCCTCCCCATGACAAGATGGGTAATCATCGAGGAAATTTCAGAGCTGTTCTGACTCGTTCAAATTTATGATGTCTGCAGCAATGTTCTGTCAATAAGTTTCGTCATGGACAAATAAGATCTATGTTCGTCCCATCATCCCTCCAAAGTGGTGTTGATCTTTTGGTCAGAAGCGATGACATCAGGAATCCTGAAACTAAGAGAGAGTTTTCCTCTCTTTTCTCTTCTGCTTGTTGCTAAGACAAGCCACATATTTCTTTACTTTCACTTGACAACTTTCAAGTTTTCCAGAATTTAGGTGTTGGACAAGTGACTTCTGTAATATCACTGTCATCCATTCCCAGTCAATACGTCAAGAACAGAATAATGAAGCTGACATAATTCTATTTGTTCCAAATCTTTATTTTTTGAATTTTTCTAATTTTATCTCGCTTTCTTTCAAGCATGAGCAATATTTTTCAACATTTTTGGATAATTTCATTGCTATGACCAATTTTTAGCTATAGAGATTTCTCGTGAGGATGCTACCATGGAGAATTTTGTGGTTTGTACTCCCGCAATTTGTCCTGTCTTCATCACCAAAAGTAGATTACGTGCAACAGGACCAAAACAAAACAACTGAATTTTCAATGATGGTATTTATGAAAAGTATAACTAGATGTCCTTCTGCAGCTGTCTCCTTTCAGGTAGCACTCTTTGATCGCAATGGGTCCTATTTATGCGCTGGGACGATAATAAATCAGTTTCATATTCTTGCTGCTGCGCATTGCTTTTTCGTAGGAAATCCGGTACGTTGATGAAGACCCTGATACCCAAAACTCTTATTTCAATCTTGTCCCAGAGAACTGTTTTTTCAAGAAATTCTGAAGCAACGTTAAATGCAAGTCAAGCCCACCCTTCGACGCTTCTTTCCATAATCAAATCATACATTATTCACCCTGATTTCCAGATGAATGTGATCTATGAATATGACATTGCGGTTGCCCGAGTAAGTGTGATTATCAAAACTTCCAGAAATAGAAAATTTTATTATCACCCTTAACGACGGATAGAATAAAAGTATCTGATTAGATTGTAGAACCAATCCGATTTACTAAATCTCTGAAGCCCGTTGAGTTATGTGAAAAGCCACCCGAGGAAGATGACACATGTCTAAATGTAGGATGGGATGCTCTACCAGAGGTATTTTCTGACAGCTTAAAAAATTGGTTTTCCTTTTTCACAACTAGCTTTCAACATAAAGAGAAAACCATATTTTCTTTTTCAACTCTTAATGCATGAATTAATCATTTTTCGAATTTTTCTAGAATGCAACTTCATTGACAATTGAGAAGGTCACGATTTTATCGACGGGTGCCTGCCTTATTAATGGCGAGAAGGTGGGAGATATAATTTGTGCTAAATCTGAGACTCCCCCCGTAAGTAATAGTCAACAATAAATGCATCCCCCTATCGCACAACTGTATCTTCCGCATTTTCATGTAATGTTGAAAATATGTAAGCAAAGTTGGATCGTGTCTTTAAGGATGTCTACGGAAATGCACTTCTTTGTGGGAGTCAACAATGTGGGTTATTAACTGCTTATCATGGGAGTAGAAGGCACATTAACTACTATGTTAAGGTCTCCTTGTTCAAAGGTTGGATCGAAAGAAACAGTGATTTAGAGAAGATCAGGTACAGATTCAATTGTTGTATCCTGAAGTCAGAAACATAGCAAGTCAAATAATTTTTAGGCTATACACTATTCAAGAGAGAAGTAGAAGTCTATCAGGGGTTTCTTTCCCCAAGAACTGTCTTTTAAATATTTTTGTGTTCCAAGTATTAAAAGCATTTATAGAATGATAAACAGATATCAAAAGAACTTCTAAACGAGTTGGCCTCATTCTTGTTTTACTCAGAAATATCATCTATACTATAAAAAAAATCCACAGTTTCTCAATGGTGAAGGACTATATGATCCCTGAAAAATTCTGAAATTCCTATCTTTTTAGTAGGAGGTGAGGAAAAATCAGGAAAAAAACAGGAACAGCCAGCCTTCTTTGTTGCAAATAAATGAAGCAGACTTGAAAAGTTAATTTTTACTCCGTTGTAGCCCATCTCCCTTATCATAACCTGACTTTGATACTTCGCCCAAATACTAAAATATAAAGGCACTCAATCATAAGAAAACTACTTGATAAATGTAACTAACTTAACAACTCCCACCACAAAGACCGTTTATTTTGCCTCAGGCAATATGTTCCCCTTCAGGTGAATAGGAGGCTTAAGGCTTCACCCTCCACTCGTTTCGATCTACAAAACTCAACTCTCCGGCCAGCTTTGCTTAAGATCCGAACTCGAAAGAATAAAGGATCAGCTGCACTTTCCAGGAACAAGTTTTCATTGCACGTATTAGAACAGCTATCATATTCTGCATGGGTTCAACTGTTCCTCAGCAATTCATAAAACAATAAATGATTCACAGCTACCTGAATCGATCCGCTAGGCGAAAATGCATTTGTTTGTACATCAACATGGGCACGTTGATGGTCCAGCAACGCAATTTGTGATGAAGCCAAAAAAGAGCTTAATGATCTTCAAAATGATTATACGACCTACCATTCTTGACCCTTTTCCAATCATTCCTTTTATCTTTCTTTTTCTTTATACACCTGGGCCGCTCTACAGTTCAACCTCACCAGAAACCACTTAAATTGCATTTACCACTTAAATTACATGTTCCCGCCAAACTCTCGGTGTGCCACTTTTCTTAATATTTAGATGGTGTTCCATACTCAAAACGCTCGTCTCAGGTCCCATATTGTGCATAAATCTGCTAAATTCAACGTCCAGAAGGGTAATATTGAACGTCTGAAGTCGGCTTTGGCGACACTTTCGACGATTTCATCCTGATTTCTTTAATATATGACTAGTTCCTCGATCACTTACAAGATACAAACTCATCTACGCTTCGCGATGCAACGCGACTATAAACTGCACTGTCTGTCAAAATATCTCAAAACTTCGTTTGAAACTCGCAGTGAAGAACCACTATAAGACCGCTATAGGTCACTTTCTGACATTCGAAAACTTTAGCACCTCTAGTCTCATACCCCCAACCTCGCGCAGCCTTCTCCCATTTTCATCAAGTTCGCAGGCATTTCTGTCGCATAAATTATAGTATGATTTACCACTAGTGCTCCGTTGACGTGTTTGCATAATACAAGGTTTTGTATTGCATGCCTCGTTTGATTTGATTCTATCCAACCTTCTATTCAACACTCTTCAATTTAATTATTTTCCGAGTTGTCACAATCTTGGTAGATGCCGGATTTTACCTAATACTAGCACTAACTGCCAAGCGCTTAGGCTCGGACGATCCTGCCTACTCACAAAATTAAGGGGCGCTTGGTGGTGGTGATCAGGTGGTAAGTCAATGGGAGAATCCGTCGAGAACTCCCCGGAACATCGAGCAGGTAGGCACAATGGTATATTTCTGCATGGTTTGAACCGGACTGCCCGAAAGTCCCAGGACATGTTCTCGTGGTGCGCATTGACCGTTTCACTAATAATGGACGTTATGAATTTGTAGAGGGTTGGTAAGCAGGTAATCAGTCTTGTGTCTGCGGGGTCCTGCACCGTGTCCTTCTTAGGGATAAGGTAGGTAATTCCCGCAGTGAGGAAGGATGAAAGTTCGTCCGGCCGAATCATGACCTTATTTTTACTGTGTGCCAACCGACTGTGTATGCTGGTAAATTTCTTATACCAGAAATTCTGCACCCGATCCAAACCTGGGCCCCTCCAGTTCTTCGAGCTGTTTATGGCTCGTCGAACTTCCTCTTCGGTAACATCCGCAAAATTCATGCCAGGCGTATTGGCATGGCGGGTGTCTTCGGCGGTGATCCAATCAGCATGCTGAGCGGGTAACCCCCAAAGTCCACCCCAATACTCTTTCGCTTCCGTCACCGAAAACTATTATTTTATTATACCGTCGTAACCGACTGCATATGACAGAAAGTTTCTGATTTAGTGTGTTCAGAATTTCATCTACTTTCAACTAGTTCCGGTAAATCCTCTGCACTTTATTTGTCACCAGCCTGCTGGCATTGCCAGTGCTGATCTGAATCAATCTAACAATGTCTTGCTTTAGTGAGTCCCGCCGACGTTCCAGACGAATTTTCCATGGTGGATCTCTTTGATCACTCAAACCAATAACACGAAAGCGTATCTTCTGATCGTGCAATCTGATAGCCGTAACTGCCCCACAATTCACAAGTGATTGTAGTTACAGCAGCGACATATCAGCACGCAGCCGAGATGCAATCTTATTATTGATTTGAAATAGAATTACCGGAGTTGCTGGAGATGCACAGAGCCTTTGAATACCTGGTCTATGGAAAGGATCCATTTCCGAGAATTCTATACACGCTCTTTGAAATTCATCCCGAACCTCAGCGGAAACCTCAACTAGACGGTGGAGAAGAGTGCTTTCGGCGAGTACTGAAACTGTTGCCTGCAGTGCGGCGTGGTGTTGTTGATGCCACCGCCTCTGCCCCCATTGACTTTCGGTCACCAGTTTCCCTAATGACCTCAAGTCGAACACGCTCCCTGATGGTGGCCGGGATTGTGTCGCAGTGAGTAATAAAGTGGCACTGGTCTGCGACTCGCAGCACAGTCACCTGCGCGAATTGCGAGAAACGCTCGCCGAACATCTGGTGCAACAAGGGTGGGTAAAATGTTGTACCCGCCCCGCCGTTATTTCGTAGCAGGAGCGGATGATGAAGAGGTTCATTTCTTCAGTCCACTCCATCCGCTGCCTACGTGAACCTGCTGAAGTGGTCGCCACAGATTGTGGCGAAACAGCTGCAGCAGATGAAGCAATGCTCCTAGTCGCCGTGGCGTCTAGATGTTGAACCGCTCCCGCCGGTTATCCATACCGGACCTGAAATTTCTGCTTCTTCTCATTAGATCGATTTGCATTTTATACCTAATTGCCAGGTGTGGGGATAGCTTCCTCAGTGATCTACAAGGCTGCAAAGTTCCTGGACTTTCCTCACTTACCCCCTGAGACGCTGCGGAGGCGTACAGCAATTCAGACTGAAGCTATCCATCCTTCCTCCTTTCACAACAGGGCTTAGGACCCGCTGCGGCTTATTGTTATTACTATAAGCATATTCATTCCATGATCTGCCCCATTTCCGGAGCTGTTTTGCTCTTGAAAAACCCATTTTAAGATCAACCGATTACTCCGATTTAAGAAGAACTTCCTTCCTGGGAGCTACCCTATCCTTCTTCACCTCTCTAATCTTCTTTATCTACAACCACACTGAATTTTACTCAATATGTGTACTTATTTTAATTTCTATTGACCGATGTAAACCAAAAACCTTGTTAAAATCGGTTCCTTTTATATCTCCCTGTGTATCCGTGGTATTCCATTTTCTTTGGCAACAACAGGAAAGAAATGAATAACATTACTTCGGAAAAAGAGTATATCAGCCCTCGAAGCCGTTTGAGAAATTTCTGTTTGAGAAAATCTTATCTTGTTTCGAAGTTCTTGGCGATTCAAAGTCTGTGACGAGGAGGAAGAGAATTATTGTTGAGATTCCGACGAAAGGCTCTCTGCGAGTGCAGTAATTGGAGGATATTTGCGTGTCCCAGGCTATCGCGAAAATGCCAGCTAAAACCACGCTTACTGAAGTTTCCTAAAGCCGCAATCTCTTCAAGAAAAATTGAACTATGAAAGTTGAAAATACGTTCACTTCAGAAAAAATCCTTCGGTATAGTTGGTACGGAGAATCACCCTGTTAGAAGTTTAGCAGCCCTCGACGCTCTCCGATACAATATTCTGTATATTCGGGTCCTCACCATTCTCTGGAACTGGAGGTATCACGCACTCTTTTTCCAGGACTACCATTCGAATTCTGCTGTTTTGGTGGTGAGGCAAGAGAGTGACGAAATTTCTTTCAGAAGGGTCACCTGGGGTGATTTTCGCAACCTTTTCGTTAACACCTTGAAAGCCCTGCCCCGAGGCTTTATATTGGCATCTTCGCACAACTGAGTGAAGTAGTTTATTTTAGTCGTCCGAATGGCTTCTTTTAAGCAGTGTCACAGTTGTCTATGCGTCCCTCCCCGATTGTCGCTATCGGGTTCCCTCTAAGCCTATGGTGAAGCCTTCTTGCCCGTAAACATGTGGCCCGCAAACTTGCGATTTCAGTGCTTCACCAGTAGTTGGATTGGTCATTGGGTAACGGTCACCTTCTGGGCATAGTAGTATCGCCTGCTTCCCTTACCCATTGGATGATCTACGCGACTTTTCCTATGACTACACCATTTAGGGATGCATCAGACTCAAGCGCCGCATATAGCGTGTCCCCCCTCTAAATATTTCGCCTTCCAACCCGCAATACACCCGGTATTCTGTGGAAGCTCTTTTCAAGGCTCGATTTCCATGCAGATTGCCTGGTAGTCACTGAGAGTGTAGTCACCTGCTATGATTATCAGCCAACGTCCTTTTGTATTCGAAACCAGAGCACTTAGCATTTACTTGTACTCGTCAAGTGTAGCGCTGGGTGAAGCATAGCAGCTGTAATCAGGACTCATTTTACTTTCGCTCTGCTGAAGCCTTCTTCCGGGTGCTCCATTATTTCCTGGAAGGCTTGTTCTCCGCCAGCCCGTTTAATCCTTGACCCAAATGCCATTTCGACATATTTCTCTCACTTGGTTTGCGAGAGAGAATAGATAGATAGATTCGCTTGGCAGTGATGGATTTGCGTTAAGGGCTTTCCCGTACTTCGGGCAATTGCTGCTGTCTACAATGCGACGATGGTCCACTACTCCTTTCCTTCGCAAAATGGGCAATATGGTCCTACTCTATAGTCTTAGTTGGTGTGCTCCTCTGCTCCGCCAGCCCCTGCATTGCTTCGACCTGTCATCCGCACTGAATTCCTGCCTTCCCCATGTAACTGAAGCCAGGGCATATTGAGCACCGTTTCAATGCCACCCTCTTCTTAAGACGACATATAACCTAACCTATTTTTACTCCCTCTGCTGCCAATAGTTTGATTGCTGCTTCCATTGATAGGCTAATAATGGCGGTTTGTGTCCCACCGTAGATTCTTCGTACCTTTTTATCTGTGGTTATATCCTTGCATTTCTTGAGCTCCAACGAGAGGTCTTTTTTCTAAAGTCGACTAATGAGGCTGCATTTAACTCCCAAATTGTTGAGTTCTGAGCCTGCCTTCATTCTCCTAAGAATGTCAGCGTATGACCTTTCGCCTCATTTATAGATGCTAATAGTTTCGATCGTATCTTCATATTTTGTTTTGAGGTGCTTCTTTAAGTTTTTTTTCTCTAAGTTTCCGCATCCTCGTTAGAGGGTCCACACCATCACTTCCAAATCGCAACTACATGAATTTTGCCAGGAGTTTCAACCGACACCTTTACATGTTCCACTAGGCGTTCCATCTTGGGCCTTGTGCCTGTAAAGGGGCTACGAAGAATTCAACTCTTTCTAAATCCGTTCCTCAATAGAACCAGCTCTCTCTTCCTCCCGTGCACTTCTAACAGTTGATACAACCGTAGCCGATGTCCTTCCAGCTTACCAACTCCCAAAAACCACCGGTAGCGGGTTTCCGAACCTCTGAACTTATTGCATACGCATTTACTCTAAAAAGGAAGTTTCTGTTTAGATATTCAACACTTATAAAGGATTCTTTACGGAACAGAGGAAGGACACGTTCTCTAGATTTGAGCTCTCAATTTTACCGAATTACCAGCTTCCGTGAAACGATGCCACTTCTATTAAACTGGATTTCTTAATAGAACAATTTTTCATCTGCAATTATTTATTTCTGCTTAAAATTTCAATATTTGTTAAACCAAAACCAAACTCGGAAAATGATAATAAAATAGCACTTGAATAGGAAATGTATCTCCGATAAACATCTACTTTTCTTACGACTTGATAGAGTCCTGCAAAGGATATATTCGTAGGTCAGTTAGAGAAACTACTTAATTAAATTCTAAATATTTTCTTTTAACGGATGTCCTTACTTGTCAGGGGGATGCTTGCTTAAAAAATAGGAGGAAATAAAGATCAAATCTTACCTAAAAGATCCTGGATAGGTATTTCTGACAATCCATGTTTTGAACAAAGATACCTTAACATAGAAGCTGTACTGTTTGTTGTCTTCTTTGTAGTTCGTCAGTACACCGCATAACAATTTATTGCAGATAAGTGCGCCCTCAGAGTCACCCTTCATTTAGGTTAAATGGCAGTGAAATTCTCTGACCACTACAAGGTGAATTGTTACTCACTAGATATTCGCCAGATTTCTTTTCAGTACAAAGTGTATTTGAGGAATGCTTGACATTACTTTCACAAGTGTCTTCGGGCTGAATTGTCGCCTGGTGAAATACCAAGAAAATGGATTGGTTGTCCTTTCTCTGGAAGAGTGAAATGCAATTATAAGGACTAACGCTTTTATTTGAATATATTTCAAACCTTGATGAAGTCAGTATCCCACCCTACACTTAAACAGTCCTGGTCCACCTCAGGTACTTCGTCACATATGTAAACTAATTGTGTGACATCGGAAGGGACAATTGGCTCTGCAATCTGGTCCAAAGTTTCCAGAATTATCCTTTCCGAAGAGATAGGGAGTTTACATACCTGTACAATTGCAATGTCATTTTCATAGGTCGAATTAATCTGATAGTCAGGATGAATGACAAAGGACCTAATCGAGCTGATGCGCCTCGTTGAGTTAGAGTAGTTTTTACCAGGATACAGTAAGACGTCTCCGAAGGCGACGTTTTGCTATTTAAGGAGCAGAAGTTCGTCTGGAGGTATCAAATTTTTAACTACACATTTCGACTTACCGGGACAACATTGAAAAAACAATGCGCAGCAGTTAAAATATGAAGCATTGTCACGATAGTACCGGTACAAACATAGGTGTCATTATGAGCCAGTAACGCTGCCTTAAAGGAAAATTTTGAAACATTTCAAACTAAAGAAAATTCGGCTGATCTCACTATCATCGGAAATTGTCCATATCTGGCCAAGGCGCCACTCACTGTCTCGATTTTTCGCAGTGGGGCAAGCCAGGCAGTGAGAAATACTTCCCATATTAGCTTTTCCATCAAGTGACAGTAATTGTGCCTTGACTACGATCGAGCAACAATTTTCATCTTTGAATTGACTAAAAAAAAATTAACACAAAATTTAGAACGAGTATGAATAAATTTAAATATTAATTAAAAAAAAATTGAAAAAAAAATAAAATTGTGTTAGCTTAGCTACATTTTAATGGAACTAGCCTTACAAACGTCATTTTTGAAAAGTTTGTGATTGCACACTATGATTTGAGATATTAGAAAATTGTGCCATGCAATATATTTCTCGATAACATGGCTGATTGGCTACGCTTAATTAAGGTATCTCCCTGGGCTTCGCAGAATTAAACGCCTCCTCAATTGAAATATAATATCTTTAATGCATTAAGGCAAAAATGAAATAAGGACAATGATGGGTTTAATAATATCCTACAACGCAATTCACTTTCGCGTTACTCACGGGGCCGAAAAAGGGGTCTAATCAGGCACACACACATAGTCGAATATCTTTTAAACTAGTGAATAGACCGGGTTGATATCAGTGGCCATTCCGAGGAGCTCAATTAGCACTGCGGTGCGCGCTTTTGATCCCACCAACTGCTAAGACCATGACTGCCGCGATAAGAGCAAGGAGGCAGAATCTAGCCGGATCAGAGCGAAACCGTAGCATTCACAAAGGAAAGCAGCTCTAAAGCAACCGAAATCTTGTACGCATTTGAACACGTCACGCACAAGAGCTCTAGAGACCAGGTCTTTTTATTTGCAGGTCATATTTGCGACTATTAAGTAGTGCGAATAGATTCAAAGATACTAGTATGAGACAGACTGCACCTGCCAAATGACAGCCAAGAGCAGAGCCCCGCCTGGCTAGTCCGTCATCCCGCTCATATATCTATATGTTCTTATGACCGGGAACCCAGAGGAAGGTATGCTTGAACGTGTCGCCTAGACTATTCAGCGCGTTTCTGCTTTGCACCACCAGTCTGGAGGATGTCGCTGCTGAGTACAAGGCCTTAGTAGCCGCTTGGTTGTCGGTCAGAAGGGCTATGTTATGCTTGGGGTTCCGATCAGGCCCCAGCCATCCATAGGTTTTCGGTATCACTAGTATTACCGCCTGGAATATACTGACGAAACCGAGGAGGCAGTACGATTGGGATACATTGTGATGATCCGAAACACTCTCGCATCGACTTCGCGCATCATCTTTCATCCGTCAGTGAAGAATAGTGTGTTATAGCTTCGCAATATGCCGCCGCTCTTTCACTGTGCCCCAGTTTCGGCTTGCATGTGGCGTTGTCCGTGGGAAATGCCCAAATTTCCCGAGGTGCTTCGTCTTCGTCATTGGGCTTCGCCCTCCAGCATCCGGATTCCCGTTGTCTGATAGTACTGCTCGCTAGAATGTATTTAGTGCATTGAGAGCACCTACCGGGCAGGATTACAGAGCCTCGGTAGCAGCTGCACACGCGGTTCTTTGAATCCTATTAAATTTCCCTCTATTGCGCTTTTCGCTCAACGCCTGCCACCGTACAATAGAGCCGAACGTGAGGGTGGGACTTACCACAGCTGTGTAGGTCCAGAGAATCATTCTTGGCCAAAAACCCCATTTCACTGGAAAGGTCCTCTTGTAGGCAGTTTTAGGTTCAATCACCAATTTAACTTCGAATTCAGGATTACAACCAGATATTTTACGTTGGAGGAGAGAACCAGTCTATGTTCATTTATTTCCAAGACTGTGGCATCCCATAGAGATACAGCTCCGCTAAATTCCCACAAACCATGCACAACCGCCTCCCCCCACCCTTCTACTTCTGTAGCATGACTGGCATTTAAGTGCGCAGAAGCTCTTTATAGCTCAGCTGATTTTATTCTCGGTAATTACCGATTTAATTGTCTCACACGGCTGGGCTAGCGTATACCTTCCAAGGAAGGCTCCAACTCACAGTTCTCTTCACTGGCGAGGAAGTACGTCTATAGCCAGGGTCTCGCCAGAAGATTTTGTCCAGGGGCCTTCGTACTTGTTAAGAAAGGATGAGCTCTTATGTTCCTTGAAAGGAATCTTGCTCAGCCTTGTAGATTCGCTACTGTCTTCAATGTTCTGACAATAGTACAGTCAGTGTCGTCTTGGCAGTCTTGAACTTCCTCAGGCATTCTTTCTATGGCTCCCAATATTGTGGCAGATGTTGGAGATATCACTGGTCAGATTCCTAAAACTTGACAGATCTTCATTCCACCAAAATGGCAGCATCTTCTTGCTTCATTTAATAGGGCACGAGACATTACAGGTGGTTTCGAATGCCTTTTCGAGAGCCTCCACTTTTAACTCCAGTTGGTTTATCGTGCCAATTTTACTAACTTGCACATCAGAGAATTTATTCATGATGACTTCACCAAACTTACTCCAGTTGATCCTCCTGATCTCTCTGAAAGATTTGGAGACCTCTGCGGTGAGATTTAGACAGAAAAGTAACCAGCTGTGATCTGAGAAGGATCCTTGGTTAGACACTCATCAGTTGTCTACCCCAAGAATTCCATTGTCAAGGTGATATCGAGGAACTCTTCCCAACCGTCACAGTTCTCTGAGCTCCGAGAGGTTGATGTACTGCCCCCATTTTGAACCGATAAATTTGTGTTAATAATAAAATCCGGATAGCTCAGTGGTTAGAGCACATGGCTGTCATATGGAGGGTTGCGGTTCAAATCTCACTGGCAGTAGTAGGATTTGTATCGTGATTTGGCGTACCACTCAGCTGTGAATGAGTACCTGAGTCATATCAGGGTAATAATCTCAAGCGAGCGCAATGCTGACCACTTTGTTTCCTATAGGGTACTGTAATCCTATAGCGTACCGTTATGGTCTTGAGTGAAGTGGTCTAACACACTTCAAGGTCCAAATCCAAATGGATTGTTGCTCCAAGGATTATTATTTTTAATATTATTAATAAAATCAAAGAATGGCTCACCTCTTTCGTTGATTTCCGAGCTGGCCAAAGCTTTTCCCTGTTTTGGCGTCGTAAGCGATCAACAAGTTGGCCTTGTTTTTCTGTTATAGTGGACGTCAAATGTTGCAGTTCTTCTGGCAGAACCGATCGGTCGTGAGCCTTGTGAGTCGACAAATATACAGGTTTTCTGCCTTCTTCAGCTTCTGTTCGACCATGACTAGGTCGTTGGAACTGAAGTCCGGATACAGAAAATTGTGCCGACTCTTCCTTGCGAGGATGCATACAGTAGATCTGTCCTGATTAGTGTCTCTTGTGCTGTGGAATAAAGGTTAATATGTTAATATATTAGAGTTCTTTGATGGTTCGGTTATCTCAGCCCCAGGGCTTCTGCACTAGTGCTAGGTCGATGCGTTCCTTCGAGCGGAAGACCAGCAGATTATCTGTGGCCTATTTTGAGCTCTGCTTTCAGCATAATCTGCTTGCGACGGGGGTTCGTCAGTCCTTGTCGACCGTCGATACTCATCTCCTCTAACAGCTCGTTGGAAGCGTCGACAAGATCCAGATCATCGTGCGGTTTTGCGGAATGGAAGACTTTCACATTTGCGTTCCTGGTTCCGAACCGCGCTTTGTGACCTACCTTTTCCAAAGCCTCCAGGCACTCTTCATTTATATGGAGCGAAAAAGGTGCGTGATGTTCCTCCTTCTTGATAACTACCCAGTCGTCCAGGAGAATCCTTTGGTTGGAAGGAGCAAGGATTGGACGAGCTTGTTGTCCTTGCTCAGGTGGATGCAACCAAATGCAAACTACTGGGTCCAAGGGGGTCTCGTCGTAGAGCACGATTTTGAACTTCACGCACTCCCAGGCGTCGCTGGTCGCAGTGACGCACGAACCGGGAAAGCCCCCGGAAAATTAGTTTGCGCATGCTCTTACGTGGAACTTACAAACCACTTGAGTTGAATTGAAGGAAGGAATGAATTCCGTGTGTTCGCCTTTATTTTCCATTACATGCTCAATGATTTAAGACAGCCTGATCTCAACACTAGTCCACATTCCCGGCGCTAGTTTGTCTCGGACGGAATTGCTGGTGGCACATGTAAGTGACTCTTAGGCACGTCGCTGAAGGGTTTCGCGATTCGAGGCTCATCGGCTTAGCATCCGAGCCATTTTATGCTTTGCTCCGTTTATGTTTTTATTCGACCTCGTTGTGAGATTAATTTGATTTGAGAGCGGTGGACTTTGCCTTCTGTTCATCTGCCGGGCGTTCGGTGTTATATTCTTCAACGCCTTCAATCGGCTGGTATTTAGCCAGGTCCTTTTCATCCCATTCGTCGACAGTAGCGGCCTTTTTATTTTTTGCAATCTTCCTCAGGATGTGTATGGCTTTCTGGTACTTGCTCCTAAGATAGACTTCAGGCAACCTTCGTTTCATAGCCAATTTCTGGTGATCGATCCATGTTTTGAAGGGCGGGTTAGGATTATGCAATGATGCACCCGGTATCACCACGTCGTCTTCCATCGTTTGCTTTTGTATTTTTTATTTAAGTCCATGTCTCGGTTCCACGAGTAGTCCAAGAAGAATGTCCACTCTGGATAGGTCAGCCACAGAGGTAAAGAGGTTCTTATTTGAAACTGAAGGTGTTCAAGGTATTCAGAGTTCGCATACTAAAGAGCAAGCTCTCCAATGACCATGTAGCCCTCGCCGTATGCTGTTCTATCTCGGGCTCGGGGCCGTTGAACACCTTCTTCAATGTAGAGAGGATGATCTCCGGGCCGTCGCTTCGGCCCATACCCCCCATGCCTCAGAATAGCCATCAATGTTGGAACCAGATATCCCCTAAGTCCAACTCGTAGAATCATGTACTTTTTGCACTTCTGGCATCAATTTCAACTTGTACATTGTTTTCTCGGGAACTTAATCAATGGTATCAACTTGCTTTAATCAAATCAAATAACTGGGAACAACCCCTAAACAGTTCAAATGAAACAGATGTTATCAGTAACCATAAAGTCCATGTAAATTGTCACTTTTAAAGTAGACAAAGTCCAAATGAAACCTTCACCTGTGACGTATCCATTAAATAGATTCCAAAATCCAAGTACAGCGCATTTTCCTGGCCTCCCCAAAGAGGGAAAATTGAACGTTAAGGAGGAAACCGACAACAGGAAGGAGAAAAAAATTCAAAAAGTTTTCCTAAGAAAAGTGACAAGGATCAACTCCATTTCGTTTTCATTTTCTTTCCCACTTCGTATTCGATTTCGGTTTCTTATGCTATGACCTTTCTCGCACTTTCCCATACATCGCAAGGATAAGTTGTTCAATCGAAGGAATTTGTCGGATATCTTAAAAGTTACTCCAAAGATTTGATCCTTTCAGAGTACACAGTATTATGGAAATTGTGTTCAAATATTTTGCCGACTGATTTCTGCAAACGTATTTACACCGATTTCTATAATATTGAAAGGAATCACGCCGGCCGGGGGAGTGGCGAGGAAGCTGGATATTATATATGTGCTGAGTCAACAAATTGATAACATTCAGCGGAAATTTATTCGAAAAGTAACGTCATAAGAAAGATTTTTAGAAGGAGTTTGATTGCTTAGCATTCATGGACTGACGTGTTCCCTTTCAGATTTCAGCATTAGAATTGATCAAATGTGAATGCTTAGGAAAATATCGAGGTGCCGAATTCAATACACAACGAGCTGGAATCCGTTGAATTGGAGTAATGGTCCTAAAGCCGAAATATTCCATAAATACTTAACTTGCTGCCAAATAGTTAAATCTGTTGTTTGCGTGCAACTCCTATCGCTGTAATGTTTATAAAGACGCCACCTTCCTAACTGCTCCGTGTCATGGAATCCAACTGGCGACACTAAAGCATCTTTACGGCAATAATACAAAAAGTAAATCCATTAGTGTTGCTCATCTGGGCTTGGCAGGCATTGAGCGCAGGTGAATGGCATTTATTATGCTAAGAAGATACCTGGCCATACCTGGCCAAAAAGATGATGCTAAATGCCTCGTAATACGTGACCAACGTTGTAGTCGAAAATGGGTCACTCGACGTTTAGAAAGGGCCCCAAGATTATTTCTCGCTAACTATAGGAAAGCCACTTATCCAATATCTTGTGTACTGAAGTCACAAGATGATAACTGCAACGTAAGATTCGCTGTTTTGTTACTTGATTTTATTTAGATACAAGGGATAGAGAGACAAGTTGAGATATCGATTTAAACCTGACAGAAAAGGTAGTAGAAGTGCTGTTGGCGGAATTCCTTTTCTCTGTGCAGTTCGTCTTTAACAGAAACAGCCATTAAATTGTTAAAAGATTTTTAGTTGTAAAACTCTCACAATTATGGTATAAAAAGAATTTGTGTAAAAGTGGTGCACCATTTTGATGTCCCAACACCCAAGACCGTAGACCTTATAAGAAGAGAGAAGAAAATGCTGCACTCTTTAAACGTTACCCCTCCTTTAACTTACAGCTAGAGACTACTTTAAGGTTTCTAACAACAGCTTACCTAGTGCCCATCGCCTGTCCCCAGCTAGAGCTGGCTAGACGAAGAAGAATTGGATGACTATCTTACCATCCTCTTCGCAACTCCGGTAAGGCTTATTATAAGGTATGCCGTAGCTAACCCGTGAGATCCCGTGTCCGGATTTTGCCGTAGGAGAACCAAACCTTTCCTAATTTTGCACAGGTAGTGAATGTTTTTCATTTAGAGCCAACAACTGATAGTACTGAGGGCAGATTTCGCCGATTTTCACCGTTTGTTCCCTTATATATGTGTCTGGTGGGGGAGAAGCTATAACTTCTGAGCACTCAGGCCATGGTGGCCCATTGTACTCGACACTCCCTTCTAACGGAATATCCCGGATTTGTTAACGTACCGCAGGTTTTCCGTTTGTGGATGTGATGCTACCCGTCGCAACTGGCGCACATCGGCATCGAAGATCTGATGCATGATGCGTCCATCTCTACATAGGAATCCGTGGATCCCACTTCCCCATTACAGGAGGGACAGGTATTATCTTGAATAATTCCTATTCTGAGCACATGTCCAACTAGTGGATTATGGCCTGTCAGAAAGCCTACAATACTCCTACAAGTCCTCCTGCTTTTCGACAGGATAAACTTTGCGGTGCGCATGTTCGGCTCTGACAATGATATTCCAACTGCTGGTTGCGGTCATGTCATGGGGCAGATTGAACCCTGTTTTGCTAAAGCAACCAAGATTTCAGTTCCCTATATGCCACAGTGACCAGGTACCTAGAGTAATTCCACCATATTGAATTTAGAAATAAAGTTTAAACAGTTTCTGTACTTCTGAATGATTTTCGTGGTGATTAAAGGACTACTCAATACCCATCACAATGCGCCTTTAGGATCGCATATACCTCAGCTTGAAAAAGAGAGAGAGCTGGGGACAGAACACTTCCTTGGCGGCAACCTTTCGTTGCTCCTGTTGTTAGATAGCGATAGCCACCCACTTCAGCACACAGAATTTCTGCGTTAGCATGGATCCATTTAATAAAAGCATCATCAACACCATGCACTTTAGCGGCATCATCAAGTTTTTGAAAAAGGCATACAGTTAATAGCCCATTCAATGTCCACGAACACCCCCATCGGGTACTCACCCGTCAGAATTGCATCCTCTATCATTGAAACCAAAGAATTAAGAGTAGACTCACAGGACTTTCCATGCTGGTAAGCATGTTGGTTTTCATTAAGTTGGTGGGACCTAAGCGCCGATTAACCAGCTTCCCCATTTTTTTCAACAAGATTGAAGTCAACCTGATCTGAGGATACGGAGAATCATAGGGTAAATAAGCGGTGGTAACCATGATGTTTTTCCTCTCGCCGTTAATCTGGAATTGTACATTGACCGTGACTAAGTCCTGCGAACAGAACTGTCGTAGCATGGTTGCCTCTAACTGTCTTCACATCAGGACTCAAGCGGTCGGTTTTATGCATCTTTCATCGTAGAAGATCATAGCACCCTTTACTGATTCAATGCCACAGATTTTATTAAATCGAACCCATGGCTCTTGCATCAGAAAAACATAGGGGCAGCCCTGTAGCTTTATCAGTCTCACTACCAACAGATAGGAGAAGGCTTTGACATGCTGCAAGGTAATTTGACCAATCTTTATGTTTTTCTATATATAGTAAACTTAGTCTAATATGTAATGGAAAACTGTTCCCGCGGTCCGCGTGTGACGGAGTTTCCTCCACACCTTACCGCCAGAGACTCGATCCCCTCGTATTTGATTTCTTTGCGAATAGCCTCACTTGGAGGTACTGCAATTCCCATGTTCTCATCCATGAAAGGTTTTATCCCGCAGAGTTTTCCACTTAATACCTTCACTGGTTGGCGGTGTCCGGTTTGCATAGATTCGATCACTCGAACTGGTATCAAGTTAATTCCGTTAACGTTTTGGGCCACCCTTTCTTCCACCTGTTCCGTAAATGATGTAGTCCCTTCACTAGTGCGAACCCCCAACCCACCATCCGATTTTTCTAAACATTACCGCACCAAAGAGTTTCTTCTTCCTTCGTAGTGCCTTCTTCTACCGCCGGCTTGTGGTCTTTCCAGTTTGATGGTGTTCGGGCCGCTTGGGTCCATTTCCACATGCCGGCGGTAAACCATTAACTTCCACGTCACCCGCTTCCCTTTCTTCTGCTCCTCCCGTTAAGGGCGGAGGAAAAGGTTCTGACCGGCAGGATTCAACCTGTAGTCTCCCCTCCTTCCATACTTTCCTCTCTGACTAGCTTCGTCGTAGGCACTAAATACAGTCCCATTGAGTCGCAAAACATGCGTTCTACAGATTTATCCACAGGGGGCATGACTGTTCTCTCCTACTCGCTTATTTTATGAATATTAAGTTTGTCCTGTAATTCAATACCAAGAAAGTTCCTCCCTATTTCCTTGAAGTGGCAGAATCCTCTGGCGTCGGACTCACAGACGAAGAAACATTTATTCGCGCCAGTGGCCCTGGGCTAAAGACCACCGATCTATGTGACTGATTCCATGTCTGTTGTCCTCCTGTTTTAACCCCCAAGGTGCGTCACCATTTGTATTCTAGAAACCTGACTTGACGATAAAAAATCAGACTCTGGCTCCATGAGCGTTGGATTACAGCGGTGGGTTTCTAATTGCAAATGATCATTTACTCGTCGAAACCATCCTCTTCCTCCTCCTCCTCCTTAGCACTCCTTCCCTTTCGTCCCTGCTTAAGTGGTCTAATCATCCTAGCTTGCCAACTTCTTCCAACAGGCCATCCCGAGCCCCTTTCATACTCCTTTATTTCATTAATTTTTATTCAGAATTAATTAAAATACCATCAAAAACTCCTTGGCCGCATTCTCGATCTCTGCCTTTCCAACTTGTCCGAGCGTTATCTCTCCATATTTCCTTGCTTATTCCCATATGTCAAAATTACCATTCACAATCTTGCCCTTGAATATGAAATGGAACTCTGTCGGTACAGCTCAACCTAGTGCGAACTTCTATGCTCTTAACTTAGCTTTAGCAGCAATCAATCAAAAAAAGATGACCAGTAAATAATAACTCATGATCACAAATTTCGGCGACTACATGTCTTTAGATGCGCAGTTCGCCTAATCCCATTATAACCGCACATTTTGTCCGATAGATTGATTCCATTTTTACCCCAGATGGCGACTTTTGGAAGAGCTAGAACTTTGTGGATAGCCGAGACCCTACACTTGACACCTTTATTTTCCAGCTCCTCCTGGTTTCGATTCAAGGTGTGTAGTGTAAGCAATCAACTTTCTGGGGAAGGCCCCTAATTCCGGTTTTTGCCGACTTTGTTGTTAAGTGTCTTAATTAACTTCTCTGAAGACTTCGAATTCCTCAACTACAACGTACTCGCCTCCAAACTTGGTTCACGGACAAACTTCGTTCTAATTTACACTTCGCCAATATTAACAATCCTGCTTTGTCTGTAGCATTATCCTTCCTGACTGTCCACTCTTAACCTACCTCTATGTTTAGAAAAGCGAATAAAAGATAATTATTCAGCGTCGAGCCACCTTGCTCACGGTGATTTGAAACCGTTTTGGTTTCAGACCGAAACGCCTTCCAATCATTCTCTTCTTCCGTCAATTTTGCTAACTCCTTTACCAACCCCCCAATACAACAATAATCCTGCCACCTACTCTATTCTCCCTTCTCTTCCGCGTTTAATTCCTCGACCATTGTGCGCCGCGTATATGTACCTTCCCATCTCCTTTTTCTCTTTTTGCTACAAAAACTTCACACAATACATGATCGACCGACTCAGCGCCGACTTAAAAATGAAAGAGCAACATGTTTTCGTGCATCTACTGCTTCAATCCTTCAAGTCTTCACCAACTTCGTTGCTAATTGCCTTCATTCACAACAGGAGGTGTTCACTATTTGCATCGGTTACTCAATAGTCTTTGATTCCATTGACCAGACTATTCTCCCTCCAAACTCTCTCTACTCAAATTTCCTTCCTCAATTATCTCTTGGCTATCCTCTTACCTAACCAACCATTTCTTCTCTTATTCCTCTGGTGTTTCCCAAGGTTCCATTTTTGGTCCATACTGTTCCAATTTTTTGTTTTTTGTTTTCTGTAATATTTCGTCTGACTGACTGCGCTCTTTCGCATTCCTACCTAGATGGTCTTGTCTGCTGGTGCTCGATTAACAAGCTGACACTAAAAGTCAGCAAACGCCACTGGGTATGCTATTCGTTTAAGCCCTCCCCATCACGCTGTACCTACTATCTTCGTGGACAATCCCTATCTCTATGGATTTTATTTCAAGATCTAGATTCAATTTTCGATGACAAGTTTCGTTTCCAATCCCACTCCGTTGGCATCGTCATCAATCCCGCTTTCAAAATGACTGTTTTAATCCTACGTTCCTCCTCCGACTTAACTTGAATTCACCCTTCGTTAGCACTTTTCGACTCCCTCAATTTACCTCCCCTACAACAACGTCGTCTTTTCTTTCAAACTCTGCGATTGCATGATGGGCTGCACAGCGAACTCCGATATTATATTCCGCATCGCTTAGGGAAGGGGTGATATTGCGTTAGTTGAGCTCCCTTATTTGTATCTCTTCGACATTTTTGTCCCTGGCTGGTCGTAGACCTTGCATCCGAAGATCCGTTGGTATTTAAGGCCAGGTATATTTTAATTCTATTTTTGGAACGGTGTTCTTTCGTTTAAACTTTTGGAAAAATTCCACAAGGATGGATACCGAGCGATGGCAGAAGGTATAGGACAGAGCACAGAGGGCAGCAGATAACAGAGAAAGGACGTTGCAAATACTCTCCAAGATTGAATTTCTAGAGTTCGCCCGTGTTATTTTGTTTAGCACAAAACTCAAATTCCTGATAATTTTGTTCATTTGCTGATAGCATGATTTTTGAAGAACAGTATTTTTTACTAGCTGCCAACAGAGCCTATTTCAGCTTGCAAAAATTGTTCCGATCGAAACGTTTCACCATAGTGTGAAAGCTCTTACTGTACAAGACAATCATCTGCCAATCCTCCTCGAAGACCTGGGTGCTTAGCAAGAAAAACTTCGAACTCTTGGCCGCGGTCAAGAGGAGAATCCTCCGAAGAATTTTTGTTCCCCCATCTGATAACGGACGATTCCGTAGCCTACATAACGACGAAATCTAAGAGTGATATCACGACCGTCTGGTTGTGGATAAAATCCGACTCAAGGGATGAGGATGATCGAGCCCGTAAAGTCTATAAGGGCCGTATCTATGGTAGAAAAAGAGGATGAGGCAAACCCTGCCTGAGATGGAAAGATGACGTAGGTCAGGACGCCATGCAGGTTTTAGAGACATCAAAGTGGTAGATGCAAAACCGGGATATCTGGAGTTCCTTACAGATCTCATTTTAGACCGGATACGGACAGTATATTTGTTGCTATCTGTAGCTGAGGAAAGGACGTTTTCTGCGCCTTCGCTGGTGCGGGGATATTGGTGGATCATTTTAAGCTGATATGAATAGCTTCGAGTTGAAAGAGCTATGTACGCTTTCACCTCTGTAGCCACTACCAAGCGTCGCTGTCGCTGTTTCCGAGGTTAGCGATTTCTTTCCCGGGCCTATAACTTGCTTCTTTGATAATTTTACTTCTTAGCGGTTTAATATCGGTTGTGGGGGAGCAATAGTCGAGTACTTCACTCTGACTAAAACCGAAAGGATCTATTCATCTAATTGCATTAATGAAAGAATTAGTTCGCTAAGGCCGGTCGATAGTTTGGTTTGAATTTAAAAATAATTGGGGTGCTGGTAAAGATAGCTTCCAGCCCTATTTTTTTATTCAAAGTGGAAGCATCGTAATGAAATTATTAGTAGTATGATCAGGCGACCGGACGCAGCCGACCTAGAGAGAAGACCTATCTCGAAAACCTAAAAAGTTGGCGAAATTGGCCGTGAAAGTCCGCCCGCAAATATTGGAGCCAAATCGGACCGCTGTGCTAGCCAGGCTCGGGAATGTTGGGAGGGGGGGAGTCCTTTGATCGCTACGATCCCTCACGTGTCATTATAGAAAATATAATATACTATTCTCGACGGATCACAGGCTCGATCCCTGCTTGTTGAATGTTTATTGAAGCGCGACCTCTGATGTTCCCTCCTCCTCCTTGACCCCGCAAAATCTTGACTTTATAGACATCCTCCAGAATTACGGCCGGAGGATGTCAAGGAAGGAAGGGAAGCTTAGAGGTCGCGCCTTAACAACCATTTGAGGTAGAAAAAACAGGGATCGGCACTGTGATCTGTCGTTGATCTGCCCCCCCTCGATCGCGGCACTCGAGTCCGGAGATTTATGGCTCCATGCGTGCGGTCAAGTCGTCGCCTTTTTTTATTTTTATTTTCCAGGTTTTAGCTCGTGGTTGTGTTTAACTCGTTAGGTTTACGCAAATGTTTGTGCGATTATTTTTAAAGATCCGGTACGGACCCTGGTACAGACACGACAATTTTGAATCATGACACGTGAGAGATCGTAACGCCGGTTTCGATAAGACCATAATTTCACCAGCTTGAACTTTGGGAACTCTCTAATTGGTCGGGACGACCATTTTGGTTGTCTCCAGAGCTAGGGAGAATCCAGGCTGAGACATCCATCCGCCGACTCGCTATTCACAGTGTGGCATGAGCTGGTTCGACCGTAGGTCCGACGAGTAATGCTATTATATCATCTATGTTTCCTACCTGATGCGATTTATCAGGCATTTCGAATCGCAGCCAGCTATCGTATGAAGCATTCCAAATGTTCGGACCAAGGATAGAACCCTGAACCGGGCCCGAATTACCGCCACTTTATGCTGTTCTTCCCGGGCCACCTATTGAAGTAATCTGAATAAAGGTAACCAGCATGTCGCACGACCTCACAGAATTGAAGCTTTTTCTTCTACCTAGCCTCACAAGGAGCTCCACTCGTTGGCAATTAAGGCTGTGTGCATCAACTAATTTCAGCTCTTGGATCGCTTCCTCAATCGACTCCCTCTTAAACCATTTTGAGAGTCTTCCGCCTCCCGTAATGACGATGATGATTAATAATCTTCTCAACGAGTTTCCTCGTTGTGTTCAATATATTGAAAGGACGCTCCCCTATTGGAGTCCTGTGTTTGCCTTTGCCTTTGCGTATCAGCACGAGCGTTGCAACTCTCCTGCGGGAAGAAAAAACACCCGCTATCAAACATACGTTGAATGCACTAAGTAGCAAGTCCGGCTTATACCTGAAGACAAGTTTCACCACTACGCTGGGACCTCGACGCTTTTTTGTCTTTTAACGGAAAAGCCCGCCTTCTCCGGTTCTTATAGACAACGGCGACTCAGATGAAACGCATCTATAGATTTTCATTTATCATTTCTTCTTCCGCGGAATAGGATGATCGATTGGCCCCGAGTATTTTCATAACGAACTTGTACCCGAGGCCACAAGGGTGGCTGTAAGTGTCGCTGACTAGGTTTTGCCAGCAGGCGGCTTTTTGCCTGCCCTTGTGCCATAGAAAATCGCTTTCCTTTTGCTTTTCTAGTCCTTTATTCATTTCCAGATATGCATATTATGGGGACTAATTCTCACCTTTTTCAGTGATTTGCTTTCATTCGAACCCAGGACTAGTGAGGTTTCGAATTTCCATTTGAACTATCATAGATTTGCTCAAAAGCTCTATTTAAGTTTTTTTAAAATAAAGATAAGATTTTCGAATTAATGAGTACCTCAGACATTAAATCAGCCCTAACCCTGTCCCCATGACGGAGACTTTCAATTGATTTTTTTTAATAACGACTTTGCCCAGGTGTTTAGAAGGTGGCCATAGCGAGCTACAAAGTTGGCCAATCTTCTTAATGCATTATGAGCTAGCAGCTTGCCGGTAAGTGGCAGTAACTCTTTCCTCTTGCTGTGCAAGAAAAAGTAGCCATTGAAAAGTGCTTTGTCTACTCGTGGAAGCATAAGAAATTGGCGAGGAATACCATAGTCGCCTTCGGATGGGCGTTGGGTGCTCAGGGGATTCGGTGAGAGATTATGAATTGTTGGCGTGGCTGCTTAAAGAAGTTGCTGTGGCATAAATGGGCCATTTGTGGCTGTCCTAATTACAAAGGAAACAATCCGGTGTTTTCAATTGTTAGCCATATTTTCTTGAGGAGAAATTGCGGATTAGGAGTTGCTGAAGGAAAAGCGAATAAAGGACGAGGTGTTTCGAATGATTTTTGCAAAAAGTTGTAAGTGTTGCATTGTGTGGTATATTGATTGTGAACAAAGATTCTTACTCATTTTCCACTTCTATTAATAAAGATTCAGAATAATGTTGCATTCTATCTACAAATTGCAGCAGTCGGTATAGTGAACATTTAGTTATTAGTTGAATCCATTTAGTCTGTGGATGATGAACGTGACTGTTTTTCCACGGCCTTTTATACACCTGAAAAAAGGAGAGTTAATTTAAAAAGCATGGAACTTCAACAATCTTGAAAAGTGGGCGAGAGTTGAGCATGCATGACCGTCCGCTTTGATATAGTATCCTTGCTTTGTTCAAGGACCTCGGTACCGCTTGGCTTGCCACTTTCGGGATATGGGCGCGGTTCTTGGCAATTCCGTTCTTCTACCTAATTTCATAAGGAAGTTATGTTTAAATCCGTTACCAATGATGTCCGCAACGAGATGGGCCTCAGCAAAACTACCAAAAAAGATACCTCTTCATTGAAATTATATTCAACCTTACGTGTGGCGCTCTAAGGTTCTGAGGAGGTAGATGGAGCAGCAACTCTGTCGATTGAATCAACACCAAGTGATGAAGGAGAACCTTCACGTACTCCCACCGGAAAACGCTATATTCACATTGACTTGTTTGTCATCATGTAGTATGCGCGACCTAATTAGGGTGATCAGCCCTGAGTCTGCACGAGGACTGAACTAGCTTTGTTCACCAGAGTTTATCTGGTACCATGGGAGCCAGGGATATTCCCCCGAGTTCATATATGCCAAGAGAATTTCTGGGGCATGTGTTCCTGGCCTGGTTATTTGTGGTAGGCCCCGTAGCGAGAGCTCCATGGTTCATTTCATGATGTCCACATACCGGACAGAATCGTTCTGGTTTCAAACGTGGATTTACGCTGTACAACGTGGGTGCCGTATTTCCGAGTTAAGTAGAAACTTTAGGTAGATCTTGCATCCACCAGTATGAATTCTGAGCCTCCACTCAGTATAAACTGATACTTGCGGGTTTGTCGCAAGTGGCCCTGATTGTGGTCAAAAGATCAATCCCTGCCCATGTGTGAAGAAAACCGGGTTAGACTGACATAATGGATACTCATGTAAAACCACCAGGATCTAACCCCAGATGTGTTGAAGAATCGATACCATTATGCTATCTCTGAGATAATCAATATTCTTTTTGTGGTCTTTTTGACTACTCTCGCTTATTACAAATCAGGCACAATATGGTATCTAATTAGATCAGTTGGTGGAGCATAAGGCTCCTAGTTTCCGAACCGTAGCTTTGAGCCCTGATTTTAAAACTATCTATGTCAAAAAGATGCCACAAATTCGGACAAGAAAATCATACATTCAAGAAGTGTATAGCTAACTATGAATGCGTGCTCTGCAAGGGGAAAGACGGTTACGAGTGTCGAAATGACGCAGGCAACAACAGATGGCCAATATTTAGGGGAGCTCCGGATGCAATAAAAAACAGGCTCGGCAGGAATTAACCAACAATTTCAACTGAGCGCAGGACCTGCTCTCAAATACCATTTAAGAGAAGAGAGGACTCAAAGTAGTCACAAGCAGTGAACCTTACGGCAACAACAATAGCGAGGCCAGGGCTAAAGACGTAACTGGCCCTGCAGAAATTAAACCGTCCAAGAAATGCTAGGGTTTGTGTATGCCGGATTCATTAAGGTAAAAATAGCTGATATTTATATATGCAGCTGGTAGGCTCCACCAAAGGCGATGACGGTACAGAATGCAAAGCAATGATCTAAGAAATTTAGAAACATAAGCCTCATAAACGTTCACGCCTCTACAGAGGAAACTGCAGAGCCAGATAAGGATACCTTCAACGAGGCAGTTGAGTGGACTCGCGAAGCCTGTCCCAAGTATGATATCAAAACCATACTTGGAGATTTCAACACTCAAGTAGGAATGGAGCCCGTATTCACGCGATAAGTCGGCTGTCATAACTGATATAGAGATACCAATTATAACGGACTGCGGATTATTTAGTAAGCAGTATCACACGAAACGGTTGATGGAAGTACCTGGTTTGTGCGGAAAGTGGTCCACAAATATACGTGGGCCTCTCCAGACAGGACTATTTTCAACCAAATGACCACGTGGTGACGCCGTCACCTCTCAGCCTTGATGAATGTCAGAACATATAGGAGTCGCCAATATAGACTCATTCCAGGTAAATCAGCGACAGATCAGATTTTCTCTCTGCGGCAAGCGATGGAAAAACGGTTGGAATATGGACACCATCTATTCATCGACTTTAAGGCCACCTATGATAGCATTTAGAATGACTCTTCTGACCCTGACTAATATGCGAGGCCAGATAAAAGCAGCGGGATCACTCTCGAGACCATTCGACATTAACAACGACGTAAGACAAGGGCCCTATCATGCGTCCTCTTTAACCTGGCCCCTTCCCATTATAGGAAGAACAACCCGAGATGAACAGTCTACCTTCCAGATCGAGCAGGCGGCGATCGAGGCAAGATCTCGAGCTGCACATTAATGAAGGCAAGACGAAGTACCTGGTGGCAATGTCAGCGCCACAACCGATAAAACGAACAACATCGGACCGCACTGGCCACACGAAAACAAGGAAGATAGGAGACTACAACTTTGAGACCGTTGAAAATGTCTCCTATCTATGGTCGAAAATCACAATCGATAAAAGCTAGACGATGAAACCCGCTCACGATTGTTGGCTGCCAACAGAGCCTATATCAGTTTACAAAAACTGTTTCGCCCGAAACATTTCACCATAGGGTCAAAGCTCTTACTGTACAAGACTATCACCATGCCAGTCCTTATGTATTCCTCAGAGACTTCTTTTTTCTTAAAAAAAAAATACGAACTCTTGGTCGCGTTCGAGAGAAGAATCCTCCGAAGAATGTTTGGCCCCCTAAATGAGTATAGAAGATTCCGTAGCCTACATTACGATGAAATCTATGAACGATATCATGACCCTCTGATTGTGGATAAAATCCGGCTCAACAGGTTGTGGTGGGTGAGTCACTTAATCTGCATGGATGAAGATGATCCAGCCCAAAAAATCTATAAGGGCAATATGGTAGAAAAAGAAAACGAGGCAGGCCCTGCCTGAGATGGAGCGAAGGCGTAGGTCAGGACGCCAGACAACTTTTAGGGGTATCGAATTGGTGGACCTCGGCGTCTAGAGTTCCTTATTAAGGCAATCCTAGACCAGATACCGGTTGTTGCGCCGCTGACGAGAATGATGATAGACATATGTGTGAGCCATATTGACGAGGGGAAAAGTCTGGTCTGTTAGTGAGCACTTTATTCATACCAATTATCAGGCATACGAAGGTGTGCGTTTCCGTGAATAGGAAACTGGAAATCAGGGCTAATCCGTGGAAAAGTTTTGAAAGATACATTTGTAGAGATGTTAATGGGAGACCATGGTCCTGATGGTGCGCGACTAGAAAACATAATATAAATAATTAAATCCATAATGAGGACATGCGATGCCGTGGAAATGAGGGGGATAATCTCCAAAGGGGGTTAAACTATTTGTAGAATGAAGAAATCGTGGAGTGGCGAATTGCATTTAGAGAGCAAGAAGACCCTGAAAATGCTAATAGTGAATCTGTCGAAGAACAGCTAATTTCCCCATCAAGCATTATATTAAATTATCGAAAAGAGAGGTGAGGAGGCTGTCAAAGTGTTTCCAAGATAGGCTCCACATATACATACGTGGTTTTCTCTTCAAGAATTCAAGTACACGTTTCTTCCATAAGAGCCAGTATTCCTTTGTCTTACTCCAATGCGTCTCTGTAGATAAGAACGTTGCGCATACTGTGGGCTCGAAGCGGGGTCCAGTGTTTAGAACAGAATTGGAAAGTGCTAGGACGCGTTCAATATGATTCACGAGTTGCAGTTCGCTGCGGAGACCTAAGCTGATTTAGTACGCACCAGTGAGCAGTACCAAAACAAGCACCCAGTTTCAAGGCACTGGACTTTCGATACAGGCTTGATGCTTTGGAGGAACTTGAATGGGCATGCTTCACACAGACCCCAAAGTAGTATCTTCGGGCTGCATCCTCATTTTTTTCCTGCTCCGGACCTACAAGTTATCAGTGTCCTCGTAGCTTTCTGATAAGCGTTTCCGACATGCGTTTTGACTGGATTCATCCGCAGTCTCCCCTTCCTACACCAGGCACTAGTAACCCTTACTCCAGTTTGGATTCTACCACATAGAGTATCCTCCTATTGGCCACTACAAATTAAAACAACAACACCTTTCAACAACATTTTTCGTGTAACCCTAGACCTGTATTCCAGTATATGTTAGTACGTCCGGCAATGCCTAATTTCTTGGATCTCTCTGGATTAGTGATGGGAAAATGCCATCTACTTCGGGTGATTTCAGTGGTTCAAAAGTTCCCACCTTACCCAAGCTTCTGAGAATACATCTTTTACTAGTTTCCAGTTCTCTTTTCTTCCCCTTTTATTCGTTGTTGGGGTGTCAGGCAGAACGTTGACGCCTACCGCCGTGGAGTAGGACCCCGGGAAATAAGTTCTGAGAAGCAGATATACTCTGTCCTCTTCATTCTCGGTAAATGGTCCATCTTCCTTCTTCAAACAGACAGAGGATATTGTCCCGTCTTTGGCTATAGCCTTGTAAAGCCTGGTAGCTTCTGTGATCTGTTCGATCCCTTCACAGAATTCTCTGAAGCTGTTCCGTTTTGCTTCTCTGATCGCGTTGTTATACGCAGTCACTGCATTTTTGTCTTCGGTTTGTTTTGCCCGGTTGTTTCTAGTTTTCACCAGTTTCTAGTTTTTTGGTCCACGAACCCCACATCCCCATTTCTAAATGCTTGGGTGTTATGCCTCAAACGAGGAGTCCGTGGACCAAAAAACGAGAGAGTAAGTTGCTCTCGATTTGGCCCAGTCCAACATCAAGTGGATCCGGACTTATGATGCCTAAAATCCTAAACAATAATCTAGCTTTAGCCTAGCTTCGGCTTAAGCTATTGGCGGTTCCGCTTCGATATAATTCGCACCCTTGCCGTGTTTTTGCGAATAGACAATGGCGCGTTTTGCACCTGCTACCACTTTCCGTCACGCTGCTCCTAGGGCGAGGTGAGGCAGCGTCTGATGAGTTGCCTCTACCCTAGACGGAACCGTTAGTGCCTATTACTTTTATTTAGGAGTTGGCCTCAATGTCGAATCTGATTATTTTACGATGAGAGAGGGCTCATCCGTCACCCTCAAATTTCCGACTAGCCGTTCATTAGAGTATTTCCTAGAATTATGTCTAGCATCTCCTGTCTAGTGCTGGTTACAGATGTTAGAGTGTGCCCATTGTTGTATATTTCAAACTTAATGCTGACAATAAATTCCAGAAGGTACTCACCTCTTCGATTGGTGTCGCTCTTTCCTCAGACTTCGTGGTAGGGTTGGCATCGCAGCCAAGGAGAAGCGGTAACGCCCTCTATTCACAGTGCTTCACCAGTTTAGCAATTTGTTCCAGTGGAAACCGGATGTCGTTCCCTGGGAAGTATCCTGATGTCACGACTGCCTCTCGAGTGCTCCTTCCGGCTTCCAATGAGACTTGGAGAGCCACAAGGTCCCCGGTCAGGAACTCTGAAAGACATATATATTTTAAATTGCGTTTAAAATTTATGCAAGCTCTTAGTTTTTAACGAGAGGAGTCGCAAATTGCCTGCATATGAGCCGCAAGCAGTACCTGCTAGTTTTGCTTACAGCATGTATTGAGATCGGCAATTTCTGACTGATCGCTATACTCTACATAACAAGCCTGACGCTCGCCCGAGATTATTACCTTGGTTTGACTCAGGTACTCATTCACAGCTGAGTCGACTGGTATCCGAGGTCAAATCACGACACAAATACCACTGCTACTAATGAGACTTGAACCGCGACCTTCAACTATCTGGATACCAAATAAAAGGTTCCGATTAGTAGTTTCCCAGTCAGATCTTCTGTCCTCAAGTGGACTTCATTATCATCATCAACGGCGCAACAACCGGTATCCGGTTCAGTCCTGGCTTAATAAGGAACTCCAGACATCCCGGTTTCGCGCCGAGGTGCACCAATTCGATATCCCTAAAAGCTGTCTGGCGTTCCGGCCTACGCCATCGCTCCATCTTAGGCAGGGTCTGCCTCGTCTTCTTTTTCTATCATAGATATTGCCCCCATAGACTTTCCGGGCTGAATCATCCTCATCCATACGGATTAAGTGACCCGCCCACCGTAGCCTATTGGGCCGGATTTTATCCACAACCATGGTCATGGTATCGCTTATAGATTTCGTCATTGTGTAGGCTAGGGAATCAAGTGGACTTGCAACTTTGGAAGTGTTAAAGATTGGATTAGAAAGAGGATATAGATAATTAGAGAAGGTCATTACTGAAATATAAATTAAATTGTCCCTTAATTACTTGCTATTAACTAATTACGGGGCTATAATTAATTCCAAGCAGCCTATAAATAGGGTACGTCCTCCTAACATTCATCATTCGCTTTTCTTCAACGATCTTGTCCTAAGTTGAAATTTTGGAACGCAATTAGAACCATGAAAATCTACAAACCAGTTGGAACGAACGACGATACGCCGAAACCAAAATCTTTTGCCATATGTCAGAAGAGTCTGAGACCTATGATGAAAAAGGACCTAAGGAAGGTTGTCACGATTTCTGAAGCTGTGTCACAAGAAACAAATCGTCTCAAAACTCAGATTGATGAATTGGCAAAGAAGCCGAACATTGATCAATCTCCAGCGAACACAGTTCGTCAGTCCAAATTTGTAAGGACTAAGGCGTTTGTGTGGCATCCGAACAGTGGCATTGTAATGAAAGGAAAACGGCTAACTCACGATTCTCAGGAACTTTATTCAGTAAAAGGAGACCTAGAAAGGTTCGAGCGATTTAGAAAGGAATTAACGAAAATTATGCAGAATCAAGGAACTGGAGTTTTGTCGAAACCAATATTAGGATCGGTTTTGCGGGGAAAAGTGAAGAAAACTAGGAAAGTACGATAATTAGTTTAAGCAAACCAAATGTAATATCTTAGAAAAATAGTTGTACGTATGTTATTCTAAACATGAAGTAAAATATATAAGCTACTTAAACTGCATTCTTGTTGAGGACATTGTTTATTATATAGGAGAGTGATTATCATTCTCGCGGTGATAAAACCCGGCCCTTTGACTCCTTCATTCTTGGCAGATATACCGACGGGTTGTTCTCCTTTCACTATGCTAACCTTATATCTAGTAGCGTCCTGGCTAAATGTCCAAATTCCAATCTCCAACATCTTCGACTTTATAAATTATACTTTAGATCCTCTACTACTTTGTACTTTATAAACAACCTTTCCCTTAAGTCCCACTTATTCTATGCGGAGCTCGTTAATTAATTTTCCTCTGTATTTTTAATATCAGATTAAATCTCCTTGCAATGAAATCTATAGACCCCCAGGGCTCCAATGTCCTCCTTGGAACTTTCCATTGCAATTACCTCAGATGCCTCCGAAGACTCACCATAATCGCGTATGGAGATCCTCATTCTGGTCCATGAGATCTTCCGTCTCTATTTTCGCGGCTTCTGGGAGTATGTATTCCCGGTATATCATCCCCAGCACATGTTGACAGTTCTGCTCCTTCGCAGCCTGGTAATTTAGGAACTATAGTCCTAAGCCCCTCCGTTGCGTAGTCCATCAGTATATGACTTGGGCGAAAGCGTATCTCGGTGAACAAAAGTTTCGCAGTCCATCCCTTTTTTTTATGGATGGAGGTAGAAATCTTAGAAAGACGCTGCTGCGCCAGGTTGCAGCAGTGTGTGAGATTCACACCCATTAAAACCACCCCCACTCTTCCGCCGCTCCCCGCGGGACCGGGGAGGCTCTGGTTCGCTATACCAGCTCGTCCATGTCGCGTCTCCGTCGCGCCGCCTTCCGAGCTTGATCCAACTCCAGGAGTTTTGTCTGCACCACGGCTACTGCCTCATTTACCGCCACCCAGTTTTCTTCCGACTTCAACATCTCTTCCACCAGGCCTCGATGTCCGCCCCTAAGATGCTGTTCAACCTCCTTTTCTGCTGCAGAAATCTGGGACAATGGAACATAACGTGCTCCGGGTCCTCAAAAGTAGCACCGCATTCAGGACAGTTGGGAGACTCGTCCAACTCGAAGCAATGCAAGTACTTCCTATAGCCACCGTGTCCCGTAGGGAACTGTGTCAGGTGGTAATTCAATTCTCCGTGCTTTCGGTTGACCCATTTCTCGATACACGGGATCAATGTATGGGTCCTGCCCTTGTCGGAGTTACCCCATCGTTGTTGCCACTTGCCACACAACTCTCTCCTGATGGCTTTTCGGAAATCCGCATTCACCTCGGCTGGATTTGCCTTCCGTTTTTCGTAGAGCCAGTGTGCCTCGCTCGCTAGAAGATCTATAGGGATCATTCCTGCGATAACACACACTGCCGCCCTAAATGCGCTGCACACCCTTAGCGCAATTGGCCGGTATGCCGAACATATCTTCCTCCGGTTGACAGCGTGGTTCAACGCTCCCGCCCAGACAGGGGCCGCGTAGTATGAGTAGCCTGCGACTATACTTCGGCCCTCCCACGTTAGGCATCATCCTTGCAAGGGATGAGCTGGCATTTGCTGCCTTCTCTCGCGCATAATCCAAGTGTCCCTTGAAACTCAGCTTGGCATCGATCATCACCCCCAGGTAGCAGGCCATCCCTTACACATCTGCGTAACGGCGAAGAATCATTTTTGGCAGTATGGGCAGTCATAGCATGGTTGATGGAGGGCTTCCTGATTCCTGCCTTCATCCCTGAGCTCTTCTCGGCATGGGTTCAGATTTGTGTTTTTTGGGAGCATTCCCTTCATGCGGGGTACTCTCTGCTGCTCCCCGCTTTCTTGACTGCAATAAAGATGGCTTCGGTATATTCTGAGCCTTCTTAAGGGCCTCTTCTGGTTTCAGGCCTTCCCCCAGGTAACGCAGGTACAATTTAGCACCTGAAACCTGTCGTTTGATATCTTTATCTCAGACGTGCTTTTGCATGTCCCTACTATTTGAGTAGTGATAGTAGTTTGTTGATTGTTGTCCTCGAAGTATACCAATGTTGACCTTGGATCTACTGCTTGACGTCCCAACCCTCTCAGTATTTCGGAGATGTGCCTCCACCTGGCTAACCAGTTTGTGTGCGGTACGGGGTCCCGCTTGTTTGGTCGGAGTTTTTTTGTTTTAATACCGGTGCGGACTGGAAGTTCTAAACACTGGGTCCACCCCGACGTTCCGGCGCCGGGCTGCGAGGGAAACATTCCAGACGTAACCTTCGCGTCGGAATCACTGTTGTCGATGGTAGACGGGTGGCGAATTCTGGGAGACTTCTCGGCAAGCGACTTTCTGTGAATGAAACGTCGCGAAAGTGAACATCGAGAGGTTTGTCGAAACTCTTAGAATAGGTGGGACTGTACTCGAGGGTACTCCTGGGAGCGGTGGAACTGCTGCCGACACTGTCGTAAATTCACTTATGAACCTGTTTTATCGAGGGTATCGAGACGTGTATTGTTGGAGGGTGGAAACCGCAGAGCAGGAGTGTCAGAAGCTCCGCCGCTTGACACAACGTCTAAGCGACCGGGAGGAAGGAGGTATGCACCATTGTGACGGAGTAAAAATCAACCAAAAGGAAACTCCGCAGCGCAATAAACAAGAGCAAAGGTCGCTGCAGGCAGGATTTGGTCGACGAGGTGAATGGGGACCCGTGGGGACTCCGTCACAAACTGCTAACCCGGAAAATCGGGGCTCTGCGGAAACCCTGTTCACTTAAGGCCGAGTATATGGGCTGCATTGTAAGGGCAGTATTCCCTGAGTACCCCGTATGGGTTGATGACGTCGGTTGGTACGGGCAGTCCTCCCTATGAAAAGCAAGAAGGCGCCATTACCCGATGGCATTCCAGCAGAGGTATATAAACTGGTACTCCAACACCAGCGAGACCTACTGCTCGACGCATTCAACGCTTGTCTGAAAAAGGGCATTTTCCCTTCTTGTTGGAACGTGACGAGACTTGCTTTGATCCACAAAAGGAAAGGCGACCTCGACAGGGATCCATCCTAGGGCCGACCTCTGGAACGCTACCTATGACAGCGGTAAAGTACCTCGGGCTGACTCAAAGATGAGATTTTTTGAGTAAATCGAAGTATCAGCGAACAAGGCTGCAGCTGGAGTTTCGGCGTTAAGTAGGTTACTGACAAACATTGGGGGTCCTACGTCTAGCAGGCGACGTCTGCTGATGAGTTCAACGCAGTCTGCCCGCTCTACGGCGTAGAGTTATGGGCTGATGATCTTGGCAAGGAGGTATATCGTAAACGTCTCGCGCAAGTACAGAGACGGGGAATTTTGGGGGTGACGTCTGCGTACCGCATTGTCTCTGAACCGGCCGTGATGGTGATCGCGGGAGTGATCCTCGTTGCCCTTCTTACTAAGGACTGTTAGGCCATATATTAGCGCAAGGGAGATGAACCAAGGGAGGTTGTTGCTCATGAAGAACGGCAACGCACCTAGACGAGTAGCACCTCTCTTGGCAAAATTAAACCAGAGGCAGATTGACTGCGCGGCTCATCGGCAACTTAGGTGCGTGGCTGAATCAGAAGCATGGTGAGACTGACTATTTCCTTACCCCAGTTTTAAGTGGGCATGGAAGTTTTCAGTCTTACCTGCACAAGATTGGAAAGGCGCGATCTCCGAATTTTGTGTTTTGCAATGGAGTTGTGGGCGACGCCCATCACACTTTTTTTTCTTCTGGAAGGTGGGATGGGGTTCGTCAGCAGCTCTATTTAAACACAGGGGAGCTGATCTGAGGAGCTGAGGAGTGCTGACAGGTGGAGCCGTGTTGCCCATTACGTTCGGGTCCTTCTCGTTTCTAAGAAGATAGAGCTCGACCGGTGGAGGAGCCGAATGGCAGGGGTTTCTTGAACTGACAGTTCCCTTCCCCCTCTCTCCTCCCGTTGGTGAAAGGAATTCCCTGATTTGAAGGCTCCGAAAGGCCGGAAAGTTCGGGAACTAGCCCGATGTAATATGACAAACAGTTCCAGGCTAGCGCTTTGACGGTGGGGAGGTGTTTAGTTGGTTGTCCGACTACGTGCCGAACCGGGAGTCCTACACTGTGTGCCCTTACTCAAAAAAAAAAACAAAATGCCTCTCTGCAGAATAGAGTTTCATTTCTGTTCACTTAATAATGTACTAAAAGAAGTTCGTGATTTATTGTATTCTTCCTACAACTCTGAGTCTCGTAGGTTATTGCTTCTCCAGAAGTTGTGGGAAAAATGAGTCTTTATGACTTCATGCCAGCCTCATCAAACCAGAGGGTTGATTATATATTCTTTCTTTTCCATCGATTTGATAACGTTGGTGCAGGTAGGCTCTTGATGAAATATGGAGGAAATGCCAAGGTAGAGTGGGTCCCCAAAAAGGTTATGCTGCGACGTTATCCAAGGTTGGGTGGGTGCTTTCGGCGATGGTGTGATCCGTGGTGGGGTCTCCATCCTTCGTTCGGCGCTAGTTCTAAGTCTTCCGGGTCCACGAGGTTGTTTAGCCGTTATTTTACTAAATTTCTATGATTAAGCAATCATTCTTCGTTTCCCTCGAAATGGGTGAAATTTCAGTTTGGGGAAAAAATTGATTTGCTCTTGCGACTAAAACAGGTGTCGTCGCCAAACGGGGTTGAAATGTAGAAAGGATCCATACGATAGTATGGTGATTTGCCAACTGGCTTTGTCAGTTGTCTTTGCCGAATAGTATAGAGCTTTGTACATAAGACAGTAGGGCACAGACCAGTTATAGATAATGAGTGATAAAATACTATATATCCTATATTGAAGTAGGTATTCAAGGGACGACAATCCATCCATAAATCATTCTTTTCTCATTTCTCAGTCCCACAATGTAGCTAATTAAGCAGCCCTATTCTATGGATAACTACTTCTTGACCCTTGGTAGGAACTGAATACCTAATTTTCTTTGAACAGTTCCATTTCGAGATTTGATGTTAATTGACTTTTATAGAGGGTCCAAAACTGCACGTCAATTGATGTTAGGGTGTCCTGCTTGCCCACTGATTAAATTATATTCAAACAAACCAAGTCAATTTGATTTACACATATCAATTAATCATATCCAGATAAATTTTCTGTTACAATAGTGGATTCGCAATATATTCCATTCACATCCAATCCAGACTCATCCAGACTCATTCCCTGCAATGAAAATTCCAACTAGCGCAATTGTTTCGTTTTCTCGTTTTGTTTCAAACAAAATCGACTGAATTCATTGGTATGAAACGGAAACACATCAAAGCATACAAACTCCATAACTTTTTTTCAAATGGGTCGATGATATACAGTATGCAAAATTCGTATTGGAACACCTATGATTTTACAGAAAAATGGTTTATTCTACGAGAAAATTAAATGATTTTAGCACAATTATATTTCTAATTATTTGCATTTGAGTTAAGACACTTTTAACATATAAAAGTTTTTAAAATAACAAAACCGGTTTTTCATAATGGGCTATAGATCATTATTGTCGAAGCAAAATTCGTATTAGAACACTAATGGTGCGACACTGTACGCTTCCAGGAAATGCACAATTTGCACAGATTGTGATGTTTTAGTTAATGATCGGCTGTGTATCGAGTTAGAGAATAGTTTTAAGTATAAAAATTACATTTATTTTCCATAATTAGTTATACTATTCAAAATTCATCAAAATGGGTCGGAAGTCAACAGAGTTATCAAACGATGTTCGAAAATTAATCGTTAATTTGCATGAAAATGGGAAATCGCTCCGGGAAATGGCAACAATCGTTCAAAGAAGTCTTACCACGGTTTACAACATAATCAAAATATACAAATCAAGCGGCAGGATCAATAAGAAATCGCATAATCCGAATCGATTGCTTCTGACTCGCAGACATCAGTCCTTTCTTCTCCGTCAAATTCGAAAGGATAATGCCGTAAGTGCTGTAAAGCTAGCTGCCCTCCTAGAGAAATATTGTGGAGTAAGTGTAACAGCTCAAACGATTCGAAATTACATTCGCCGGCTTCAATTTCGGAGCAACGTAAGTGCAAGAAAACCTTTTATAAATACAGTAAATCGGAAAAAGCGAATTACATTCGCAAAAAGGTATTTAAATAAAAACTTCCGATTTTGGAAAAATGTAATTTTTACCGACGAATGTAAATTTAATGTTAAGTCGTCGGATGGTCGCATACGAATTTGGCGTGAACGAAATACTCGCCTCCATCCAAGAAATCTGAGACCAACCTTTAAACATGGGTACCGCTCATTAATGGTTTGGGGTTGTTTCGCTGCATCCGGCGTTGGAGAGCTCCACTTTATCGAAGGAAATATGAATGCCGCGCAGTATATCGACATTTAAAAAAAAAATCTGCATAAAAGTGCGAGAAACTTGGGCATTGAGGACCGCTACATATTTCAGCAAGACAATGACCCCAAGCATACCGCTTTAAATACTCGCTTGTGGTTATTGTACAATTGTAGAAAATATTTAAAAACCCCTCCTCAGAGCCCAGACATTAACCCTATTGAAAATTTGTGGTCAATTTTTAAACAGAGGTCAAGATATCGTAGCATAAGAAACATCAGTGACCTTAAAACTGCATTACAGGAAGAATGGAAAAAAATTCCGAGAAACTTGACTGAAAAATTGGTGCAGTCGATGCCAAAACGACTAAGGGCTGTTATAAAGCAAAAAGGCTACCCAACTAAATATTAGATGTGTTTAAGAAAATGAATTTTTGTAATCCATTTTAGTGTTCCAATACGAATTTTGTTTTTGTTAAAGTATGAAATTATTATTATTTTTTTTTTGTTACCAAAATTTTTAGTTATTTTTATACAATTGAATAAATATTTTGATTTAAAATCCAAAACACATTTTAATTTTTCAAAATTCGTGCGAATTTCGAAGATTTAAGCAAAAAACTGTTAAAAACCTATGTGTTCCAATACGAATTTTGCATACTGTATATCGGCTGGAAGACAAACACTTTCCAAACATAAATCCTTATAGAAAGTTTTCCAGTCACGTTCTGGGTCACAGTTGAGTTGAGATTGGACATTTAGGTGCTGTACAGGTGAAAATAGGTACGTCCGTGTTGGGAGAAATGCCAGGGCGGGGAGCGAGTATTCAATTTCATTGGACAAGTTGATACGTTTGACAAAATAATTCGTGAATAGTAAGTTTGAAAGCTTGATAGGCTGAAAAGGGATTAGAAGGGTAGTTTGGTTTGGTCAAGAAAGGTCGTTGTGGTTTTTAGGTAATGATGTTCACGCTTAGCAATTATGTGTGCTTATGTACAGTAACTTTATAGTATTCTCTCATACGTGACAGTCTGCAACCTTATCCTACCATTCGCTACTCCCACGCAAAATTGCTTGATTGCTTGGTTTCTTTAACGAATCTTCGATTTGCTTGGACGTTGGTTTTTGATCCTGCATTTAGGACCTCCTGCACCGGTAAGTTTCAGTGTCCGTTTTAGTTTGACTCAAGTTTTACTTTAACTGATAAGCTTTACAAAGTTCATGAAAATGTTAAGATTGTTTAAGTAAAGAAAATAAGAGATGAAGCCAGCTTACGTTTTCGTGCCAGGCAACTCGTCAGACGCTGCCTCACCTCTGCTCTGCAAGTAATATGACCGAATCTATTCGTAGGTATTAAACCCTTCTTGTTATACACCCTTGCCCTGGTATGAAACCAGGTTCATTTTCATTCATTTTTTAAAACCCACCAAAGCTAAACCCCAAACGAGGGGTCACGGATCAAAAGAAGAGGGACTAAGTTGCTCTCCATTTATTCGGTCCGCATTGGAATCTGTAAAACCTTCTGGAGCACTAGAAGATATACCAGAAGAACTTAGCGAATCGGTAAGCCACTATAAGAGAGTAGCTTCATAAGGTTTAGCAAATATACATAGTTGGTGACTAAATGAGTTCGTAATCGATGGTGTTTTCTATTCAATATTGGGCTATATCATGATCATCATCATCATCAACGGCGCAAGAACCGGTATCCGGTATAGGTCTGACTTAATAAGAAACTCCAGACATCCCAGTATTGCGCCGAGGTCACCAATTCGATATCCCCAAAAGCTGTCTGGCGTCATGACCTACGTCATCGTTCCATCTCAGAGGCAGGGTCTGCCTCGTTTTCTTTTTCTACCATAGATATTGCCCTTATAGACTTTCCGGGCTGCATGATCCTTATCTATACGGATTAAGTGACCCGCCCACCGTAACCTATTAAGCCGGACGGTCATGGTATCGCTCATAGATTTCATCGTTATGTAGGTTACGGAATCGTCCATCCTCATGTAGGGGACCAAAAATTCTTCGGAGGATTCTTCTCTCCACCACGGCCAAGGGTTCGCAATTCTTCTTGCCAAAAACCCAGGTCTCCGAGGAATACATGAGGACTGGCAAGATCATTGTCTAGTACAGTAAGAGATTTGACCTTATCGTGAGACGTTTCCAGTGGAACAGTTTTTGTAAGTTGAAATAGGCTCTGTTGGCTGACAACCGTGCGCGGATTTCATCATCGTAGCTGTTATCGGTTGTGATTTTCGACTCTAGAAAGGAGAAATTATCAACGGTCTCCAAGTTGTAGTCTCCTATCCTTATTCTTCCCGTTTGACTAGTGCGGTTTGATGTTGTTGGCTGGTTCGTTTTCGGTGCTGACGTTGCCACCATATATTTTGTCTTGCCTTCATTGACGTGCAGCCCAAGATATCGCGCCAATGGCCGTCTGCTCGATTTGGATGAAGGCAGTTTGTACGCCTCGAGTCGTTCTTTCCATGATGTCGATATTGTCAGCATCGACCAGTAGTTGGGTGGACTTAAAGGGGATCGTACCTCTTGCATTTACTTCACACCTACACCTGCCTTGCAAGCGCAGAGTGCACAGCCTTTCGCTTATATTTTCAAAGTCGATAACAGCAGGTTTCATTTTTTGGCTGACTAAAAAACCTACCCTGAGCACATGGTTTACTGGATGGCCGCTATAATATATGGTATTCCGGCTCTTCTCCAGGAAACCGGTCCCTGTCCACTGCATTTCGTGCAACGTTGTTACATCAGCCCTATGTTCGGACAGGGTATCGGCTAAGAAAATGGGCAAACCGTTAATCCGTTGTCGTTGCCGGGTTCGTCGTTGTAAAATCCATCCTGTCGGAGGCCCTTCTGCTTTGTAATGTTGACTTTTATGCTCCATCCATACCAATCCACATTTTGCCCTGGGACCTATACTACCCTTTCACCTCCGTTCTTGTATCCATTAATACAACTGCAGAAGTCTCAAATTTCATTGACGTGATGTTTTGAAAAGGATACTTGATTAACTCCATCTCCCTTCCTTCCTTCCCTCCTCCATATCTTTCCTTGGAAGTTAGTTTCTCGGAATTTCCCTATTTTAGCTTGTAAATTAATACTTCTTTGTGTACAGTTCCCTAGGCGATTAAGGACTCCTTTGGTGCAGGAAGATGAATTGAAAACTCTGAACGGCACACTTTTAGAGTGCTATGAAGAGGCTTGTCCTATTTCCCGAGGCCAAAGCGGTAAAATGGTTCCTTGGTGGAACCGAGAACTGCAAAAACTCAGGAAATCAACCAGGTGACTTCTAAATCGTGCTTGCAAAAGTAACAAGGACGAAGACTGGTTAAATTTCAGGAACTCACAACGTGAATATAAGAGGCTCGTGAGGTGCTCGAAACGAGACTCCTTTAGAGTGTACTGTGAGGAACTGGAAGGCGAAAGGGAGACGTCAAGGCTGTGCAGAGTCCTCAAAAGGGATGAGTCGGCCAAGTTGGATTCTCTTAGAAAACCCGACGGTACTTTCACGAGCTCCAGACTGGACTCAGTACAGACCCTCCTGGAAGTACACCACCCGGGAGAACGGGTGAGAGAAGTGGTAGGGGGAGAGTTGACGGTTCTTGCAACCCCTTCAACACGCAAGCGTTGCAAGGGGAACTGGAACACTGCGAAAGCGGTTGTTACCCATGAAAAGGTGAGAGCTGCTATACTGTCCTTTGAACATTTCAAAGTACCTGGCATGGATGGCATCTATCCGGCAATGCTAAAGGAGGGTATGGAGCATTTAAAGCGACCTCTAAGAAATATTTTTCGAGGATGCCTTGCTCTGGGCTACGTGCCTTCTTCTTGGCAACAGGTTAAGGTAGTTTTCATACCGAAACCTGGGAAAGATGACTATTCTAATCCAAAGGACTTCAGACAGATCAGCTTGACTTCATTCTTGCTGAAAGGTTTGGAGAGACTGGTGGAGCGTCACATTCGTGGAAACGTACTTAGGTCACACCCACTTAGTGAAAACCAACATGCTTACCAACGTGGAAAGTCTTGTGAGTCTGCTCTTCATTCTTTGGTCACAAAGATAGAGGACGCAACTTTGAATGGTGAGTACGCGATGGGGGTGTTCGTGGACATTGAAGGGGCTTTTGACTGTGCGCCTTTTCAAAAACTTTTTGATGCCGTCAGAGCGCATGGTGTTGATGATGCTTTAATTAAGTGGATCCATGCTATGTTAACGCAAAGATTGTTGTGCGCTGAGGTAGGGGTCGATCGCTACCTGACTACAGAAGCGACGAAGGGCTGCCCCCAAGGAGATGTGCTTTCGCCGCTTCTGTGGAGTATGCTGATCGACTCACTGCTATGCGAACTGCAAAATTTGCCAATACACGCTCAAGCTTATGCTGATGACGTGGCTGTACTTGCTGTTGATCGGGATCTTGGAACGATGTGCAGGAATATACAGCGTGCCGTTGATTTGATAGACAGCTGGTGCCTTAGACATGGTTTGTCAGTTAATCCAAATAAAACCACAATGGTTTTATTCACAAAAAGGAGAAAACTGGATGAACTTTGTCTCCCTGAGATGAGGGGTACTACCCTTCAACTCTCCGAAGAAGTGAAATATCTGGGGGTCACTCTAGATAAAAAACTTCTTTGGAACAAACATGTAGAGGTAAAGATGAAACGAGTTCTCACAGCTTATGGGATGTGCAGATGGACCTTTGCCTCGACATGGGGACTCAGGCCTCATGTGGTAATGTGGATATATGTTGCCATCATGTGGTGGGTTAAGGTGAGACAAAAAGGTTTTCATCGTAAACTAGACTGCAAAGAACTGTTTGTCTGGGTATCACTGGTGCCATGAGCACGACATCCGGCGCAGCTCTGAATGCACTATTCAATTTGCAGCCCCTGGATATATTTATTTAAAGCACTGCAATGAGAGCAGCTCATAGGCTAATTCGATTAGATCTATGGGAAAACAACGGATGTGGGGGGCACAGAGCATTGGAAGAGTTACTGGGAGGACTAAATCCAGTTCTTACAATGCCTTCCGATTCTCGTGTCCCCATACATCTGTTTGGTAGAAGATATGTAGTTACCCTGAAGTGTAGAGAGGACTGGGAAGACCCAGAGGAATGCGTGGCGGGATATACGGAAGTCTTCTACACCGATGGCTCAGAGGAGTCTACCTCTCGAATAAAAACGAGAAGTAGGCTTTTCCTTTGGGACAATATGCAACGGTTTTTCAAGCCGAAGTTTATGCGATCCTAAGGGTGGCAAACTGGGTGATTGACGAGCGGTTGAAGGGCAGGCGCATCGCAATCTGCAGTGACAGTCAAGCTGCACTGAGGGCATTGAGCAGTCCTTTGATCACCTCGAAAATCGTTCAGGAATGCAGAAACCGTTTGAACTCTATGTCTAGATTCAATACGGTGGAACTACTCTGGGTACCTGGTCCCTGTGGCATAGAGGGAAATGAAATCTCGGACGCTTTAGCGAAAGAGGGGTCAATCTCCTCTATGCCGGGATCGGAGCCAGCAATTGGGGTATCAGTAGCATTGGCTAAATCTGTTTTCAAAAACTGGGAACAAGTTTCCCATAATGACAGGTGGCAGAGCCTAAATGCTGCTCGATACACCAAACTTTTCCTGCCAGAACCGAACATACGTACCGCAAAGTTTATCCTGTCGAAAAGCAGGAGGACTTGCAGGTGTATTGTGGGCATTCTGACAGGCCATAATTCACTAGCTGGGCATATGTTTAGAATACGAATTACCGAAGATGATACGTGTCCCTCCTGTAATGAGGAAGCGGAATCCACGGAGCATTTCCTATGTGAATGCCCCGCTTATGGACGCATCAGGCATCAGATCTTTGGTGCCGATGTCCTCCAATTGCGACGGGTAGCATCACATCCACTAACGGAAATCGTGCGATACGTTAACGAATCCGGAATATTCCGTTAGACGGGGGAGGCGAGTACAACGGGCCAACACGGCCTGAGTGCTCAGAAGCTGTAGCTTCTCCCCCACCATACACACATACAAATGCTTCTTTGTATTCTCTTCGAAAGGAATTCGAGTGACGTTTTTGATGGCACTATCCTAGTTGACCAACAAGGACACGTCATCCGAGCTTACCTAAAACCTAAGCAAGTAGCGCAATCGACCCGGAAGATCCGTTTATACCTGAGGTCAGTTCTACAGAAGTTCCCGTTTGACAGATGGTTGCATCCTCGAACCTTGCCAGGCCTAGCAATGTGAGGGGTCTTCTTACACTTTATATCCCTTAAGCGTTAATCATAAAGCCTTCCCGTGTTCGTGAACCGGGCGCGTGAAACCGCACCGGATTCAAAAATATAAACATTGTGTATTCGGCTACACTACTTTAACATAAGAAAATTATTCTGAAAGTGGAAAAAAACAGGTCGTCAGTGTGGGAGTGCTGCGATCGAAAAGGAAAATCCATGACCGATCACATCCTCAATCGATGTATCTTTTTCTTAAATTTTAAAAAGGCGCAGTCTTTGGGGTTCCCACCTTACCTTGGCATCGTTCGGCCTTCATAACTGAAGATGCCCCCACTGTTGGCTATAAGTTCTGCTGGAAGTCTATAAAATGTGGGGAAAGGAATTCTAAAAGCAAATATTTGTCAATGTGACTCAATAATACAATCGTTCATTTGCAACTTGAATTTCAGTACTGACGGACAGATGAGAACGAAGGAGCCTAAAATATTATTATAATAAAAGAAAGGAATTAATTAATATGAGGAAGGGGAATTCATTAAGGCAGAACATCGCTAGGTTGACTCAAATTAGCACTGACGTTGCCAGCAGATGGGTGAAAAATAAGGAGACAGTGGACTTACCAAAATTATGCCATCCCCGGTGAGGCACCCATATCTGAAATTCTGGACACACACAGGACGAAATTCTATGTCATAAGCAGTCGGTTGCGACACTCTGGAGGAAATCACTCCCGACGTTTTCAGAACACACACAAGGAGCTTTCTCAGATCACTCAACAAATCGTATAAGAGTTTCCCGTCAGCGTAGTTGTTGGTGACATCAGCAAACGGGTGGAATTTGCTGTTTACCCGCTTAACCTGTAGAGTGCACTTTCCCGCTCAATAACTTTGCGAAAGTTACTCAGGGGAGGTTGAATAAACCATAAACACCTTGAAGAACTAAAGAGGCTCCGGACTGGATTAGGTAACAAATTTTTGGTATAAAGATGTCATAAGTATACACATCGGTCGGAGAAATTTCCATCCTCCCTCACTATGGGGACTATTTACCTTGTCGCCGAAAAAAAATGGTGCAAAACCCCGCTGACACAGGACCGATTATTTGCTGTCAACCCCTCTTTAAATTCATAACGGCCATAGTAAGTGAAAAAGTAAATGTACACTTCGAGACTAAAAACATTCTTTTCTAGCAGCAGACGGGCTGCTAAGTTGAAACAAGGAGTTGCAACAACCAACTCGTTATTGATTTGGTATGACCAAAGAAATCACTTACTTCGAATACAAGGCAGCATTCCACGTACCTGGCTGATCAATGACTTACTTCTGCAAATAGGAAAGCTTTTGGCGAGAGCCATGGAATTGCAACATAATGCCACTGCGTTGATCTGAGGGTATCACCTCAGAGCCCGCCCATGTGTTGAAAGATATTTGCCAAGGGGGTTCATTGAGTTCCCTTTGGTTTTGTATGGTACTGGACGACCTTTCATGGTAGCTGAATGATTCTAGACGGCATGACTTTGCAATGAAGTATGGTCCACGTAATGAGTACGAGCTGACATATATGATGCACCATTTTAGGGGTCTGTTGGGCATTGTCGATATGTTCGGGCGTGCTATTCGGAAGAAATTTGGTTTAGGCGAATGGCGAATCCAAGCCATCGGCAAGATTCATCACGACCCGCATGCTGGACATAGAATAGACCTCTACATCTAGCCATAAACGAGAAAGACTTTTACAAGAGCTTAGGAATTTTGCAAGGAACTCATGCTCGAGTCGCTGGTTTGAAGGATGCTCTACTGCCAAAATTCCAGCGATGTGTGTAGTTGGTGCTAAAACCGTGTCTCTCGGAGAAGAATAAGATATGTGTTCGTTATCCCTTCGCTGATATATGCGCATATGGGAAGACCGATCTGGGAAGCTTCTAGCGGCGGGTAGAGACTACTAAGTCCAAATTCAGAATGCATCACTCGAGTTCCGACGTAGAGGGGATGAGTCTGCAAGAGGAGGATGGAGGCAGGGGTGTGGTTGATATCACCGCCAAGTCGACTCCGGACGCGCCTATTTCTACAAAAAAAGGAGCAAGTGAATCTCTTGCATGCGTTTATTTGTAATATTTGTAAGGCAAATTGCGGGCTAATTCGGCACAACTTGAAGAAATCAAACCGAGAGCAGGTGGATAAGTAGTCGAAAGCAATGAACGGTGAATTGCCTCAGGTAGTTGTTTGTTGATCTCAATTTGTCAATCTGGACAAATACAGGAACCCTAAGGACGAGGGTGGTCTAGCGCTGAAACGCGGTTTTTGTGCTTTGCATGAATATTTTACACCCACTATTCTGCCCAGATCCGGACAGAGGACTGGCTGAAATCACGGACTTACCCCTCCCATTTGGCTCATCTGAGTGTCCGGAGAGCTGAACCGAACGAAAATACGATAGCCGAGCTCTGCCTGTGGATATCGAGAGAATAACTCAGCAGTTAAACTAAGCAGACAAGAGGACCAAGAAGTCGCGTGAAAACGAATTTCTCAGCTACGATGGGATGAAAACTCTTCCATTGCCTTTTTCAGTGCACAAAATTAGTAGATACCGCAATATGTTTATTAAGGCAAGTAAACTGCATGCCAATAAAGGAATAGAATGCATGATTCAGTGCTAAAGTAAAGTTGGCCATTGAACAAGAAATTGGGAGCAGGATAATGACAAAGAAGGGGTTATGGTATTGGAAAGAGGAAATTGCGGCTTGTAATTTATCAAAATTCGTTATGGAAAGACAGCTGAAAATCAAAAAGGACAGGACACAACTATTGCAGGGGCAAATTTATCTTACCTATCGAGCTGCTGCCACGGTGGTAAGAGCAAGGATCAGTAGGAATTGATGAGCGGAGGAATTGTTTCTTGTTGATCTCAACGTCCAAATACTTGGTAGCTAAGGAAGTGGGATGTGACACCAACTTCTCCTCTTTCAAATGGTTTAAGGTTTTGTTGTGTCCGCGGCTTAGCGAAAGGAGTGGTATTCCATTCGGCTTTTTTAGGGGTTAATCTGACCAAATAATACATTCAACAATGTGTAATATTCTCTTTATTCTGACATTTTTTCTACTCCTTTAGTATTCTCACTTATTCTTCTTTTTTTTTCTCAATTCCTCAATCCCTTTATTTAAAAACAATACTTAACATTTTACCATGGACCGGGAACGAAATTAACGAGAACGAGACCGGCTGATCAAGGGACAGCTTATGAGCTGGATTGGAGTTTTCAATTGGAAAGCGAGTCTCGGGCGGAGAGGTTGTCCTGAGAGATTATGTGGTTTGAAAATTAGTAAGTTTGAGAAAATTAAATCTGTGAATCAAAAGGGGGAATGCATATCTAAGCCGGTTAGTGCAGAAACCAGATTGAAGTTTTGGGGAATCATCTCCGATGAACATGAATTGAGGGTTTTGTGCGGTAGAAAAGAAGATAATGTCCAATTCGTCGGGTTACATTTTGGTTTAATTTTTTAATCCCGGTAATTGGTGAACATTTGATGTGATCCGAGGGAAGCCATTGAAGATAATTGTGTGCGCTGCGATTTGATGTGTCACTACTGACTTTTTTTTCTGGTTTTTCTGTAACGGAAAGAGCCACGCGCACAGAATTTAACAGAAAGTAAGTCTTGATTCGCCTAGTTTCTCACACTCGAGATTGTGCAGTGGAAAAAGTTGAGCTTCGCAAAATGGTTAAGATTGTCAGTTCCCTGAGATTCTGATTTACTCCTATAAAATCTAAATCCATGTGCGGGTGCCGGTCATGTTTAAATTATTTATGAAATTCAGTTTTTACAATGGTGTACTTTATATTTTCCTTTGAATTTACCTATCCTTCATCCTTTTACTTATGATTTTTCTTTGCATGAATACTTATATTCATGAATTGACTTTCTTTAATTTCAGGACTTCCTTGTTCTCTCCTCCTCCTTAGCGCGGCAAAAATCATACAATAAGGGACATCCTCTAATATAATGGCCTGAGGATGCCAAAGAAGGACGGGAACCTCAGAGACCGCGCCTCAGAAATCATTTGAGACAACATGGATCCTCTTTTTCGATGGCGGTATTCGGGTCCGGAGTTGTACCCACGCAGTCGAGCCGGTGTTTTTGATTTTACTTTCAGGTTTAGCTTGCGTGTGTTTATTCCGTTAGGATTCCGTGCACGTGAGGGATGGAAGTGCTTAAAGGACCCTCGTACATTCCCGAGCACAGAGGCGAGTAAGGATTTTTCGACAGCGCACTTCGATGGAGGGTTAATATTTGCGGGCGGACCTTCACAGTCAATTTTGCCAACTTTTTAGGGTTTGGCATAGTTCTATCCTGTTGGTCTCTCCGGCCACTCAGGATGGAATCGAAAATTCTTCATTCCAATTTATTTCACTTTGAGGTGTAATACCTCTATATGATGTGGAAGGGTGGTCAAACTGCGAACTAGCGTATCCAAAATTGGAAGCCGTTAATGACGCGAACGGCTTGATATTGAAGTTGGGCCACCAGCAATATCCAATGATATTCATTTTTTCGTCAATTTTAGGGGATACGCACTGAACTTCATCAACAAGAGATAATTAAGAGTAGCTTGTTGTTTTCCAAGGAATTTAGAATCGGTTCTGATATAGGAAAATCCAAGTATTATGTGATCCTGAAAGCTTTATTTTCACTAACAATTTTGGAAAAATAATCAATTATTGTCAGTTTTAATAATTTGAGTTCTAAAATGAAAATTCATCTTTTTGAAGGCATCTTCCAATACCGACGTTTTTCGGCTCCACCCTTCACATATAGGAAATATTCATCAATATTTCTATCCTGAAAAAGACACCTCAAACTTATCTGAGCACTCCATCAGCATTATCGCATTTCTGTTCACGATTAATAATATTTGATTCTAAACAAACAAACAAACAAATTATCTGACCATGACAGTTGGTAACTAACGAAGTGTAGTCTCAGATAAATTTTATCATTCAAACAATTTCCAAATCACGGCAGCTGTCGAACGTGTTTCTGCTTACTGAGTCGGAAAGTTCACTTATCCGTTGCTGACATTGTTCAAATTTCTGGAATTTTATATTGTAGTGCTGGAAACAGTAGAAAGCATTGATTTGAAGCTCCGTTTTTGCTTAAAAATTGGGACATACTATTGTAAGGGGGTCGGGCGAAATGCTCACTTACTCGCTTGCCATTCTGGTGGTTTACGTTAGTGTCTGACTACAAACTTGCCAAGCATAGACCGTTGTAGATACATACATGTTAGGTCATGGTACGAGTGCTAGTGTTTTAAGCCCCGGGAAAACAATGCGAAAAACATTTCCATTTTCTTATTCATATCAAATTGAAATGTGCGGTGAAAGTCCTGACTTCATTTCAAGTGGAAAACTGTAGAATTTGGGATTGGAGTTTGTTATAGAAAAACACTCAATGCAAACAGGATGGGGGGTTAACCGGACAATAAATGAGGTGTGATGGACTCATATAAGTTCAAGCGATTTCTATTCCCATTCGAAAAGATGGCATTAGGACCTCTTGGACAATTAACTTATGGATAAGATAGAATCAGAAATCTTTGATAATGCAAAGCGACTACCGGAGCTGGGTGTGACGAGCGGGTAGAAAGGAGAGCCCTCAGACCCGGGGGACCCGGGATAAAATGGGGCCTGGCATAATTTTTCTCCAGACCCAGACATTTTTCACTCCGGGCCCGAATTTTTCACATAACTTTTACCCTGGGCCCGGATTTCCTCTCTATGGCCCTGACCGGAGTAATTACTTAGCTAAATTTTAGACAACGCAATGGGCGAAGTGGCTGATACGTCAGCTTTACGTGCACCAGGTTTGAGTCCTGGAAGCATTTATAGATGTTTCGGCTGTCTCACCTCGGGTATGATTTTTCCTCCCTACGACTCTGAGTTCATTGTATTTTGCTGCATTTTCCGCTTCTCTGACCAGCGCAGTAGCAAGTTCTTCCTTCCCTCGGTATAGGGGTTCAAGCGCGTCATGTCCGCATTCACTCGCAGCAGTCAATGGAGTCTTCAACGCCTGCCGTTCATTGGTCTACTTCCAAAAATTTGGCGGTCAATGGAGTCTTCAACCTCTTTCGTTCATCGACCCGCTTTCAAGATTTCGCAATCAGCGAGATCTTTTGACGCCCCTTCAGGACGTAGCCGACGAAGTATCTTTGATGGCAGCCCAATGCCCATCAATATTCTCAGCATTTTCTGAAATCCACGAACCTCCCAACATTATCGTTACGACTGTCAAGACCGCATTTCCCCATCGCATGTCCTAGTAAAGTGTTGTCGGAGCCCATCTTGGCATTCAGATCACCCATCACAATCACAATGTCATCTTCAGGAAGTCTCTCCTGAACTGTGTTTAGTTGCTCGTAGAAACCATCCTTCTCCAGTGTATGTAAAGTCTCCGTTGGTGCATAGCGTTGTTCAATTATAATGATTTTTAACTTGAAGCGGAACCTTGTTATAAGTCGGTCAAAAACCGGCTCCCAGGTCAAGAGAACACGCTCTGCGGTAACCGTCAAAAACATCCCAACACCAGATTCATGTCGCTTACCACTCGTTTTTTCCGAGTACAAAGGTACACTGCCGCAAGAGGGGAGGAGTATTCTCCAGAGTTTCACTTGCTTACTTCGCTTAGGCCCAGAATTTCCAGCTTATATCTTTGGAATTCGCTCTCAAGTTTGAGAAAGCACCCTCGCTAATGTTGCCGAAGAGCGTGTGCACATTCCAGAAACCAATCTTAGTTTGTTTTTGATAACCAAAGATCGTAGCCGAGAGGTCAGTTCCTATCCGTGGCCTTGTTGACATTTAGAGCTTCAAAATTTGCAAGCTGCTGATCCACAAATTTCTCTCTTTCTCTCTTTTAGTCACCTCTTGTGACAAGCAGGAAAGACTTTGAGTGTATTCTTAAACCCCAGCAGGCAGGTAAAAAAATCCCAGCTGCTGAATTTTTTATAAAAGTGGAGGGATGAGGAGGCATAAGGATCTGACAGCACTGGTTACTCGATCCAGTGCCTTGGTAATATGGGATACTTGGGCCGACGGGAGTTCATTGTTATCATAAGATAAATGACTTCTTTGATGATTGAGATGGGATTGTTGTGAGTTTTAAGGGGCAGAGGGGTATTTTCGTGGAACATGATGGTTACGCATTTCTGGCAATTTAGGGGTAATTTCGGTATCCACAGAGAAGTAATGGTGAAGTTCGTCTAAACCAGAATTCAGGCGGTCTTCGCTTATCACCATGTTTCTGATGGAGATACCCAAGGTAAGGTTGGCCACGTATTGGAGTCCTCGAATGAGCTTTGGGTATGGTGGTTGTTTAGGCGGCGGACAAGGATATGAAGGTGGCAGAAAGGGCTGATTCTTGTGAAATGACAGCAGGACACGAGTAAGTGTGACTGTACCTGAACTTGGGTTTTCCATTTATCTAGGAAGCTAAGGACTAGCTTGCAGAGGTGCGAATTGAAGTTAAAGAAAGGCGAGTCCGTATTTCTATACGTAGTCGAAAGCCTTTTTTGGACCGATGGTCGAAGTTTAAGCTCTAGAGAACGTGCTATTTCATAATAAAAAGTGCATTCCCAACCAAGTGTTTGCGTTGGTTAGCGAATTTGGGGTGGGTGGGGTTGACTGAGTTGTTGGTACCACAGAGCTCGTCTATATGGGATTTTATGATCCACTGGAAGATTTTGATGTAGGAAAACAAGATCGAGATAGGCTTGTAGCTATCGGGAGTGACGGCATTTTGGTTTTTCGGGTATAGGAACAATGCAAGCAACCTTCCAGATAATGGGTGTTGCCGGCAATGCTTGATGATTAAGGATAGGATGACAGAAATTCTTGCGCCGTGTTTCCTGAGGACGATGGAATGTTATGGCAACTGCGATGTTTGATTGTCTCCAAAGATCGGCCATCTACCCCGATCGTGAGGAGTTTACCCTTTTCCTCCATCTTGTTTCTGAAGACTCTCCATAGTCGCGTATGGAGATCCTCATTCTGGGTGATTAGGAGGCGCATAAGATCTTCCATTTCTATTGTCGCGGTTTTTGAGAGAAAAACTGTCACCATCTGTGCTCCTGGTATATCATCCCCAGCACATGTTGACAGTTCTGCTCGTTCCTAGCCAGGCAATTTTGGAACTATGATCCCAAGCCACTCTGGGGTTCACGTTTGGATTTTTTGGGAGCATTCACCTCATGCTGGCTAAACTGCCCGCTTTCTTGGCTCTTGATTCTAGCGATTGTGGGGGTTAGGAGGTCCGCCGTGGCATAGCGCCCCGTAGCACGGCAAGGTCAAACTTACTCACTGAGTCGACTAAGTATCAGTCAGGCTGCTTTCGAATAAAGTCGGTTACCCCCGACTAAAAACTATCCAATGGTCCCGCTTCGTGCTTTTGTGACTTTGACTTACCATTCCATGCTCTGTGATTTTATCTCGATGTCATGTTCGTAATTTCGTGACTCCTCAGCAGTAATTACCCACTCAACGAAATCAGGAAATACAGCGTAATTTCTGTACATTCTAACATTCAATCCGTCCTTTGCTTGGTCAACATTTTTGGAAAGATTTTCTTGAATCCAGAAAGCAGAAACAACTGCTAATTTTCGAGGTATTCATCAACACAGAGGGTTGACGATTTAGATATATAGCTAGCCTTCACCCCTTGGTGGGATATAGTGTGTCGAACACACCTACGCACCATCGCTCGCCATTACCGTTAGTATGCCAGGAGAAACAGGTTGGCGTTGTGAATCTCTGTCTCTCGAGATCGATCGACAAGCTTCCAAATGATCCGGACATCATTCTGCCATCGAAGGGAACGGGTCCCCTGAAACGGAAAAACGATTGCCGGTTCTTTCATGTACAGCATGCCCAGCTTTTTTCAGCTGGAAATCAGCAGATTTTTACGCGCTTAAATGAGATACGGTGACCTCGTGTTGGATACCACCTCGAAAAGCGTGGTTAAGCCAGAATTATGCGAGGTAATCTGAGATTGCACTTCAGTTTTATAATTGAAGCTACGCTGAAAGACCATCAGGATATAGGAGAAGTTCTTGACATTCCAAGGAAGATGTGTTCGGATACTGAAGCGTTAACTCAAAAACCCGTTGCCATAGTTTTGTTAACCATCTTGGCTTCAAACAAAGGGATGTTTCCCGGAAGATTGACGAGCTACTGAGTATACCAGCTAGATTCAAACGAAGATTACTGAGGAAGGTATTGACATTTATATTTGGAGTCAATGAGACGACATCGATACTCTGCGGCATGATTAACTTACAATGATACAAACGATGACCCAACTAAATCTACTACTAAACCAGCGGATAGAAGCTTTCAATTCCATTGGCGCCCACAAGTGCAAGGAATTTCCTGACAAGATAGATGAGGTAATCAGATCAGTGAATGTCGTGGGCAAATGGTATAAGAAGGTTGATCATGGGAATTTCTACCTAAAATCCAACAGTCTTCAAACCTCCTACTGACCAACTTTTTCATTTTTGGATGTGGTTATAGAGGTCACAGCGTAGACCGACGAAATGGATGGGTGAGATGTTATACCGGAGTTCCGGGTCAAAGAGTCTTTGGGAGAAAGGAGTCGTGCTGGGTTGCTGAGTTATTAAGGATGGCATGAGAGAAGGTTGAAGATGGACGTTGATCTTTTTTTCCTTCTATTGATCGCAGCGATGGAAAGTACATCGGTGCGCTTGAAAAAAGTAGTTAGATGAACATCTATCTTTTCGTACGAGGAGAGGTTTTGGGGAAGGATGGCCTTGAGGCGGAGACAAGTTTTTCTGAGCTCCCTGTATGGGGAAAGATTGTGGAGGTGATTGTTGTAGAACGTTAGAGCCGGAATGTATTTTTCATAGGTTGCTGTTGTCTTGGGATTCACCAAGGCAGAAGACTACGAAAAAGGGATTTGGAAGAAGAAAAAGGCGATTTCAATAGAAAGGACAGGAATTTATCGGATATCGATGTCGCTCAGATTATTTAGTGCGTTCCTAAAATGCCACAATGGTCTGGAGGATGGCACCTGCTTGGCTGTCGAACAGAAAGGCTATGTAACGCCTGGGGCTTAGATCATCCCCAGCCATCGACAGGCTTCCGTTGCTGCCAATATTTCTGCTTGGATGCAGATTCTGGCGGACCGTACGATAACTCCCCCTCCGGCTCGGAAGACCATCTTTGATCCCTCGGTGAAGAAAACTATGTCATAGCCTTGCAACACTCTGCCGGGAGGAGTTTCCCAGCTACTTTCAATCCCTTGTGAAATTCATAAGCTTTCCCATCCGCAATCGAGAGTGACAACTCTTTTGGTTAGGTCGTCGCCCCTATTTTTATATCCAGGAATCCAAAGAAGAAAGACTTTAACCGAACTGATCGGCGTTTCTGTTTGCGCTTTTACTGACTCAACCACTGTTTGCTTGGATTTGCGTCAAATCCGCATCCCACGACCCAAAATAAGATCACGTTCTCAAGCATTCGTTTCAAAATCTGGCTTATTATCTTGGACAATAATGCTCATTCCAATATCACTTCCACGTTGGCAAACGCTACCACTTTCAGTCTGTCCTAGTCGAGTTTTTTAAAGATGACATTCAAAAATATTTGTCGGAATACAGGACAGATGACTCTGCCCTGGGGTGTCCTTCTACTTACAGTCCTAGGTAAGGGTGTGTATTCTAGATTTTATTGGATTACCCTGGTTCTGCGAAAAGATGTTTTTCAATTTACAGGACAGCTTTACAGTTTTAGGTCGGTGTATAAGTTCTTGTCATTGCAATTTATAAGTCACCCATCCAAACCTAACTACAAACATTATTGAAGACTATTTCTACCTCCAGAAAGACAGGTAAAGTGCATTGCTTATGATATAAGGTCCGATCAATTGCACTGATTATCCTGGTTCCAATTAAGCCATTAGGAAACCTCGTTCCCACATATTCGAAAAGGAGTACTCATCTAAAGTCTTCACCGCAGGGTATCTGGCAGCATGGGAATGGGGCTAACTATATGAGAGCAATGCTGCTGGAGAGCTCCTTAAGAACCTGCTTTCCGCATTGTTGTCTGTGGTTGGCTTCCTTTCGAGATTTTCATGGTGGCTGTGGTTATGCCCATATGGTGACCGTACCGTACACCTTAAGGAAAAGGTGTTAGATAGGCCTTGCATCCACTGATGTAAAAGCTGAGCGTGTACTCACTTTAAACCAGTACAACTGTGGTATACACAGCGGCCCTCTGATTGTGATCTTCAAATCAATCGGTATCCAAGTAATACCGTAGTAATCTGAACTTTTCTGGCAACCGGGACTGTATAATTTGAAAAAGGGTTCCATCCTAAAGTGATCCTCGCTTTGAGAGTTTCTTTTTTCTGGATTTTGTTGTCCACGATATATTTTGTGTAGGATTCTATCTCACACTACTGAATAATCTGCTTCCAAGCAGTTTCATGACCAGAGGAGACCCTGCCTTATTCAGGCCTAAGTCTGCGCGAAACCATTTTTTTACAGAAAAGGTCGCGTCTGATGAGTTTCATCTGACCTGGTTGCGAATGCTTAGCCCAAATAGAGGATTTCAAGGACCGAAAAATGTGGAAAAGTGACTCCCTCCATGCGGACTAAAGATCCCCTGCATCCGTACATGAGCCACGTAATGTTCAATTATCTGAGATCAATAGAGGAAGAATGTCATGAATGTGGCCCCACAATCACATGATTTAATCAGGAAGGTGTTGAAGTCAGAGGAAAGTTAAATGGCGCTAAGGTGCTGATAAACTGAATCATCTTCGGGAAGCAAGACAACCGAGTAATATGCACATACTGATTTACGCAAAAAAAACTCTTGCGAAGTAACATTGTACGATGATGTTCCTTGTCATACCAAAGATAGACGAATATCTACCCATGGACACTTACCCGCCAGCTTTCACGGTATACTTTCAATTTTAGCCCAACTGATGCCACCAAGTGCGAGCTGATGAAACTAATAGATCCTTAAAACATTAAGCTTCATCGCTGGCTATATTAGAAAGCCTCGTAAGTGATCCCTGCATTAAACCATGCACTCATCAAGGCTCCCTTTACAATAGTACCAATTTTAAGGGATAATTTTGACCTTCTGTGCCTATTTTCCTTCCTCTTGGATATAGTTCGTTTTTGCTTTCTTGGATAACTAATCTTCTTTTTTTTCTTCCCTTTTTGCCCCTTCGCAAGTGGGGTCGGCTCATCGTGATCGGTTTCATCATTTGGTTATATCAAATGCTTTATCTGGATGCAATCGCGAGGGTTTCAAATCTCCATTCAGCCTATTAAATCACCGTTGTTTCGGCCGGCCTTTTAGTCACTCACCATCGACTTCGGTGTTCAGACCAATCTTGACGAGTGAATTCTGCTAAGCACGAATTACGTGCCCATATAATCGAAGACGCTTTTTTTTACAATTTTGCCATGGTCGGTGCAACCCTCTATCAATCGCGGATATCCTCATTTCCGATGTGATCAAAGCGTATCACGCCACTAGTCCAACGCAACATCTTCGTCTCCATTACCGCAAGACGTCGTTCATTGCCTTTTATAGTCGGCCAACACTCAGAACCATGGATTGCGACAGGACGGACGACATTGGCAGAAGCGATATATTATAACATAACATGATATATTGTATAAAGTTTTATTTATTTTAAGGAAGAGGAGGTTTATTCTAGTGGAAAACCAATATTGGAGCTTATGCAATCCACAAGTTGTTACTTATTGATAATAACAATCTTGTAACCACTGCAGATTATATGGTATCGCTCAATACTCCGGCTGTTGCCTTCTGCATCCGAAAACTAACATTGTTGTGCTTGAAATGAATTACATAATTCGCATGTAGATACCTTCAAGTAATAAAGTAACAGGATCTGTGCTGTAATACGAAGAAATAGTAAAAGCAATTCCTTCTCGGAGAAATAACTTTGTGCATAGTTTAATATCAGCTTATCGTAAAATTACACCCTCATAAGAAAATTACTTGTTGTATCGTAACCTTGGAAGATTGTAAAAGTGGCAATAAAAAAGAAAGTAGAAGAGGTAGCTCTTGTAAAGTTTATTAGGGAGGTCAATCCTGTATAGAATAAAATTATAAGTAAGATTTAAAACTGAATGGTGAAATCAGTTGAGTTTGCTCTTTATAGCTTTATGTACGGATGAATGAACATTTTATATGTTACCTTTACGAACTTTGAGTGCAAGTTATTATCAGCCATTGATGCATATTTGTACAAAATAGGGTCAGGTCCTTCAAGCGTGTTAAAGGACTTCGTAAGACTCATTTCACACGTGTATCGTTCCATTTGGTTCAGTATATTTTCAGTGGCCACCGAAAACAAACCGAAACTTCTAATTTCGTAATCCCCATCCCGACATTCATTTATTTGAAAAATTCGAAAAATTTGAAAAAAATTTTAATTGACCAATTTAATTTTTATTTTTATAATTTTATTTAGAAAGTCTTCCACTGTGAACCTTTCCTCGAAACTATAAACTCCATTTCCATTTCAACTTCTAAAATTTGAATAGGCAATTTTCTGATATTGCGATAAGATCGACCTTTTCCTTCGACACAGGCCTGCTCACGCTGCATATTACTGATTGCATACTGTACCCATCATTTGTTTCTGACTGGGCCACATGAGAATTCATTTTTGTACTGGGAAAAATTTGATGCAATCTTTGCTTTTGCTACCATCGAATTGGATTTGTAAGTTCAATATCGGAGTCAACGAAAGCAAAAATAGTGGGGCCTAGATAGACAGACAGACGGGTGTTCCAAAGGCTTTGGTGTAACAGCCGACCCAAGTGACACCAAACCCGAAGGTCATTGATGTTCGATCAAGTAAGAGAATGCGAGACAAAGTGCGGGAAGCTTTAGGGAATCAATAGGCACTAAAAAGAAAAAAGGCGTCTCGGTCAGTCTCACCAAAGGAACTAAAACTCCAAAAGAGGGAAAACATGTGCCCAAAGTGGGAATGCCGGCTAGCGAAGCGAAACCGAAGGAAAATAAAAACGGTGGTTGGACCAAAGTCGCAAACAAAAAAAAGAACAAAAAACCAAAGATACGAATTCGCCCGTAGGCAATTATATTCTCCACCATAATCTATCTATTGTATGGGGAGATACTGAAAAAGGTGAAATGTGAATTCGACCTAACAGACCTAGGTGTCAGCAAAATCCGGAGGACCTAGAAAGGGGATCTCATGTTTGAGCTGAAAACTTCGGGAGAATGTCGCGGTTCGTTCCCAAGAACATTAGATCTATATAGAGTGCAAGGATCTCGATGGTGTAACGTCCAGAGAAGAGGTCTGCACTGCCTTGAAGCAACAATTGTAGTTGGAGGAATTCGGGGAAGAATTTATCGGGAGCCTAAGAAAAGCTTATAACGGTACTCAAACGGCCACAATGCGACTGCCAGTGAAGTAAGTTGTTGACCGCGGGGAACATATTTGGATGGATTGTTGGCCGACTAAGGGAACATATCTTTCTAAAGAGGTGCTTCAAATGCCTAATGTTTGGACACTTCGCGAAGGCATGCATCAGCAGCGGGACGCTGAAGGTGTTGAGGAAAGGACGTATTCCCAAGGAGTGCAGTAGGGACCCTAAATGTATTGTGAGAAGGAAAGGAAGGACACGATAACCGGTATATTGCCGAAAATGGCAAATGCCCGGAATTTAGGAGGGCATTAACTGCAACTGGAGGGCAAAAATGAGATTATTAAAATAAGCCTTAATCATTATAGGGTCGGATAAGAGTTCCTTGCGCAGACCAATTGCAAATCCACGATGGAAACTGCTATCATTAGTGAACCGTGCAGAAACCTTGACGGTGGTGTATGTGTCATAGATTTGACTGGTGGAGCGGCGATATGGGTGTGCGTCAGGCCATACAATATAGCATAGGTTAGGCGGCTAGTGACTTTGTGTAGGTAAAAATTAGAGGTATATTCGTATGCAGCTGCTACGCCCAACCGAGCCCCCATACAGCTTGAGTTTGAAGACCTGTTAGACGACCTTGTTTTCGAAGCAAGGAGACGAGGTCCAAGGGTAATAGCCATCAAGTGAGGCAGCAAAGAGACTAACACAAGGAGGCGGTGCTTATTAGAAGCGTTCGTCCTGTTGAATGTAGTACTGGCCAACAAAGGTAAACTCGAAAAGTACAGGGAGCAACCGCACCAGGCACAAAAGGCGGAAGTTTTACCAACAAGTCAGCGGGATACATCCTTATGCACATCGATGCTCATCCTGCCGATACAAAGAGGAAAATTTGATTTCGAACAGAATGGGCATAGTGAAGCGTTGAGTCGAGGAGTTGGAGGCGCCGCCAATTGAAGACGACGGGCAAATACTGCCACTACCAAGTAAAGAAGAAACAGTCCGCGCAATTCATTGGCTTAAAAATCACCAGGGGCTGATGCAATTACAGCCGAATTGGTTAAATATGGGGGTGACCAATTACACCAAGTGGTTCATTAACTTATGCTCAAGGTGTGGGATAGCGAATAAATACCTGATGAGTGGCAACGAAGCATTATTTGCCCCATACATAGAAAGGAGATATAACGTGGTACAGCAATTATAGAGGTATCACGTTGCTGAGTACCACCTGCAGATAAAAAAAACGGGATCACTATCGAGACCATTCGACATCAACAACGGTTGTTGTTGTTTTGGTGGGTGCCCAAGCCAGAGTCTTTTGAAGATTTCCTCCTTAAAAAAAGATGGACAGACACACTGAACCGATTTGAATAAGGTTTTGTTAAAAGTGGATAAAAGTCCTATTAGCACAATGAACCAGATCATGCACCTGGAAGTCACCAAAATCTGAAACCACTTCTCTTCTTAATATAAACAAAGCTTGAAGCTATGCATACAAATCCTTTATATTGCCGTACCCCATTCTCCGCATCAATAAGGCCATTCCATCAAAGACCAAGATATTCAGCCATAAATTGTCAATTTGATTATTAATCACTGTTGGCTTCGCTCTCTAGACTGACACACCACCTTGCCAGATGAAGAGGTTGGACTTCAACAAAAAGGTGGATTTCAGCCAGTCATTTACAGACGATGCGGCGTGCGTATTGTGCATTCGTCCAAAGAAAGGTTGACCCGTGCACTTCAACGGAGAAGTAAGTTGCTTCTGAAAGTTTTGCGGGCCGCCATTAAGTAGTTGGCGGGTTCATGACCATTCAACCTCAAACAAAAATTGTAGGTTCGTGCAAGATGTTAATTGAAATTCAATCCTTTTTCTGGAAGTATCTAGGGAAAGACGTCAGAGTGACAGATGATTGCTTTGGTAACACGGAAGGAGATACTATATTCCCGCTTAACATAAAAAAAAAGAATATTTCCTTCCCAGTGGAAAAAGCAAAAGTTGGTGTTCCTTCCGAAACCTGGCCAGCTTACTGGAAACCCAACATCGTATCCTCCTATCTGCCTGCTGGATACAACGGGGAAGATGATACAACAGACTCTTACCCATCATCGAAGCCACCAATGGTTTGTCGGAACGCCAGTTTGGTTTTCAGCGTGCTCGTTCTACGGTGGATGCAATTAGCAGGGTAGAAAACCTGGCAAAAGGCGTACTGGTTTCTGGCGGCTGCTGTGCCGTGTTGGTGCTAAATGTCAAAAACACATTCATCTCGGCCAACTGGGACAGAATTAGAGGAACGTTTGCTGATATAGGTGTGGGGGGGGAGATGGGACGAGTCTACGAAGAGTCGGTGCATCCACAGCTGATTCCCGACATTAGGGTGTGGCTTGAGCGGAAACATGGGGAGACCAACTACCACATTCCCCAGTTCATTACGGGACACGGTGGTTGGTACAGGCAATATCTGCACTGCTTTGGATTGATCTTCGAATTGTCCTAGATGCGGTGGCATACCGGAGGATCCAGAGCGTATGATTTTTCACTGCCCAAGATTTGCAATAGAGAGGAGGAACCTAAACCAAGTGTTGGGTAGGAGCTTGAGCTCGGTTGTCCCATGGAGTTCGTCCTGGAGAGACCGGGGGTGGTTTTCAGTGGGCGCGAATCCCACACACGTCCGCTGTATCTCCGGCGTTTGTGCGGCGGAGCTGGGTCGGACGTGTCTTTCTTCCTCCGTGTACAAACAATAAAGATATATTGTTTTAGATTAAGTTATCTGTTTAGGTTTAGATTATGTTGGACTATTTTGAAGTAGGAGGACTTCATCTTATATATGTTTGACAGAAAAAAAGGAATTGCTTTAAGAAGTTCCTAATATAAATCTTTGAGAAGATGTTTGTAAAGTTATGCGGGTCGCTCAACATTTATTAGAAAAAGATAGAAAAACTAAATACGTTTGAAGAACTTTTCTATTTTCCAACATAATCTACTTTCAGCTTTACTGCTGTTTTAAAAGTAAAATTTTGAAGATTCTCAAAACAGGCATCTCCTTTGGAATTGACCTCCTCGTTTGACACGAATGGCGGGGTCCTTTTTTAAGTTCGAGGTAAAAAAGTCATTGGCAGTAAAATCCGGTTTCATTCCATGATTTTATGCGAATGACGACGTATGGCATTGGCCAGCTATTTCTTTTGTGTTTTCCAAGTGGTCCATATAGCCGCTCCTCCGTGTATCCCAGAAATCTATGACCATATCCTTCACGACTGGTTTCGTCACCATTGTTTTCTTCGGAGCTAGTTCGCCTTTAGGAGCCTATCTTTCTAGCTCTTCTTTTGCCTCTGCAGTATAATGACAAATCCATGTTTCATAGGCAGTAATGCGTGTGTGTAATGGTGAGTTTTGAACCGCAAGTTTCCCGTGTGGCAGTCTAGCGTTCCATTCGGAACACAAGTTCCCCCCCCCCCCCCCCCCCCGAATCATCCGGAAAGCTGGCACCCAATAAAGAAGGTCCTAGCGACCATGGGAGTTCCAGTTTTCTCGCTCCACTCGTTGGACATTTTAAGAGACAATGCTAGCATTGTTCTTGCAGGTGACAACTTTTGCCACACGTAATAGTGCCTCTAGGCTAGTGCTGTTTGCTATTATGCCAGTTGTTGCACGCGGATTACTTCAAGATGTCCGGCAGGAATTTCGGTTTACCCTGTAGAGCTATAATGTTAGCATTATCGAATGACAGTTTTCTAAAAGAAATATTGTGCAAGCTTCAGCATCAATAAGAGGATTCGTTGAGATTTCCTTTATTGAATAATTTAGTTTGCACCCACATTGGGCGCCCTTTTTCGGAAATCACGTGTACATTAGTAATTAGTGTAAGTGACACTGTATTCATAGAAAAGATAGTTTTGTAATCTAGCGAGCCTGTGTCGGTACCCATAGTTGCTTATTGACCCCCGGTTAATTTTTTTAACGTATCAACTTTCTGTACTCTAAATTTTTTGCTCGTCATCACATTCAATCTCTAAATTAAATCTTGGTGGATGCAAGTTCCCAAAGTGCACTTCCGCATGCACCACAAGGACCTCCTTTCACCAACGAACTCCGGCCATGTTCTCATCACTCTAAACTGCAACTGAAACAATCGCCATGTGCGTGAAAAAAGTATGGTTGAGATTACATCTCACCCCAGTAAACATGCAATTAATTGGAAAGGTTTCGTCAAACTAACTTTCAGCAATAAATGTGATGAATACGGGAAGTCCGGAAAAGTTTGTAGGAAGTGGCGTTCACTCTACCTAAAAAAGTCCCGCTGGTACATAGAGACCACCCTCTGTCGTTGACTGCATGACTGCATCCTTTAATCATAAAATCACTGACTGCATGTCATAAAAAATGCATCGTGACACAGCGCGCTCATCTATGCATGTCCTCTGCACTGAATTGCCGGGGTAATCAGCTATTCATGGAAACTTTTGACCTATTGCAACCAGCAGCCAGCAGCCGCAAAATAAACTTTTCAGCGTTCCGGACTCGGAATTCAGGACGTTCAGTGGAAAGTATTTTATGTAACTCAGGATAATCTTCTCCGAAGAATCAACCACCCAGTGAATGGGCAAGCACTTTTCATTTAGAATCCTCAGATGAGGTAATCTAGGATTACCAAACGTGCAACATGCGATGAGAATGGCAGTGGATGGTTTACTTTTGTGTCCTTTAGTAGCAGAACAACGCTCTAAGGTTGCCATAGAGATGGCCATAATTACTTCCATTTTTAGATCTGTTGAGAGTGGGTAGTGAAATCACAGAGTCCTTTGAATTGCTGGTTAATGCGGATGTGATACAGATTTATTTAACCTGTTGGTACTATTGTTCCGCGTTGCTATACGAGGGTTGCAAGGGAGTGCATAATGAAGACCTTCTGACTTCGGTGCTAGATTTTATGAATATTTTTGGAGCTTCTTTTTCCGGTACATAAAGTTTCGAAATTCAGTTTAAGAGGGACCACGTATATTCTGCTTTCACAATTTAAATAGAAAATGTCCTCGGGGATTTCGTTTCTGTGTCACTTAGTAATACGGTTGGCCCTAATTTATGTTTCTTATTCACATATTCAATTTTGGTTCTACAAGGAGCTGATGCTAATGAGGGTTTAATAATAGGTACGTTGTTTAAAATTTAGGAAGATTAGATAAAATATTGAATTTTCCCAATTAGTTAGCTCGTCACCTTTCACGATAAACAGGGAACACTTTGAGTGTGTCTTTAAGCCTCAATTAACACGGCGCACAAAAGACACATAGGAATGCCAAGAAACTCAAATCGGAGACCAAGAGGTGGAAATTCCGCAAGGTCTGCAGAAATCATAAAACCTGCCGTTAGTCATGCTAATGTGGTAAAGAATATTCGATTGACCATGTACCTGAAATTATTTGTGGAGCAAATACACACTCGTGAGGAGCAGTAAATCATTAAGGACTTCGCCATCATGGAGATGTATGAGCCTGGCTGAAAGGGAACGGAACTGACGGTATGTGCTGGGGATGATATTCCAGCGGCGCACGTGGTGACAGTGACAGCGATTAAGACGTGCACAGAGAGGAACCATGGGCACATCGGGTGGAAAACCCACCGAGATCTTTGAAGCAATTGCGGACGCCATAGAAGCCGATAGGGTAGAACCGAGAAAGGAAGTCATTCTATTGCCCTTCAAAGTAGAAGGCAAAAGTTGAACCTAAATCTTCTTGAGTTCAAGTTCGATGACCTAGACCTCAATTCGGACGGCAAAACGGAACAAAACGGAAGGAGGTGCTATGTTAGAGGAGGGAGATGATATTCCGACACTGTAGTAGGGTTCCAGATACTAATGGAGCAAATGGTCAGCGCTAAGATAGCTTAGATAAACCTACAAAAAGTTCCGCAGAATGTTCCAAGTATAACTTTGGAGTAGTGCTGGCTCAAGAATCCTGCATATACAGGGGGTAATTTCACGGTATGAAAGCACTAAATATGCAGATAATTTGGGATTTCTCTTACGAAAAAGCAAGGGCTTGCATCATTCTCAGAAGAAACTTAAAATATTTATTTTTTTCAGAGTTTCTGACTGGAGACCTCGTGGCTGCCCAAGTTTCATTGGAAGCCAGGAGAAGAACTTGAAAGGAAGTCATGGCTGCAGATTACTTAAAAAAACGGTACCCGGATTCTATCGAAATCATTCATTAGACTGATGAAGTTCTGCGAGGGTCCTCAGGAGGAAGCAGCCATACCAGCCGAAGAGGTGAGAACCCTCTTATTCGGACATGTGATGGGGAAATATGATCTTAGCAACCGCAGCGGTAATGATGGGAGTTTCGTGGATATCTCGTCTCTGGTAGCAGTGTGGCGGGGCATCGGAGGCGCGAACCTCTTTCTCCTCCGCCATTATGGATTCGACTTGACCGCTGCATCCAATGGCCGCGGAAAATAGCTGACGGCCTGACATAGACAGGAGGACACAATTGACCACCTTTCGAGTTTGTTTACCCTAAATATCATGAAATAAAATTGAGAACAATTTCCACTACGGCCACGAACCACAAACAGTTTTGGTTTTATCTAAAAATTAATAAACAAAAGTATCCAAAGAAGAAAATTTTCTCAAACACTATTCGGTCGATGCCGTTTGAGCAAGATTACGTCCGCTTGCGTGTTGCGTCCATGACTTCTCGCAGGGTTGGGGACCTGTGACTCCCTAAGTTCAACATTGACTGCTTGTATGAACCAGCTGCCGCTCGACAGCGGGTGAGCTATCTTATTGATGGGACGGCAGATATACTAAGTAACCCACCAGAGAATATGGATGAGCATTTGGCCGCCATAAAAAATCCTATTTTCTCGGGTGCTATACAGGTCGTCGGCCACGCCTGCAAGGAGCGTCAGAGGATCTGGTTGACTGCTGAGTCGTGGAATCGAATCTATTAACTGAAGAGGTTGAAGGCTCCAGTGATCGCTGCGAGTGATGGCGGATTGGACGCGCTCGAACTCCGATATCGAGTAAAAAATTCAGGGTAGTGTACGCAGTGACAAGAGAATTTACTAGCACGTTGGCCAGAGAAGCGGAAGATGCTGCAGAATGCAATAATTTCAGAAGTGTGTATCGCACCACGAAAGGGTTTGCATGTGGTCGGGGAAGGAACGTAAGGGTCGACTCCTCATCCACGAAGAAGAGCACCTGAAGAGATGAAAAAAACCAAGACTTGGCCACGGTTTGTAAGTATATCGCATCCGATAAGATTCCTCCTGGATGAAATGGCTAGTCACCGTAACATGAGGATAAGGACTGTTCTTCCAAGCAGAAGAGAAATCAATGCCCTCAAACGAGTAAAGCCCCCGGGATTGACGATTTCCCTGCAGGTTTATTTATCGCTGCACTTGCAGTTGCTACAGATCTGCTGCTTCCACTCGAACAGAAATGGGGAATGCGAGACCTTTCTCACAGAGTGGAACAAGGGGATGGTCGTCAAGATCGCAAAGAACTGGATCTCCTTTGAGTGCGGCTATTGAAAGGGTGTCTGCATGCTTCCTGCTATTGCAAAAATAATAGTTAAAATAATCCTAAAACTCTTCAAAAACATCTTAAAAGTTTGATCGACAGAGGCCAAGCTGAATTCCTCGGTTTCTCTCGCATTTACCACATCAACACCTCAGTTTTCGTAGTTTTCTATGCAAGAGGGGCGTTCTCGGGAAACTAGTAGTTATTATCAAAGCGACATATAACGACGCAAAATGTTACGTGCTGCACTAAGGTAGAATCACGGAGGATTTTATTGTTCAAAGCAGAGGATGTGAAGGAATTCAATGGACGATGACATCTCTTTGCTTTCTTACTGGCTCTGAATTTGGAAAGGGAGGCAAGTAAAGTTGGACTGAAGATAAATGTCAACCAAACCAAGATTCTCAATCCAATCGGGTCGTCCCCAGATCATTGAAGGCGTCAATCAACTTGTATATCTTTGTAGCGTGGTTTCTGCCGATGGTGCACCGAACTGGATCTCACCCGATGCATTAACGGCGTGCCAGATTCGCTTTCGGTGCAATGTGTAAAATCTAAAAATGCAGTTATCTCAACACCAAGATCAAGTTGAGACTGTTATGTGATAGTGTTCTTTCTGTGTTGCTATATGGGAGTAGCACATGGAAGGTGAACTCCACTGATACCCAGAACCTCCAAGCTTTCGTAAATACCTGTCACCGTCGTATCATCGGAGTACGCTAGCCTGACACAATCTCAAAAGAACAATTTGGTCGGCGCTCAGGCCTAGCAATCGTACGCGTTGTGATCAGAAGACGGAAGTGGCAGTGTGGTCACATATTGATAAGGAGCAACAATTGCATTGCATGCAATGGAATCCTCTTTCCCAAGATGGCCGACGAGTGAGTCGCCCCGAGGGCACTTAGTGCATCACGCTATACCCCGCCTTCCGGCGGAGTTAGTTCGGCTCATAGAATCGACATTGACGAGAACGACAGCTCAAGTGCGAATTCAGAATATGCTAACGGACCCATTTTCTAGTCAAACAAAATTAAAGCACCCAAAACAGTTCGTTGACACCAGAGGGATACTGCCATTTAAGTCTGCTCCAATAGTCCTATACGCTGAGAATATTAATGCTGATAGGCCTTGAAATGTCGGTGAAGGAAACCGGGGTTTGAATAAATGGAAATAAAGTGAAGGTTATCATGCAAACCAGAAAAAAGACGCCACCTGGACAGAGTATTACTACTGATGAATATATTTTTGAAAATGTTGAAAATTTTGGACACCTCGGAAGTAAGTTAATAAAGGACGCAAATATAGTTGAAGAAGTTTATGTAAAAATCTAACCGGCGAATTGAATTTACTACTCGGTTCTACAGGAAGACCAAGTTGCGCATCAGCAAAATAGTCATCAGGCTTAAGTTTGCCAAGTACACAATTAGGGCGATCAGGCCCGAGTCTGCAATGAGACCCATCTGAGGTGACAGTTGCTACGAAACCTTAAAGAAGGTTATTAAGTACTATGTGAACCGAGATGGCTCTCTGAGAGTATAAGCTCCAGCAGAATTCCTGGAGGATGTGTTCTTCGTCCGGTTGTTTGCGGTTGGTCCCCTTGTGGGAGTAGGTGGTTGTGGTTGGGTCTATATCGCGGGCAGAGTTTCCTATGGGTTCGAGCATGGAGTTATGCTATACAAATCGGGAGCTGTATCCTTTAGTTGTGACTGATGTGTTAGATAGGTCTCCCATCTACTAATGTGTATGCTGAGCTCACACTCAATATAGCGGTAATAGTCACGGCGGGACTTTGATTATGCTCTACAAATCAATTCGTGTTCAAAGAGGACCGTGGGATTATTCCTATACAGACAGGTGCTAATCTTAGAAAGACATATCCATTTCAGCACTGCCGTGTGAACATCAAAGCTAGCATGGATGTAGGTAGTGTGGAATTCGCACCCACTAAAAAAGCAGTGTCCGGATAGCTCAGTGGTTAGAGCACTAGGCTGTCATACGGAAGGTCGCAGTTCAAATCTCACTGGTGGCAGTGGAATTTGCATCGTGATTTGACGTCGGATACCAGTCGACTCAGCTGTGAATGAGTACCTGAGTCAAATCAGGGTAATAATCTCGGGGGAGCGCAATGCTGACCACATTGCCTCCTAGTGTACCGTTACGGTCTTGAATGAAGTGCTCTAACACACTTCAAGGCCCTGATCCAATATGGATTGTTGCGCCAACGATTATTATTATTATTAAAAAAGCACCCCCACCTCTCTCCTGGCTTTGCCCCACGGGACCACCATTTAGGCATTACTTCTCTGGGCGTCTTGTCTTTCGTAGGCCTTCATATTAACAACTCTGCAATCTTTCGCTTCTTTCCTTCCTTCAGTAGCTCCATTCTGTCTTTAGGGTACAGTTTCTCCATTTCTTTACGCTCTTCTTGCGCGTGCTTCTCTCAGGAGTTGGATTTGTATCCGCACAATTGTACGGATGACCGAAGTCCAGTTTGCTTGCCTGACATCGCATCTCCCTCGCCAATAGGTCAATAGGGACCAAATACCGGATCATCCAAACTAGTTCGAAATGCGCTACATACCTTCAGCGCAATCGAAGGATAGGCAGAATTGATCTTCCTCCAGTTCCGTACGTTGTCCAAAGCCTCCGCCTACAACAATATGGACAGCATGACCCCATCCGGCATCATCCTGGGAACGGCCGTGATGACTTTTGCAGCTTTTTCACAGGCGTACGATATGTGCCCTTTGAAACTCAACCTGACATCGAGAGTCACGCCAAAGTATTTGATGGTCGGCTTTGAGACAATGTTGCTTCCAACCCGCATCGTATTTCTTTCCGGGGATTTGTAATGAGGATTGCCTCCTTCTTTTCTTCCGCCAGGCTCAGTCCAGCCCCCCCCCCTCCGTAAGGCAGTACCTTTCCTGCACATTAAACTGCCAGGATCTTAATTAGGCCTGTGTTAGGTTATGGTAGCGAAGGGTGGACTTTAACTCGAAAAATACTGAATGCCTTTGAAAGGAAGGTCCTATGCAGAATAATAGGACCATGTCGCGTTGGGGATGAGTGGTGAACCAGGTACAGCAGAGAGATGGGGAAGTAAAAGTTTCAAAAATGTAGCTAAAAAGGTGCTCGGAATATTGACGGCTGGTGAAAAAAACCTAGTTGCCTCCCATGGTATAGCTATTCAAGGGCAATAAATTGGAGGACGCAGTTTCTGAACCGAGACGATTGGAGGAAAATGTGGAGTGAAGGTAAGGCTCGAAACAAACTCTAACGACGCCAAGAAGAAGAATCCTATTCAATGCACTGTTAGACCGCCTATTTACTGCGTGGATGATTTTGAAATATTGGGTTGGGGCAAAAGTAATTTCGTATTTGTGATCGAATTTTAACGTTTTATTTAACATACTTAGAATTATCCGATTTAAGTCAAATATGCGCCGTTTTGTTCGAAAACTTGCTGCCATTTAGAAGGCGACTCCATTATCCCCCTCTTATAAACCCCCCCCCCCTTTTTATTTGCAAAAAAAACTCCAGTTTTCGCAAGCCTCTTTTGAGGCCAACTTAGTAGCATCAAGAGCATTTTGCATGGACCGGAAGAGATGGTAATCACTTGGCGCCAGGCTTGGACTATACGGTGGGTGCAATAGGATATCTCATCCGAGTTCCCGTAGCTTCTGGCGGGTCATCAAAGATGTGTGAGGCCGAGCGTTGTCCTGGTGGAACAGAACACCATTCTTATTGACCAATCCTGGCCGCTTCTGGTCAACCGCCTGTTTCAACCGGTCGAGTTGCTCACAGTAGAGGGCCGAATTGAGGGTCTGGCCATAGTTGAGCAGCTCATAGTGGATGACTCCCTTCCAATCCCACCAAACACACACGAATAACCTTCGCTTCGACCATGATCTATTTTAAAGCTCAGACTCTCTACCAGTAGTAGTCATCACAAATTAAGCTCCTTTTTGCGAAATTCTCAATATTAATGGAGATATAAGCGTTTAAAGTTTTTCCCCAGATTCCTCCAAAAATCAGAAATTTTCCTGGCACCTAGACCCCACAACCTATATACCATTTTGAAGCTCAAACCCTCTACCAGTAGTAGTGATCACAAATTAAGCTCCTTTTTGCGAAATTCTCAATATCAACGGAGATATAAGCGTTTAAAGTTTTCCCCCAGATTCCTCCAAAAATCAGAAATTTTCCTGGCACCTAGACCCCACAACCTATATACCATTTTGAAGCTCAAACCCTCTGCCAGTAGTAGTGATCACAAATTAAGCTCCTTTTTGCGAAATTCTCAATATCAACGGAGATATAAGCGTTTAAAGTTTTTCCCCAGATTCCTCCAAAAATCAGAAATTTTCCTGGCACCTAGACCCCACAACCTATATACCATTTTGAAGCTCACACCCTCTACCAATGGTAGTGATCACAAATTAAGCTCCTTTTTGCGAAATTCTCAATATTAACGGAGATATAAGCGTTTAAAGTTTTTCCCCAGATTCCTCCAAAAATCAGAAATTTTCCTGGCACCTAGACCCCACAACCTATATACCATTTTGAAGCTCAGACCGTCTACCAGTGGTAGTGATCACAAATTAAGCTCCTTTTTGCGAAATTCTCAATATTAACGGAGATATAAGCGTTTAAAATTTTCCCCCAGATTCCTCCAAAAATCAGAAATTTTCCTGGCACCTAGACCCCACAACCTATACACCATTTTGAAGCTCAAACCCTCTACCAGTAGTAGTGATCACAAATTAAGCTCCTTTTTGCGAAATTCTCAATATTAACGGAGATATAAGCGTTTAAAGTTTTTCCCCAGATTCCTCCAAAAATCAGAAATTTTCCTGGCACCTAGACCCCACAACCTATATACCATTTTGAAGCTCAGACCCTCTACCAGTGGTAGTGATCACAAATTAAGCTCCTTTTTGCGAAATTCTCAATATCAACGGAGATATAAGCGTTTAAAGTTTTTCCCCCAGATTCCTCCAAAAATCAGAAATTTTCCTGGCACCTAGACCCCACAACCTATATACCATTTTGAAGCTCAAACCCTCTACCAGTAGTAGTGATCACAAATTAAGCTCCTTTTTGCGAAATTCTCAATATTAACGGAGATATAAGCGTTTAGAGTTTTCCCCCAGATTCCTCCAAAAATCAGAAATTTTCCTGGCACCTAGACTCCACAACCTATATACCATTTTGAAGCTCAGACCCTCTACCAGTGGTAGTGATCACAAATTAAGCTCCTTTTTGCGAAATTCTCAATATTAAATGAGATATAAGCGTTTAAAGTTTTCCCCCAGATTCCTCCAAAAATCAGAAATTTTCCTGGCACCTAGACCCCACAACCTATATACCATTTTGAAGTTCAGACCCTCTACCAGTGGTAGTGATCACAAATTAAGCTCCTTTTTGCGAAATTCTCAATATTAAAGGAGATATAAGCGTTTAAAGTTTTTCCCCAGATTCCTCCAAAAATCAGAAATTTTCCTGGCACCTAGACCCTACAACCTATATACCATTTTGAAGCTCAGACCCTCTACCAGTGGTAGTGATCACAAATTAAGCTCCTTTTTGCGAAATTCTCAATATTAACGAAGATATAAGCGCTTAAAGTTTTTCCCCAGATTCCTCCAAAAATCAGAAATTTTCCTGGCACCTAGACCCCACAACCTATATACCATTTTGAAGCTCAGACCCTCTACCAGTGGTATTGATCAGAAATTAAGCTCCTTTTTGCGAAATTCTCAATATTAACGGAGATATAAGCGTTTAAAGTTTTCCCCCAGATTCCTCCAAAAATCAGAAATTTTCCTGGCACCTAGACCCCACAACCTATATACCATTTTGAAGCTCAGACCCTCTACCAATGGTAGTGATCACAAATTAAGCTCCTTTTTGCGAAATTCTCAATATTAAAGGAGATATAAGCGTTTAAAGTTTTTCCCCAGATTCCTCCAAAAATCAGAAATTTTCCTGGCACCTAGACCCTACAACCTATATACCATTTTGAAGCTCAGACCCTCTACCAGTGGTAGTGATCACAAATTAAGCTCCTTTTTCCGAAATTCTCAATATTAACGAAGATATAAGCGTTTAAAGTTTTTCCCCAGATTCCTCCAAAAATCAGAAATTTTCCTGGCACCTAGACCCCACAACCTATATACCATTTTGAAGCTCAGACCCTCTACCAGTGGTAGTGATCACAAATTAAGCTCCTTTTTGCGAAATTCTCAATATTAACGGAGATATAAGCGTTTAAAGTTTTTCCCCAGATTCCTCCAAAAATCAGAAATTTTCCTGGCACCTAGACCCCACAACCTATATACCATTTTGAAGCTCAGACCCTCTACCAGCGGTAGTGATCACAAATTAAGCTCCTTTTTGCGAAATTCTCAATATCAACGGAGATATAAGCGTTTAAAGTTTTTCCCCCAGATTCCTCCAAAAATCAGAAATTTTCCTGGCACCTAGACCCCACAACCTATATACCATTTTGAAGCTCAAACCCTCTACCAGTAGTAGTGATCCCAAATTAAGCTCCTTTTTGCGAAATTCTCAATATTAACGGAGATATAAGCGTTTAGAGTTTTCCCCCAGATTCCTCCAAAAATCAGAAATTTTCCTGGCACCTAGACTCCACAACCTATATACCATTTTGAAGCTCAGACCCTCTACCAGTGGTAGTGATCACAAATTAAGCTCCTTTTTGCGAAATTCTCAATATTAAAGGAGATATAAGCGTTTAAAGTTTTCCCCCAGATTCCTCCAAAACTCAGAAATTTTCCTGGCACCTAGACCCCACAACCTATATACCATTTTGAAGTTCAGACCCTCTACCAGTGGTAGTGATCACAAATTAAGCTCCTTTTTGCGAAATTCTCAATATTAAAGGAGATATAAGCGTTTAAAGTTTTTCCCCAGATTCCTCCAAAAATCAGAAATTTTCCTGGCACCTAGACCCTACAACCTATATACCATTTTGAAGCTCAGACCCTCTACCAGTGGTAGTGATCACAAATTAAGCTCCTTTTTCCGATATTCTCAATATTAACGAAGATATAAGCGTTTAAAGTTTTTCCCCAGATTCCTCCAAAAATCAGAAATTTTCCTGGCACCTAGACCCCACAACCTATATACCAGTTTGAAGCTCAGACCCTCTACCAGTGGTAGTGATCACAAATTAAGCTCCTTTTTGCGAAATTCTCAATATTAACGGAGATATAAGCGTTTAAAGTTTTTCCCCAGATTCCTCCAAAAATCAGAAATTTTCCTGGCACCTAGACCCCACAACCTATACTACCATTTTGAAGCTCAGACCCTCTACCAGTGGTAGTGATCACAAATTAAGCTCCTTTTTGCGAAATTCTCAATATTAACGGAGATATAAGCGTTTAAAAGTTTCCCCAGATTCCTCCAAAAATCAGAAATTTTCCTGGGCACCTAGACCCCACAACCTATATACCATTTTGAAGCTCAGACCCTCTACCAGTGGTAGTGATCACAAATTAAGCTCCTTTTTGCGAAATTCTCAATATTAACGGAGATATAAGCGTTTAAAGTTTTTCCCAGATTCCTCCAAAAATCAGAAATTTTCCTGGACACCTAGACCCACAACACTAATATACCATTTTTGAAGCTCAGACCCTCTACCAGTAGTGTGATCACAAATATTTTGGAAATTTCTCCATAAACGGAGATATAAAGTTTAGATTAGTA